>NC_135483.1:22601595-22911039 GCF_052094955.1 Ictidomys tridecemlineatus | reverse complement strand
GGCTTTATACTGTATGATTTCATTCATATGATGTCTGGAAAAGGCAGAACTCCAAGGAATGAATCGTTGGGGGCTAGAATGAAGTGGGAGAGAGAGAGGTTGTCTATAGACAGCTCAAGGGAATTTGGGAAAGTGATGTGGGAGGGTAATCACATACCATGAACTATACTGCAAAAAGTCAACTTGACTGTATACAAAATAGAATTAAATAACAAAAGACACATACTAAAACAAAACGATGCACACATGCAAGATCAATGTGACCATGTTTTGACTGGAAACCATCAATAGGAAATTTATGTAGTTAACTCTCTTTGGTTAAAATCTGGTCAGTAGCTATAGACTAACTCTGTCACCTTGTGCAAAATTATTTAAAATTCTGCAAGCATCAGTATTTTTTTCATCTGAAAAATGAGATGATACACTATTCATAAGGACTTTGAAAGGATTAAAGTGCTGAGTGCAGAGCTGGATCCTTCATAAGTCTTTCACGAATGTGAAATTAATATCCTTATTACTTTTTTTAAGTTGTGTGAACTTGACCAGCTAATCTGACTATTGCTGTCCAACAGAATGTAATGCAGAACACAAATACAAAGTATACATAGCATTTTAATTTCCCAGGAGCTCCATTAAAAAGTAGAGGAAATAAACGAAATTAATTATTAATAATATAGATAAAATATAATAATATTTTATCCAAAATACTATTTCAATGATCAATAAAATATCTCGCTTGCAGGCTGAAGGACCATGGGAAGTACAGGACAAACAAAGGGCGTGGCGCCAGCAGACCGCCTCTCTTTGACGTGTGTGCCACTTGCCACTTTGCTTCCTCGCCAGTGAGAACATGGGCTCTCCAAACTCTGCTATTTCCAAAGTCAATATTTCAAACCATCAGTTACTATAACTCTCTTAAGACCATGTAAACTCAACCTACTCATAAAACACAAATATAGATTTGTCTACATCCTATTGATAAAGCGCTTGCAGCATTATACAGAATTAAGGTGCCAAGAATAGATTTATAGCTTGCCCTTGGAGAGAGAGGAGAGGAGGAAGTTTGGCTGAACTCAAAATAAATTTACATGAAACACTGACACACAAGAGTTGACATGCCACTGCTGCTGCTTTGCCCACTCAGTTTGAATTGGTTTTTTAACACGTCGGGGGCTGCTCCTTTGCTTTATCTACATGTGACAGGACTCGGAAACAGGGATACAGCTTTTCCTGCTTTGAGCTTATGAATAAACCATGGGAATTCTGTTCTCCTAGCGAAGGAGGCATTTTCTCTGTATCTCAAGTTTCAAATTCTCCTATAAGACGTTGTAATTAAACAGCTTGTGTGCTGCGTCACAAAACATATGGGAGGAGGCACTTGTTTTATTTAGGACAGGGTGCTGCTGCAGGGAGAATCTGTCAACTCTTTGTCTAAGGCTGTAGTTATGAACAGAATTCGTGGGCAAATGTCAGGTGACAGAAGAGAAGGTTAGTCATAAAATCCAAGGCAACACAAGTTTCAGGACATTTAACGTGGTAAATATTGTCCCCTGCAGATGAATATTCCAAGCAACAAAGAGTATGTCAGGATAGAGAACGAAAGTGGCCTTGTTGTACAACAAAGTTCTAGGAAGGTGGCAAATGAGAGCCTTTGCTGACACTGAAATTCTGCAGAGAGCCTGGGAATTGAAGGATGCTTCCTAGGACTGCTCTTTGCAGCCCCTGATTTCCCTTTAGTCCATCTGCTTGTCTAGTCAAGGCTCCAGAGGAGCATGGGTGTAAACAGAAAATGAAGCTGAATCCAATTGGGAGCACAATTGGGAGCTCTAAGTTGCTGTCAAAAGCAACTCTTCCAATCCCCATGTTGAATATTACACTGTATTTTAGCATTTATGCTTAGTAATAAATGCCTTAGCAATAACAACAAGAGGACCAGTCTATTTTGACTATGAAAATGTACATGAACCTCGGGAACCTAAGCTGCCGTTGTTTAATCCTATCAGAGTTCCTGCTGCAATCTTGCCCATCAACAATTCCATTGACAGTTTGGTTTTCCCAAGTCAAAATAGGTACCCTGTGCCCATCCTGTTGTCCTTTAATATCTACTTGATCTTGTAGCAGATGGTCTTTCAGTAGTTCCCAAAGAAACTTAAGATCTAAAAATATAGACATATATCCAATATTTAAATTAGTCTTTCTAAGAATCTTCATAGTTCACTTTTATTCTAGGTGAAAGGCAGAGATATTATGAAAGAGAGTTCTGTGTTACAAGTTAACCAAATTTCAACTGCATTATGTAAGTCTTTTTTTTAAAATTCTAATATAGAAGAATATATTCTTGTTGTTGTCTGTGGCAGGGTTTTCTAAAGATGGGGGGTAGTGCCCGCCCACCCTTCAAGGCTTACTCTGTTTCAAGTTTAATGATAGTTTCCCATCCCTTAAGAAATTTATCTCTTAAAGTCTCTGAACTTGCTCTTCTCTCCACATAGTATGCTTTTTTTCTTCAATTTCTTATGAGATTCATTACCACCTTTCAAGTAGGTAAATGGACCTTCACTTCAAACTTTCCTTCTTTTAAGATTTTTCCACCATCAATCTCCCATCCCACCTAACTTCCTTTCCCCTTACAGTGTTTAAATTCTCTTTACTTAAAATTAGACTAAGTAAATAATAATAATTATAGTTGCACTGATTGTCCTCTTGATCCATTACAGTCTCTCTCTCACAAAAATACCAGTGCTTTAATGACAAGGATTTTTGCCTTATTCATTGCTGTCTTCCAATGGTTATCATACTCCTGGATTTGTAACAGGTACTTAATAAATGTTTGATAAAAGATTTTTAAAAAATAATACATTAAATTTTTGAGCCAACCAGAAAAGCCCAAATGCCTTATAAGACATTTAATCCTCAACTCTAAGCTTCAATTAAACCATTTAGTCAATTAAACCAACTTCCAAAATGTCCATATCCATGTCCATGTTTCAGCTATTCTATTTCAGAACTTCGTACCTTTGTATTTATGAGACTTACTCTTTTATGTAGAGAGGCAGCATTCAATTTCAAATATTGTTTACTTTGTGAAAATATTCTCAAGTCCAAAATTCTTTTCTGTGTTCTTATAGCAAACACATTATATACACTTAATTTAGTAGTTACCAGACTGGAATGTAATGATTTGCTGTATGTAATGATTGCTGAATGAGTAAATCTTATTAACCCACCAATAGTCTGATTTCTACCAATGAATAGTTAATTTTAAAACACATTTCTTCTTTTCACTTTCCTTTTTCATTTTTTTCACTATTATACTATAACAATGTTTTGGTCTTTTCTGGATTGCCTAAGTAAGTACAGATAATAAAATGAGTCAAAAGAATGTTGGTCCTATAACCTGAAGAAGGCTAGTGGTTGACATTTAACAATAGTCAGATACTTGAAAGGAATGAAGCTAAGTAAGTCGATTGTTTCTACTGAAAACAGCCCAAAGAGAGTCAACTGCCATTTTTAAAGAAAGTCTCAGTGCTTTCTTTAGTAAGCTCCTAATAAAACTTGCTGATTAGAGCTTATAAATTGTATTTCTAAGAAAGGGTGTGGAGTCTCCTTCTCTGCCAATTGTTAAGTATATATTAGACAGGTATCTTTGTGAGAGCAGACATGAACTAAAGGATGTTTTGCCAGGCTGTGATTCTATGAAATTGACTTTCTTAATACCTATAAACAAGAGAAATCACTGCGGTTAAGAACATACACACCCATAACAATCAGAAAAACTTTATTCTACTTTTTTTTGGTATGTGTGTTAGTTTATGATGTGCTTTAATATGTATGGTTTAAAGTTAGGGATATTTGAAGAAAAAAGTGCAGTGTTGAAATTATTTTCCTCTGAAGGAGGCAGAACCAAAGTGAAAGTAATGTTTCCATGATAGATTTTAGAGTTGAATACTTCATGTACAATTAAGATCAAAACCATTAGTTGTTTTCTTTTTTTACTAATATCCTTTTTTAAATCATTTTTCATATATTTTCAGGTTGCAACAGAGTTACACTAAATGCTAATATGATCTGATTCTTTGGATAGTAAAGACAGTGTTTTCTTTCTTCTTTAAAAAATGTACTTTTAGATGTTGATGAACTTATATTTTATTCATTTATTTATCTGTGGTGCTGAGAATCAAACCCCCAGGGCCTCACACATGCTAAGATAGTGCTCCACCACTGAGCCACATCACCAGCTCAAGACAGTGTTTCCTTAAAAGTGACTTACATACTCAAGTCTCTTACAAACCAGAGTAAAGAGGACAGCTGAAAAATCACCTTGACACTTACTGTGTTTGACAGTGTCATTACAGTATTACCTAATACCTTTAAAACTTAAAGATCATTGAATTCAATTTGCCCCATGAGCATGGGAGAGCAAACCACAATTCCAAATTCTACACGTGGAAAGTTTAAGGATAAGGTTTCTTCCGAATCCCACCTTCTGCTAGAACACCAGGTAGGCCTGCATGGTGCCACATGACTGGCACCTGTACAGGCTCAAGGAACTTTAGCCACACTTATTGGTGACTGTGATTCAAAATGACTAAGAAGAAAAACTCAAAATCTGTGTCTTCATCAGTCTTTTCTGTCCTGTGCATTGTTGAAATTTGGCTGGAATTCTTCCCCTTTATTTATCTCCAGTGCATGGAAAAATGTTCCCTCAACCTGAGAGGAAATGGCATGGAGAACATTCCCAGGAGCTTAGCCTGTAGAACTTCAGAGCCAAGGTAAAGGGAAACAATTCTCTGTTGCATAACTCCAGAGGATCCACACTTACCTCCAGCCAGGGTTCCAAGAGTAGAAGAAAAGACTGGAGAGAGAAGTTCACTTTGGAATGGGGACCAAGCAGGAAATAAAGCCACTGATTCTCTCATCAACAAGATACAAATGTTTTCCTAATTCAGAACCATGATTGGAGTTTATTTCTATTCCAATAGCGATGATGCTTTGGTATTTGGAGGAAAGTGACACCAGAGGTCTGTTTTAAGGGAGAACGGCATGAAGACATAGTAAGGAAATGACATGATTGTTGGATCCATGTTTAATACAACTTAATAACAATTCAATACTTTCAACTATTGTCAGCATCAAAGATTACAACTTAGTTCATGTAGTGTTTAAAAAGTCAAATCCTGCTGAGTTTTCATATTTCCTTACATGTACTTGTTCTTTTGAAAACTAGCTACTACATTGCTTTCTATAACATTACTAAGTTCACTTCTTAATGTGTAGTTACAGTTGCAAATTGGATTGCAATTGACTATGAACAGTGCTTTGATATTTTCAAGGAAAAATCATTTAACAAACATAAAGTAGGATGTGAGACAATTTGGGCAGAATTTGCCTCCCTCAATTTGAATCCACAGTTGGAAATTTTACTTCATGATTTAAGTACATTGCACATCAAATATTTTAAACAATTTATACTAGTTTAGGAAATTATGCTTTTCTTTCTTCAATAGGGAGAAATTGAAAAAGGTAAAGAAAGAAAAGGAGAGTCAGAGGAAGGAAGGAAGGAAGGAAGGAAGGAAGGAAGGAAGGAAGGAAGGAAGGACGAACAGAAGAAATGATAGGAAGAGGGAGGGATGGAAAGAAAAAATAAAAGACTAAAAAGGGAAAACAAAAGAATTGCAGCAGGGATGTTCTTCCCTGAACAACATAGTTCTTTTCTTAACTAATCTGCTTTTAAAAAATGATTTAGAAAACTGAAAGTCAGAGAAAGGTTAACAGCTTCAATAATTAATTTTGTATGCATCATATGTTAAGTTTAAGTTGAATAGTGAAAGAATACCCAAAGTAATTAGGCTGACATTCTAAAAAATAATTGTTATTCCTTTGTTTACTGAAAGAATGGGCTTTTGCTATATAAAATATCTTTAGATGTTGATTTTTAAAAATATTTGTCATAGAAAAATTATGATAGTCACTATGTCTATGGAACCAAAACATTTGGAAGGAAACTGGAAACTTCAGAAAGTACATTGAATTTCTTATTTTTTTTGTATTAAAAATTTACATAAATGAATTTGCAGGAGACTGTTATTAGGTAACTCTTCCCTACCACAACACTACACATAAGGAAACAGAAACTAGCCACATATTCCTTCTTCCTTCTTAATGTTTTGCATTATATTTTTTTCAGACTATTTCTTCTTCTTTTGCTATTTAATCCTATTTTGCCTATTTGTCTTTATTTTGATTTTAACTTCTTTGATTAGCAATGCAGCTCTCATCTCTTTCTGATAATTTAATACCTTTGCACAACAGTGTATTAGTGAGATAAGGTCTCTAATGAGTCTATGCCTGTGTCAAAGGTGTGTGGCAATTGTTTTCAACAACAGAGATTTTGACGAGTCATTTAAGCTCTTTGGTTCTGCCCTCTTTCCAAAAAAAAAAAAAAAAATAGGCATGGGCAATGATGATAATAATAGTTTATACATCTTCAGTCACAGTGCTTACAGAGCCACTGTCTTTTATATCTGGATGTTATTTCTTATAGGAAGAGGAAAGCCCCCACCTCCTACCCAACTGACTTGTTCACATAAAAGATTCTATTCCTGCCTCCTTGTTATCTTCCCTCATCTCTCTTTGTCCTAAATTACAGAGGATGATTAACAAGCCCATCCATGAAAACTGGACCAACAGCTCTTTAGCCCATATTTTGAAATGGTAATAGAGATGGAGGTTGCATGTACACTATTGAAAAACTTGGATTCTTTGGAGAAGGAAGGAGGCAGAAAGTACAGAAACTTGTGTTTCCTATTTTTTAAAAATGTATTTGACTCTAAAATCTATGATGAAACAAAAATTCTCTTGCTTGAACAAAAACAATGCAAGATAAAGGATTTGAAGTTCTCTTGACTGATCAAAGTCGAGGGCATGAAGTTCACTGTGGACTCATGACATTATCAAGTTGGTACAAAATGTGAGGAGGCAAAGATGAATGGATGCCAAAGCATAATTTAGAAACTTTAGACTTTTACCTATTAAAATGGATGCAAACCAGATTTACCAAGGTACATTTGAAGGTATTATTAGATATCCTAGTAGCCATCTCCACACACATTTAAAGAAAAAAAAAGTAAGATAACGATGACTTTCTAAATCACCTATCTACGTAACTCACAAAGATAGAATAGTAAGTGAAATTGAAATTCCCCATATCCCTCCTTTTTCGCTTGGGTAAGTGATAATTTGTAATAATTATGCTATTCTTTACATGTCCTCTCTGAAACAAACTCTATCTGAAGAATTCAGTATGCTACTTTGGCTCCATGAAAACATTCTAAAATAGAAAACAATAGACATATTGTCATCACTAGATGCTATTTTAAAAATATATGAAAGTGTTGGAGGGAGTTCATAGAAAATAAGAACGAAAGGATTGCCTTACTGTGTGAAAAAAGATTGAAAGAGTATGTACGGCCTGGCTGAGCGATGACTAAGTGGGAAAATAAAAACTGCCTGTAAATGTCTCGAGGGTGTGAACACACAGAAGGGAGGAGAGTTTGGTGGCCTCAAAGAGAAGACATCAACCCCTGAGTCCAGTCGGTCTCTGTCTTTCCTTTTCCTCCTGTTGCTGTAGAGAATCTTAAATAGACCATAATATTTCCTAACAAACATAAGAATTTCCTCACAAAGAAGATTACAGGTTTTCTTTGTTGTGGGGGGGAGGGGGAAGAGCACATAATTTGGGGACATATTAAATCTAGATGAAAACTCATATACATAGTTGTCAGTTGCATCTGTATCTAATTAGAGCAATAATTGTGTCATATTAATGGCACAATAAATATAACTTACACAAATTGTAAGGACTCAGAGAGAGAACCATTGCTGGATTAGCACATATGGAAAATGGCATTTCAGTTATAATTGTTTTAAAACTTTATCCATAGAGTCAGACAAAATAATTGGAATGCAGAGGAATAAAACTTTAGTAACAAGGAGTTGTTACTAAATCTTCATTGGCTTAAACCAAAGCTCTTCAGAGGATTATGACGTCCTCATCAAGAAATTTAGTGCCATCAAAATAATGCTAAATTAAAATAAGAGGGTTTCGATGTTTTATTATGCATATTTTCACACTCACCTAATTTCACATACTTTAATTGCCAACTAATTTAATTGCTACTAAAGGATGTTTTAACTGAAAATCGGATCAACTTCAGAAAACATCACTTGGCTAAGTTAAGTAATTTTATACAAAAGATTTAGTTCAATACATGACTACAATACAATAACAGATACGTTTTTCCTTAGTATATAATGAAGAATATAGAAGAAAAGGCAAACATAACAGAGGAAAATGCACATTCATTAACCACTCTGTGGCCCATCTATTTTCAATGTAAAAAAGGTAAATTTTCTTACCTAGGAAACGCCAAAGCTCCACCATATTTTCTCTTACTCTCATTCAATATATATTTTTACTTTCACTTTGTGTTTGAAAGTTGAATAAATCATTTAGCTTGTACTTCTTGTACCTCTGTTCTTGAAATAGTTTATATGTGTGTAGATTCAAATCCTTCTTTGAAAAGACAATTTTAACTGGCAAAGAAAAACTAACTTACATTGAGCATAATTACTTTTAGCCTTAAGATCTTGGCATGCCATCTACTAGGAAACCCATGCCAGGGAATGCCAGCCACACCTATCCATGAGATGGCCTTAAGAAACACACTCACTTATGTTCCCCGATCACTGATAAGTCAAAATCTGTGATGGCTGTGTGATCTCCTGCTGATGTCAGTATAGAATGGTAAGGGTGTCTCCTTTGTCAATGGAATTTTGAAAAATGCAGCCAACATTTTAATAACCTAAAAAACACTGTGGAAAAAGTTTCTTATCATTAAAATAGTTTCAGATATAAATTCAGACTGAATTAATTTCAGAAGAAATATATAGTATATATGTATTCAATTATTGTTGCTAACAAAGACATGGACTACAAAGAAATATGCAAAAGTAACATTTACTTGGTGGATTATGGTTAAAGCCTGATATATTCCTAAAATTCATATTACTTGGTGGATTATGGCTGATGTCTGATATATTCCTAAAATCCATATTTTTATCATCTTTTATTTATAAATAAATGTATTTACATCTTTTATTTGTAAATAAATGGATTTATATTTTTATTTCGTAATAGATGTATTATGAATTTTCTTGCAGTAAATACTTACAAATTAGGAGAATCAACTTTTCTGAACAAAAGATAACTCTCTTGCCTAGAAATCCATTTTACGGATGCCATATTAATCTTTACCCCACTTACGTTTTAAAGTTTCCCAAGCTTCATCTGCATACTTCATTCTGTGTGGTTTTTTAAAATTTTTGCCCCACATTTCAGAAGAAGAAGAGTTTTTAAAACTAAAAACATGCATAAAGCTGCCAAACACTGGAATTTTCTCCTTCAATATATTTTTGTTCTCACTAGAATTCTACATGTGCAAATCACTAGGTGCTTTGTAGTTCACTGTCGACTGTTTTACATAGGTAAATGTTCAACAATAGGAATCTAAATGAGTTTAGAGGGACCATCAAGCCTCCAAACTTTGATAAGTATCGATGTGCTATCTTTAATCAATATTAAGACAGCTTCTTTTAGGCACAAAGTGATTCAGACCAAACTGATTTGAGTGGAGAACAGTGTGGCTTCTTTGGGTCTTGCAGAGTCTATTCACCCACAAACTGTTGGGACATTCTTCCTTTACTACTACTATAGCAAGTAGAGAGTTAGAATTGAGCTGCCTGGCTACTTCAAAAGATGTGTGACAAGAAGAACTGCAGCCTGGCTTTGAAATAACATCTCCACCTCATGCTTGCTTTCCTCTCCCAGCACCCTCTATCCAGGAGGGTTTGAGTTGCCTCCACTGTGAGCAAGCAGCGGCAGGCAACGGCATGCCTTTGGCATCCCGTACAGAAGGAACAAAATACATTAAAATGCTTTAAAATGTTTTTGAACTTCTGTAAAGATTTTAAAGCGTTTGCTTGAGAGACATAATTTTTAAAGTCCTTTGTTCACCAATATTTTTCCCCCCACAGGAGATTGAAGTGCAGGAATGATTCAAGAGAGAAAAATATCATTCATTTGACAAACAACTCACTGTCGACGGTGAGCCCCAGGCATTGGAGGCATTAGAGATTCTAAGGATACAATGACTAAAATATCTTTTTTTTTTTTTTTTTTTGAGCACATGATCTGGAAAGACACTTCTCAGAGGAAATAATACAGCAGAGATAAAAGCAAATGGCCCCAAAGAGAACAGTATGGAAGTATCACACATACACTTATGCCCCCCCAAAAAACCCCTAAAACTGGATCAACTGTATTATCCAGCTATCCCACCTCTGGATAGAGATAAGCATATTAGTATACCAAAAAAACAAACAAACAAACAAACAAACAACAACAACAAAAAAAACACTTGCACTTTTATGTTTACTATGGCATTATTCACTGTAGCTAAGATATGGAATCAAACTAGATTCCCATAAGTCGATGAATGAATAAAGAAAATGTGGTATGCATACACAATAGAATATTGTTAAGCCCTAAAGAAGAATGAGATCATGTTATTTGTAGCAAGAGAGATGGCACTGGAGGACATTATGTTAAATGATGTAGGTCAAATACAGAAGGAAAAATGTACATGGTAGTTTTGTGTATGAAAGGAAAACAAATTGACTTGAATGCAAAATAATGATAAGTAAGCAGGATGATATAGACGATGGATACGAGTTTGGATAATGAATATTTGTGGAAACTCAGTAAAAAGGAACGAGCACAGTGGGAGGATTGTTGTTTACAATAACACATTATGTATTTTCTGAAAATCTGCAAAGGAGGAGCTTGATGGCTCCTAATATTTAAAAAATGAAGAAGAGGGGGAAATATTAATTAGTGTGATTTCATCATCACACACCTTATATGTGCTGAAGTATCACACTGAGCCCACTAATATGTATAATTAATATATGTCAATCAAAAATAAAATAAGATCGGGGAGTGCAGCTCAGTGGTACAGAACTGACCTAGCATGTGCGAAGCCTTTGCTTACATTACACTACTTCAAAAATTTAAAATAAAATAAAATTAAAAAGATTTTTAATCTACTAATATGTGTGGCTGTGCCTGTTAGGTGGGGTAGCCTGGACTTGACACTAAAGCATGGTCCCTGGACCAACAGCATTGGCATGACTTGAGATCTCAGGGGAACTGCAGGTGATTTGCATGCACCTTCAAGTCTGAGAAGCACTGTCTTGCAGAATGACCTCTGAGTATTCCATCTATCCTCAGCATCATGTTATGGGGTGCTGAGGGCCATTACCAAGTAGGAATGACGCATCGAAATTTCCTTGCCAAGCGTACCCCATGCTGCTTAGAGGACATTTGATGGAACATTGCATGCATGCTTTAATAAGGTGACCTTGCTCAAGGACCAAGGCGGATTCGGGTTTAGAGCTGATCAGGTTTGAGGAAGTAACCGGCTCCTTGAGTTTAAGGCGTTGCCAGTTTAAGATAATGGGTTTTAAGGAAGTTGGAAGTTGAAGATTATTGCTGGGATTAGGGTGTTCCTGCTGCTTGTTCCCATTGAGTTCTCGGCTTGGCACCAGAATCACGAGGCACTCACAGCTTTGTAGGTTCAAACATCAATTCTTTATTCCCGCTCTCACACCGCCTCCACACAGGTCCAGGGGCAAACACGTTCTTCTGTCTCCCGCACAAACCACCTACTCCACGAGGCTCTCTCCAAATCCCATTTTAATCTCACGAGAACTCAAGGTCACCTGAGAAATATCATTGAGGTTGATGAATCTGGAGCAGCATCAAACTATATGCATATCAAGGAGAGTAAAGCAAAATTTAAACATCGTTTTTAATAATACATATACCCAAATAGAAGTACACACACACACACACAGACACACAGACACACACACACATATTTATATTGCAGCTAAAGTCCACTGAAACTTTTAACTCAATTAGGATATAAATCATTATATGAGATATGGGCAACACAGGTGGTGTCTTTCTAATCCATTTTATTGTCTAGTACCTAAACAACAAAAATAAACACAATGGTAAGAATTTGCCCAAATCTGATGCAAGATGCAAGAAAGGAAAAATTAATAACAACAACAACAACAACAAACCCTAAAACTTGTGAGTGTATTTCAAGTCAAATACATTTATTCTTTTATTTTTTATTGGTTCTTTTTATTTCTACATGACAGAAATTTTTTGACATATACAAGCATGGAATATATATTCTTCTAATTCAGATCCTTCTCCTTCCCGTTCCCTCTCTCCAAACCCTGCTCCCTGCCTTCTATTAATCTTTCTGTCATTTACTCTTATATTCTATGAGTTGGATGGAGGTTGAATGGGATTGAGGAACTCTTTGTCTATCCTAAGCTGGGCAATAGGGAACAGGAACTAGAAGGAGATCCAGAAACTCCAGTATAAATTGGGTTGGAAGAGGAAATACAAACATGGAGATCAATTCACATGTACACCCCAAAATAATTTGTGAGATTTTTGTCTAATCTCTCTATCTTGATTTCCTCTGTAAAAAAAAGAGATTATCTCGACATGTCGAATTCATACAAAAAACATAATTGAGTGCTTACTAATGGTTGGTACTGGAATTCAATATTTTCACATACCCTATTTATTTCATCTTGACTTTATATTAATCTGGTTAAAATTGTTGTAATCCTATTTAGTATGAATAAAGTAAGAACTCAACTGAATTTTTGAGATTTATTCAAAGTTTAAATGAAACCTATTCTCTTCTGGATATTGACCACTATCCTTAAACTGATAATGTTAAGTGAGGCAGAGTATCAATAATTAATATGTGTAGTACCCAAGTGAAAACAGTTCTTTTCATGCTTTCTCTTTGATCTCGTTCAATGGGAACCAAAAGAATATTTCAGATTGTTCATTCCCCACTATTTCTTTTCTATTCTCAATCTTTTCTTTCTACCACCACACACAGTTGGGGCTTTGTAGGCCAGACAGTCTCCACCACACTCCTCCTCTGCACTGTTGTATCATGAAACCATCCAAAGACACATTAACAAATGTGAATGATTATATTCTAGTAAGACGTTATTTATAAAGACAGAAAGTGGGCAGTATTTGGCTTGTGAGCCATTTTTATTTGCTAAACGCTGATATAAGTGAATCTTACATAAAAGTATCTGGCAATAATCCCAAAGTTCATGTAAGATATAAAGATCAAAATACTTTAAAAACACTCCAAGGACATGAATCTTAAACCCTGTGTGGGTATACAGTTATCCAATAAATTTATAATGTGATCTCTTACAATAAATAAAAGCACTATAATATGTTGGCTAATGTAACCTTTATATTTGTGTATAAGATGGAAGCTTTTCACATTCGTTTATCTTACAAAACATGTTAGGTCTGTTGGAAAAGGTATAAAGAAATTTTTTTTAATATAAGCACCATGGAGCTGGATATCATAAAATTTTTTAAATTAAATTAAATCTAATATCTGTAGATGCAATAAACTACTAAAGCAGAAAATAAAATTACTTTATTATTTGGCTTAGTCATTGTCAGACAATTGGCAATATCCATTAAATGTCTCTTCCATCTTATTTATTAACTACGATGGTTGGTTTCTCCTCCCAGAGTCACATGAAAGTAAAACTGATCACCTATCCAAACACAAAGATCCTTGAAGTTTTTTCTTTCTGTTAGTATACATGTAAGTAGAAGATACCAGTAAATCAATAAGTGTATTTGAGCAATTATCTTTCTGTTTTGCAATGTGAATGTGATAGTTTAGCAATGACAAAAGAAGGAGTTTGACACATACTAGTTGCAACAATATAATTTCTCCACTTTATGTCATCATGATTGCTATTCCTCCTGTCCTCTGTAATAAATGACTGTTAAAATGCTAGAGGGTCAGTAGAGTTACAGGAATGGTATTTAACTTCTCATCTTAAAAAAAAAAAAAAAAACACCTAAAAATGTGAACAAAACATATGAAACAACTATTTCTAGAATTTGAAATATGGATAGTGCAGTACTTTGATCCCTGAGAAAAAGGAAACAAATGAGAGAAAACCTGCCATCATCCTTTACTTCTGCCTGGGGGCAATTTTAGGCTGTGGAGCAGGGAGGGGGAATCCTAGGCCAAGACAAAGTGAGTGGAGAAATCTGAACATTAAGAAGTCAAAACCTCTGAGCCAGGAGAAAGTTTTAGGCCCAGTTCTTGGTATGAGGGAATGATTTCTTAAAAATTTCCTTAAAGCTCCTGATTATAAACATGCATTTGTAAAGGATAGAAATATATAAAATCATACAACATGATATATACTGTGAATGGAATTGTTTTCAAAGTTCACACAAGATTGAAAATTATTCTCATTCTCATTAGTCAAAATGGAGATTTCTTGATGATCACTTAGACACCTTTAGTAAAAACTACCATAGGACTGTGTCTCAGTAAGATTAAAATATAGCCCTCCTCTTGAGACTTACACAAACAGAACTTAAAAATAAGCCTCAAAAGATCAAATCAAACTGTGAGAACTTACATGTTCAACAGAACAAAGTCAAAAACCATGAAACAAACAAACAAACAAGTAAACCAAAAACAAACAAAAAACAAGACAACAAAATCCAGAAAGAAAAATCCACGTTAATCAGCATCCAATGAGACACTAACAGCTATTCAAAGAAGCAGAAAATATGTGATGCATAACTACATGAAGAAAAAAAAAGGAGAAAAGAAAAGAATTAGTAGAGAAAACATTGGAAATTCATTATAATCACATTGCAGTATTTAATGGAAAACACTGAATAGAGAGATGGAAGATATAAAAACAAACAAATAAAACTTCTAAGAATTGAAGTGACAGTAGCTCCACTGAAAAATTTACTAGATAATTAGAAGACCAGACAAGGCAGAAGAAATTATTTAAGCACTTAAAGACATAAGAAAGAAAACTAACAAACTGCAGATAGAAACAAAATGACTTAAAAAACAACAATAACAACCGAGTAACAGCCAGGAAACAATATAAAAGATGCTATTACATGAATAATTAGATTCTCATGAAAAAGAAAGACAAAAAAAACATTTGAAAAGTTAATGATTGAATATTTTCAAGATTTGGTGAAAATTTAAACCCACAAATTTATAAATTCAGTAATTTCAACCAGAATAAGAAAAAAGAGAACTATACCAATAAAACATAAACAAAATTTGAAAACAAGTGATACAGAAAAAAATGTATGAGAGGTCAGAGGAAAAAAATAGACATGCTGTTGGAGGGGAGTAAATATCAGAAACACCCGCCAAATCAGAATACCGCCCAAATAATTAAGAAAAAAATTTTTTACTTAAGCACATTATATTCAAGGTGATAAAAGAAAGAGCTGGTGTAGGAAAAATTCAATATATTTGAAGTGTTCGCCTGAGGGAATGTTACAGTTTTCATGTATGAGGTGTGTCCAAATATCTGTTAGAAAATTCTTTGCACTACTGACCTGAGAAACCAGAAGGCATTTCTGGTCACAGTGTCAGAAATGTGGAGGTGTAATTCTGGAAGGGAGAAATCCCTGGAAAGGTAGCCCAGATAATGTGAGTTGACTCTGCCTGTATCCTGAATCATACATAAGTAAGATAGACTTTAGAAACTCTAAGTTAAGACAAAAGAAATAACTGAGATATGTTTCCTCATTGAAGATAACAGAGTTTGTGGTTGAAATGTAAACAAGCAAATTTTCAACTAAAACAAAATATCATCTCTCTTCTGAATAATATAACAGAATACAAATTTTATTCTCCATAACATAACATTCATGGTGGCTGGGAAACAATCCAAAATTATTTTTCACACAAAGATCCAAGAAAATATGAAGTGAACTAAAAGGAAAAGAGAACCAACATAAGCCAAATGTAGTATGAATCAGGTGTTGGAATGATCAGACCAAGACTTTGAGGAAATATGTTGGTAATGAATGAAAAATTAAAACACTCTTTGAAGATAAATAGGAAATACAAAGAAAAAGCCAAATGGAAATTTTGGAAATAAAATGTACTCTATATTAAATAAAAACTTGTAGAATGGCCTGAATGACGGGAGAAATAGTGAAAAAATATCAATAGAAGATATGCAAGAAAGACATACTACATAAAATTAAGAGTTTTGACTTTCAGTGGAATAATACCAAATATTATAATATGTGTAATTCATTCCTAGAACGAGAACAGAAGGTAAAGAAAAAATAAAATAGTATGTAATGAATTCCAAACTTCCCATATTTGGTGACAGCCATGAATTAGCAATGTTAAGAAAATCAGAATACCCCCCAAAATATTAAGAAAAAAAGCCCACTTAAGCACATTATACTCAAGTAATAAAAGTAAAGGATAAAAGAAAAAAATCAGGGAAACACACACATAAATACAGGGAAACAAATATTCAAATGGTTGAAGACTTTTCCTTTGAAACTATGGAAGCTGGGAGACAGTGTACCAGTGTAAAACATTGAATGAAAACAAAATCAAACAATAAACTATCAACTCAGACATATATAACCTCTATAAATATTCATCTGTAAGTAAGGCAAAATAAACACACTTTCAGTTAATAAAAAGCAAAATAAGTTTTCAATATTAGATCACTAAGCATTATTAAAACATGATAAAGAAATATCTTTAGCCTGAAAAAATCAAGAACAAAAAATAGGATTTTGATTTTAACCATACATATTTGTTGGTGGCAAATATTTAGGTAAATATTAAAGAACTTTTCACTATAAATTGATTTAAATTTGAGAATTATTTGAAATAAAATTCATAATGTTTTTGAAGGATCACAATATATTAAATTTATTACATATGACAATTGTGAAATAATAGGTTTCAGGTAGAGAGAGTAACAAACTCCATATATATTATGTAGGGTGATAATATTTAATCAGATTATGAAAAGTTGAGGAAATATATTGTAATTACCAGAGCAATCACCCACACACCAAATAAACAAACAAACAAACTGCAAAGAGATATAGCTGAAAGGAAAATAGGTAAATTAGAATGAAACTTTTAAAATTAATTTGAATCATCTTAAATAAGGCATGAGGGAGAAATTAGGTGAGAAAACAGAGACACAAACAGAAAACTATTAAGAAAATAGTTGACTCAAATCTAACCAAATCAATAATTATGTGAAAGATTAATGAAGTATAATAATTGCATTTGAAGGCAGAGATAATCAGAGTGTATATAAAAGGAGAATAAGTAAGAGGTTTATTAGGAATGTAATTAAGGGCTGGGGAGTAGCTCACTGGTAAAGTGCTTGCCTCACATGAACGAAGCCCTGGGTTTGATCCCCAGATCTCAAAGAGAAAAGACAAACAAAGAAGCAATCAGAAAACCAATAAAAAGAAGGGCAATTAAAATCTGAAAATCCAGATAAGTGAAAGTATGTAGGTAGAAAAGGTATACAACATTAATCAGTAAGCAGTAGAAAGCTGGTGTAGTGGAGTAACTCTTTTTTTTTTTTAAGAGGGAGAGAGAGAGAGAGAGAGAGAGAGAGAGAGAGAGAGAGAGAGAGAGAGAGAGAGAATTTTTTAAATATTTATATTTTAGTTTTTGGCAGACACAACATCTTTGTTTGTATGTGGTGCTGAGGATTGAACCCCTGCCACATGCATGCCAGGCAAGCACGCTACTGCTTGAGCCACATCTCCAGCCCAAAGTAACTCTTTTTAATATACAGAAAGATTTCAAGCAAATTTTTTTTCCAGAGATAAACAAGATTTCATAAAGAAGAGGAGAGATTCATTGGGATGATGTTGCTGTTGTACATGGGAATATGTTTAAATACAAGAGGCAAAATGGATAAAACTCAAAGGATAAATAGTTCTAAAATCAGAGTAAAAGATTTTCACACCCAATTTTTATTAAATCGAAGAACACTTAGATGATCTGTTCAGTGTAAACATGGACTATATGAAAAATGTCATCAGTTACATAAACTTATTAATGAAAGTCCAACATAACATGTAACAACTGTAGAAAACAAATTATATCAGCTATACAGCATATAGTAACCAAGATAAATCACATGGGCAACAGATAATTCTCAGTAAGTTGAATGGGAATGATATCATAGAAAAGATGTTCTCTAATCACAAGAGAATTAAATTAGAAAGAGAAGGCAATAAAATATCTAGGAAAAATACCTAAAGAAAATAATTTTATTTAGGAATTAAATAACATACTTCTAAAAGGCCCATGGGTCAAAGAAGACTTCAATTTATAAAATGCTTCCTATTAAGTGATAATAAAAATACAATATATCAAAAGTGAAAGGGAAATAAAGATTTTACAGATTTAGAAACTCATATAGTTCAATGGTGACTGATCTGAACTATAAAAAGTATTAAAGGAAAACCCTGCTCACAGAAGGAAAATAATGCCACATGAAAACTTGGAAGCATGAAAAGGAATAGAAAGCGGAAATCATAAAGAGGGCAGAAACATGCATATTTTCTTCATTTTAATTTCTAAATTGAGTGAAAGATAACAGAACTGAAATTGATTTCCATGGGTGTATTTTTTTTCAGTTTGTCAGGATGAACCCAACTACTATGTATAACTATAAAGCTCTAATTAAAAAACAAAAATAAAAAGTAGATTATGTAAAGCAAGGCCATATGAATCCATTTGGGGCTCATAACTTGGAATTAAAATTTATAACAATAGCCCAAAGCATGGGATGAAGAGAATGTAAATATTTTGTAGTACAGTTTTTACATGACATGAAATAGTATAACTTTACTTTAAAATAGCTTATAATAAGATATTTTACACTAATGGAACCTTTGATACTTTAATATTTTAATTCCTTAATGATTTTGAAATTGCATTTTCAAATCATTTTCTTAGTACTTTTGAGGCCTTACCACATATATCTTATCAAAATCTGTTTCAAATTTATACTAAATTAAATCCAGAGACATATAGAAATAATATTCCTGTTTTCTCTTCACCTATTTTTGCTATTGTTATTGCACATATTACAAGTCTAAGACATGGTTATAATTATTACTTTATATGGTTTTATATTTTTTTAAAAATTGAGAGAAGAAAAAGGACAAACATATTTATAGAGCTTTTTCATAGCACACTGTTATTTATGGTCTGGATCTCTTCATGTCTTTCCATGGATTCTATTATCAATGACATTCTCCAATATAGTCCGCACTCGCTTCCTTTTGAGTTTATTAATATAAATACATTAAATTTTTATATGCCATAAAGCCATAATTCAATTATAAAATATATTATGCTACAAAAGTGACTTTTAAATCAATTAATTAAAGGAGAAATATGTATTCAGTCTGTCTTTTATAAGTACACAATTATCTTTATACTAGTATTCTCTCTCTCTCTCTCTCATATATATATATTTGAATTACTGTTAGTGTTCACTTGCTTTCAGCTGATCAATTTCCTTTCGCATTTCTTGTAAGATTGCTTGGCTATCATCAAAATTCTTAGTGGGGGTTCATTTGGGAATGTCTATTTTTTTCACTATTTGGAAGACAGATTTTCTAGATACAAGATTCTTGTTTATAGGTATTTTTTTTTCTTTTTAGCACTTTGAATATAACATCCCACTGCCTTCTGGCCTACAGTGTTTCTGATGAAAAGTCTGCTGTTAATATTTTTGGATATGATTAGACATCTTTACCTGAATTCTGCAAGATATTTCTTTTATTATCTTTGCTGTGATGACTTTTTGTGTAGATCCCTTTAAGTTTAGACTACTTGGAACTTGCTGAACTGCATAAAAGTATAGATTAATGTTTTAAAGCTAATTTGAAAAAGTTTGTAAACATTACATTTTAATTCCTTTCTCTGTTTTTTCTCTTCCCTTTCCTTCTGGTGTTCCAGAATGATATCCCTCATTTCTCAGAGATTCCTTCCTTCCTTCCTTCCATTGCCTAATCTCTTTATCTTCAAAATCACTCATTTTTTCTTCTGCTAGTTCAAATCTACTCTACTGAATCTTCATTCAAGTTATAAATTTCACCACTGGTATTTTCATTTGGTTCTATTTTATACAATCTATGCCTTAATTCATATTTTCAATCTGAGGATCATCAAACCTTCCCTTCTCATTTAAAGAACAGTTTCCCTTAGTTCTTCAAATATATTTATAATGGCTGCTTAGAAGCGTTTGTTTTTAAATCCAACAGTTGAGCTTTCTCATGGGAACTTTAGGTTATTGACTTCATTTTGCTGTTTATGGTGACATTTTCCTGGTTTTGTTTGTGTTTTATTTTGCATGCCTCATAATTTTTTCTTGAAAATTTGATTTTTAAAATCATATCTTGAAGGAAATCTGGATACTGATCTTTCCATTTTTAGATATTATTTTTGTTTGCTTGCTTATTTGTTAAGTGACTGATCAGACTGTTTAAGTCTGTCTCTCCCCCAGTGTATGAATACTATAGTGTCTTTTCTCAGAGAAAATAGTTCTGTCAGGAGCACAATCACATAGTTGACAGGCATTTTAACAGGGCTATTTTAACTATCTGATTTGATCTCTCTGTCAGGTTGTATCACTCTCTTAGAATTATAAGCAGCTGTTTGCTTCCACTAATTGCTGGCTATTTGACTTACTGTATTCAACCTTCCCTGAGGCAAAATATTGTTTCATCATCATCTCATTCTATTACATATGAGTCCCTTTGCAGGGGTAATTTTTGAGGCTGGTCTTGGAGTGTTGTTCTAATACAAAGAGGGTTCTTATTAGCTCTCTCTCTCTCTCTCTCTAGTTCTTTCTGATAAAATAGTTGACGTGGTGTAACATGTTACTCTTATAAAGCTGGGACTTGAGTAATGCTGGTAGCCTGGAAGGAGATACCAATGCCTTCAACTAAGACTTTTATCTTTGTTACACTTGTTTAGAGTTGAGTTTCTATCACATGGAGTGGGGAGAAGGAAGGAAGGGAGTAGGTCATGGTTTGGTTGCCAAAAACTTGCTTTATATTACTGAATTTTGATATATTATTTTTTCTTGAGTGAATGTTGTTTTTCTTTTTCATTTGCTGTGTTCCCTTAAAGCAATTTCCAGAGTTTCTAAATTGTTACTTTGCATAATTTCTATGTTATAACTTTCAATGAGGAACAGGTCATCAGAGCTCCTTATGCCACCACCAAGAAGTGAAACTCTGTTTTGAGATTAAAAACATCACTTTTATAATGTTGTTTCTTCTTATATATTAATATAATGTAAGTCTATTTATTTTGGGTTTTTTAAAGCTTTTTTCCAACATTATTTTCTAGTTTTTACAAGGCTTACTATATTTTGTTTAATTTGTCTTTTATAATGCATGTTCCTAATAGTATTATATTATTGTAAATGCTATCTGTTAAAATTTTGACTTTAAATCATTTGTTGTTAATTTGTAGAAATCAATTCTTTTTTAAAATTGAGGTTAAATTCATGCAATATAATATACACTATTTTAAGGTGTATTCTTCACTGGAATTTAATGCTTTTAAAATGTTCTGTGATTTTTTTTACCTATATCTAGTTCCCTGTTTTTTGTTTTGTTTTTGTTTTATAACAATAAAAGGAAGTCCTACAATCATCAAGTAGTCTCTTTCCATTTCCACCTGCTGCCATTCCCTGTCAATGACTAGCCTGCTTTTAGTCACTATGGATATACTTCTTGAAAATTCTTTATATGTAAAATCACTGAAGACATGACCTATTGTGTCTGGATCTTTCAGTTAACCTAATATTTTTGAGGTTCATTCATATTGTATCATGTGAAAGAATTTCATTGCTTCTTATGGCTGAATAACATTCCCTTGTATACACATACCATATTTTCTTCATCCATTTGTCATTTGATGGATATTTTGATTATTTTCATTTTTTGACCATTATGAACAGAGCTGCTCCATCTTTTGGTTATTGAGAATATCACTGTTATAAATATTCCAAGTATTTGAATACCTGCTTTCAAATACTTTGGATATAACTATTGTGGGTCAGATATTTTTGACTGCATATTAGTGCACCCTACAAAATTTATGTGTTGAAACTCTAAATCTGAGCATGATGGAGAAGGGAATCTTTGGGAAACAATTAAATTACGAGAACAAAGCCCTATTGATGGGGTTAGTACCCTTATAAGAAGAGCTTGCTTCCCACCTTCTTCTTCCTCTACCCCAACCATAAGAAAACACAATTGTAAAATGACCATCTGCAAAGTAGGAAGAACACCCTCAGCAAGATTTTAGTCATCCTAGTACTGGTACTCTTTGTTTGGGGCTTCCTTGGAAACAATCATTGCTGAAGCTACTAAGTCTATGGTTTTGTTTCAGCAGCCCAAACTGGCTAAAATGTATAGCAATTCTATAACTTTTTAGGAATGGTCAAACTTTTTTTCCACAGCTGGAAAAATTTTATATTAATTTTATATAAAATTATATAAATTTTATATTAATATTAGCAATGTACAAGGATTTCAGTTTCTCTGCATCTTTGATAAAATTTATTATTTTCATTTTCCTTTATTACAATCATCCTAGTAGCTGTGAAGTTTTCTATCATTGTGAGCTAAATCTGCATTTTTCATACACTGAGTATTTTTTTTCACAGAAAAAGTATCTATAAAACTCCTTTGCTCATTCTTTAATAGAGTTATATGGTTTTAACAGATTTTATATTTTATAGATTTGTTCAATTGTAAGTTCCTTGTATATTTTGGATAGTATGTCCTTAGTCATGTTCAATTTTCAGGTTTTTTTTTTTCATTTTCTGTGTCATCATATCTCTTTCTTGATTATGTCCTTTGTTGTTTGAAGTTTATAATTTTCATGAAATTTAATTACTTTTTTCTTTTGATTCTCATACTTGTACTTTTGGTTTCTTATCTAAGAATCACTGTCAAAATCAGGATATGAAGATTTACTCTTATTTTTTTCTATGTGATTTTTAACTTTAGCTTTACATTTAGATATTTGATCCTCTTTAAGTTATTTTTTTAAAAATATATTGTGAGGTGGGGATCTTGTACATATAAATTTTCCTTTGTTGTTTTCCCTTTATATTTCTGTTTGTGTTGGTGCTATATAAATATGTGCTAAAAAAAACATGTCTGAAAATATCTGTATTTGACCTTTGTTTTTTAGAAATATTTCCTCAGGGTTCAGACTTGATGGTTGATCTTTTCCCTGTTTCTTTCATATTTTATGAATGTCCATTGTCCAATGCTTTACATTATTTCTAATGAGATGTCTGCTGTAGTTCTTACTATTTTCTTTCTTTTCTTTGGCTACTATAAAATTTTTCTCTTTATCTCTGGTTTTCAGCAAGCTGATTATAATATGTAACTGAAGCACATCCATGGACTTTTGCTGAGAGCCACAGCTGAGTCGGAATGGCCCCTGGCATGACTTTGAAAGATATGATTTTCTACAGTCTATTCTGAGTGCTTTTTAATTCATCAATTAAAATAGCAGTGATCTTCAGCAACGATGCTAATTACCTATGCCATACTATTCAGTCTGACTTTTCAATCTCTGAATAAGAAAATATGTTTTCCTATCTTTACCCTCCACCTTTTAATTTCTGTCAAGTATTTAACCTTGCTCAAGTTTCATTGTTGATAAACACTACTGACAAGCAGAACGCGTATTTTCTGTCATTATTATTAATGTGCTTTTTGACAGGATCTTACTAAGGTATCCAGGCTGGCCTCAAACTTGCAATCTTCCTGCCTCACTGTCCTGAGTAGTTGAGATTATAGGCATGTGCACCATGTCTGATATTAGTGTACTTCTTAACAAGATATTCTCTCATAACTTTTTTAACAATTTCAAAATTATATTTTTAAATGTTTTTTTATGTTACATTCATTATTGATATCCATGAAGAACTTAAAAATTAATCTTTATTGGCCCAAACTACATTATAGTCATTTATACTAAAAAAGGCTTTGTATAAAAACTTAATTAATTAATAACAAACTATTCCTGTAAAATAGCAGAAAAATTCCCTAGCTTATTTCTTGAAGCATATAATGTGGAAGATCTATACAAATCATGAAAAAAAAAGAGTGTCCTGGGGCCAAAAATGTTTGGTAAATAATAATTTTTTACATCATAAGTTTCCTAAATGGCCATACAATTTGTAGTATTTGCCAAACTTTTTGATTACAGGAACATTTTATCTGGATAATTTCATTGAATTTAGTAAACGTGAGAAAATATTTAAGATTGTGAACCTCGTATCCATGCTGTTATTTAACATTGGTAGCTTATAGCATGGGAATCCTTTTGCAAGTATGAAAAATTCAAAATCATTGCCTTAACATAATTTGAAATATCTTTGAGTGTGATGAAGTAGGACCAAAGTGGTGGTGTTTAAATGGGCAATTACTACATAAAATGACATTTCAATATTTAGTTATTTAAAATAACAAATCATTATTATCTTTCACAGTAATTTGGATTAGTTTAGTACAAGTGGTTGGTTATGACATTTGATCTCTCATATAGTTATAGTCAAATGTTGACTCAGGCTATAGATGTCTGGTGATACCATTTGTCTGGGGGTCTAAAATGACTGATGTGCATGGTCAGCATAAGTTCTGTTGGCTGTGAGCTTGACTGGGAATGTCAACCAGAATGTCTACAAGTAGCTCACAAAGAGGCTATACATCTCAAAGTGTGGCAGCTGATTTCTGAGGGGGAGCTTTACAAGAGCAGACATTCTAAAATGTCCAAAGGGAAAACTGTATGGCTTCTTATGACTTAGTTTTTGAAGTTTGGTAGCATCATTTCCACTGTGTTCTCTTGGTCAAATCAAGACAGAGGGCCTGCTCATTCAAAGGGAAAGAAATTAGATTTCACATCACACTAGGAAAAGTTGCAAAGAATTTGCTGTCACAACTTTCATTTGGCTACAAATTATGTATAATCACCCTTTGAAAAGTCTCTAAACTTCTTATCCATTATTAATAAAAGGTTGTGGTTCCAGGTCCAGGATTTTTTATTATTATTATTATAGATGGACATGATACCTTTATTTTTTAATTTATTTTCTATGTGATGCTAAGGATTAAACCCAGTGCCTCATGTGTGCTAGGCAAGCACTCTACCACTGAACAAGAACCCTAGCCCCCCAGGATTTTTAATATAAATTAGATTCGAGTATGTGTAAGATTTCTGGCATGCAGTGTTTTCAGTGTGATTTCTCTTGATCTGAGTATCTGTGACCTAAAGAGGCAAATCATTTCTCTCTGAACATTGATTAATGGCCATCAATATATTCATTTAATTGGGGGCTTAAGATATGATGTCACTTAGGAGTTACTATATAAGGCAATTTGAATGTTCTCTTTTGCACACAACCATTACTTTAATCAATGCTCAGTTTTGCGTCCTGAGTTGTTTTCTGTGTCATGTGGATTCACCTCTGGGCTTTTTACTGTGCCCTCTAGACAGCTGGCTCTGTTCTCTGAGTCATCTTTTCTTTCTGATAAAAAAAAAAAAGAAAAGAAAAAAAGAACTATATTTTCTGCTGAACACCATTCAGTCTGCCTCCTGGTGAATTGTCTTTCTCTTTTAAAACTCCAAATTGAATTTTTTAAAAAATATTTTTTAGTTGTAGATGGACACAATACCTTTATTTATCTTTATGTGGTGCTGAGGATTGAACCCAGTGCCCCACACGTGCTAGGTGAGCGCTCTACCACTGCACTGTAACCCCAGCCCTCCAAACTGATTTTGATGTTGCCAATAGATTTTTTTGTGTGTGAGACTTCATGGGTTTCTTATGAATTTTATTTAAGTTCATTTCATCAGACAAAAAGTACATCTAGAGATTTCTCCATGAAAGGCTCCTTTTAAAATTGTTTGTGAGGATGCCATCCAATGATATGATTATTAGAAGATTTTTGTCTACTTGAGAGAGTTAACTAGTACACCCTTAAATCTTTCTGAATTTTAGCTAAAGGTTTTACCTCTTCACCTTTGAGATTATCTTTACCTTGAGGCCCTTTTATACTTTGAGAGCCTTTGCCATCTGTAAAGGCTAGTAATTAGAAACAGTTTTATTTCCGAGCACAGGAAGTTCTGTATCCTTTATGTTTCTTCCAAATTCAGCTTGAAAACTAAGTTCCTTTGTAACTGGAGGCACCCCTCATCCCTTATCATATATGGCTAAAAGAAATCTGTTGGTACAGTCAATATTTTGCCTGAAATCTCCATAGTGAGTCTCTTACTTCATGACATTCATTTTTGGGAGGCTGGACACATGTTCATTAAACTTTCTACGATAACATAGCAAAGTTTATCTTTCCTACAGATCCCAATAATGGTTTATTTTCTATCCTTCTAAAACCCGAGCCCATCAAATAATATCAACTGGATGAATATCATCTGTTGTCATGTGTTGCCTGATTCCCAAGCCAGTTCCATGTGTTTTATCTTATTTTTATGATGGTTCCTCATTTCTGATAACAAATTCCATGCTGGCTATCTGAATTGTATAATAAAGCACCCAAAACGTATTAGCTTAAAACAATAATTTAATATTACTTGCCACAGTAATATTACTAGTAGGAACAACTGGGGGCAGGAGGTTGATTCTTTTGGAGTTTCCTGTCTTTCTATCAGGTGTTATTGGCTAGAGCTCCAGTCATCTGAAGAAGGGTAGATTGGGCTGATGACCATGATGGCTTACTCATGTGGCTAGAGGTGAATATAGGTGTGACTGACAAGGGCTCTACTAGGGCCTCAAAATATCTCCATCTTCTCATGGCCTCCTATCTGTCTTCAAGGAGGAGGGCCCCAAGAGAAACCACTCCAATAGACCCACTCGGAAAACTGAAAGCCTACTTTGATTCCAGCCTTGGAAATCATGTAGCTTCACTGTCACGGAATTATGTTGGCCAATGAGAGTAAATACTGTTCTTATTTCAAAGGAAGAATAACAAAATTCATATTTCATAGTTACTACATCAGAATCTTGACTCTTAGGTCCATTTTTAGTTTTCCTACCTATTAATTCTGTGACCTGTACAACTTTCCTTACCTGTTTATGTTGGTTAACACATAAATTGTGAAACTGCCTCACAAATTGTAATAGGAAAGGAAAAACTACCTTATTCCTGGAATCCTATTATCCCCCTTTTTTGAAAACCAGGTTAACTAACATTTCCCATAACTCAAAGTTATTTATTTTTATTCTTTTATGTTTTTTAAAAATTTTTATTCTTTTGTTTTTATTTTTCTGAGATTTTGAAATTATTGAAAATCATTGAACTCACGATTATTGAATATGATTTAAGAACTGAGTACTGCCATAGGCCCTAAAAATACAAAATTGAGTGAGATACAATCTCTGCCATTGATGAAACAAGATGAAATCAAACATTGACATGAAAAAATCCAACCACAGGAGAATCTCACTTCATTCTGTCTCCAGGCATTGGTTGAATTTTTGTCATCCGTTTGGCAACGTGCATTTGCTGAGAACCCATGATGGTTAAGACAAAGCCTTTAAAGAGACTGATTAACAATGCTGGCATGGTGGTGTACACCTATAATCCTGGTCACTCCAGAGACTGAGGCAAGAGGGTTGCAAGTTCTAGGCCAGTCTTGGCTACTTAGCAAGACCCTCTCTCAAAAAATAAAAAATAAAAACACCTGGGGATGCAGCTCAGTGGTAAAGCATCATTGGACTCAATTTCCAGTACCACGGAAAGACAAGAAGAGGGAGAGAAGAAAGAGAGGTTCAACCAATGGTGGAAGATATATGTCCAGCCATGCACAGAGACCTTTGATGTAATTCAAGACAGATGGACTGAGGAAGAAATTTTTGTGAACGTCTCTTCAGCACATTCAATTTCTCCACTGATTGCCTCATTCAGGAAAAATATTGTCTTTAGGGGAAGTCTGAAATGTCAAAGAGAACTTGCCTGATGAACAGGTACAATGGGTAGAATCTTACATGGAAAATTCAAGGGGTAACTGAAGCACATGATCTGTTCCCAGATGTCTGCTCCACTGAGTGTTGTAACAACAAACTTTGCATTTCACCCAAAGTTTGCAACATTAGTCACTTTTTCCAGTCAGGCATCAATGGTAGAGACATTGTTTGCAAAACGTATCCATAAATAAAATGTACATTCAACAAAACTTTCTATCTCTAACGCATTTGAACATATTTGTTTATCAGATTATTTGTCACACCTTGGAAGGTATGAGAGAGCTTTGTGATAATGAAATTGTATCTAGAACAGTGAATTTTCAATGAAAGACATAAGCATAACACATAAATATATTTATGTATTCACATTAGATAAATATTTAAGATGTGTCTCTGCCAAAAAATATTTTATTTCACTGGATGCAGGGATCCATGCCTATAATCCCCATTACTCTGGAGGCCAAGGTAGGAGACTCAATCATCAGTTTGAGGCCAGCCTCCGCAACTTTGCAAGATCCTGTCTCAAAATGAAAAATAAAAAGGGTTGGGCATGTAGTTTAGTGATAGAACACTCCTGGGTTCAATCCCCAGTATTAAAAAAAATTTCACTTAGGTTTGAGTCTTAGGAGATATGTATTTTTGTTTTCTAGATAACTCTGATGCACATCAAGGTTGAAAACCCTCAGCTAGTCATATGGTTTCCTATGGTATAACCTGCAGTGGGAAGTATAATTTAGAGATAACACATGTAAGCGGATTAGAAATCACTTCCATTTCTGCATGTTGTCAATGGTCCCATCTGAGTTTTTTTACAGTAGCTGTATAGCAGAAATGTATCAAAGGTTTTATTTTCTTCTCATCTCCTGCCGTTCACCAATGGATATCTGGAATTGCTGGAGCCTGCTTGCATGCCTTATGTTCTTTCTCCTCTCCCCAGTGACAAGTTTTCTTGCTTCTCAAAATTCCTTTCCTTTTCTTTGTATTACTGACCTTCATTTGTCCTTCAAAAATTTCACTCAAAATTTCACTTCTCTCGGGAAGCATTCTCTTATTTGGATCATCTTTTGCTCCTTTCTGTCCCCCTCCCCGCCCCCATGTTAGTTTTCAAAATATCACAAATCTAAGAAAAATAGATAGGCCCACCATCTCTGAAAGTTTTAAGCAAAGAGTACCTTCTCTCACACCAGTAAAGATAATCTCTCTCACACACATGATCTGTAGCTACTTGGGCCAGAGAGAGCTTTTCGAAGAAAACAATTTTAAAAAGCCAGGGCTGTTCCCCAGGAAAGACAAGTGCTGCATTATACACAGAATAAGCAGAGCTAGGGCTGCCGATCACAGGCACTTACAACAGAGAGATGGAGCCAATGTGCCCACGACGGTGAAACTTTGTGTTACACAGCCAGCCTGACCACAATGTCTTCTCTCCTAGCAGATCTTTTTTTCTTGTTTGAAAAATTTGTCTTTTCTGTAGAATATAAAGCAGAGCTGCTTAGATGGCCTGAGCAGTTTCTTTGTAATGTAGCCAAGTGAAGGTGGAGGCCTGTCCATGCCCTTGTTGGATGGCTCTTTTAAATCATTATGCTATACACTTTCAAGATCAGGGCTGACTAAATAGCCTCCAGGACTGAAGGCACTTTGTACGTCCTGTGTCAGATGTCTGGGAGACATAGATGACTGTTTACTTTCGAGTTGCTTTCCCTCTGAGGAAAGTGTTAGTTAACATTATAGCATTCCACGGGAAGGGGTGCCAGACATCCTTTAGGGTAACCTTCCACCCGGGGAACACCATCTTTTTATATGGCTAGTAAATCTGAGACTAGAATCTGGAAGGGTCATGGCATCGGGGCTTTAACAAATCAAGGAAGTGGATTATTCTGGAACAAGTGAAACTGTATACAAAGTTATCACCAGCTCAGTTTGCTGTCATGTGTGCTGTCAAGGCAGTACACACTATTGAAAAAAATAAATAAATATCCCAGATAATGTGTGTAATAGAGATGAAGGCAGAAGAATACACAAAACATGTCCCATCGCATCAGGACCTGTGATGAACTATAATGATCTGGTTATGCGTTTTAAGATGATTAAAAGTTTTCCTAGTGTTTACATAACATGAAAGTTCTCAATCTCACTGAAGTTTCTGTTACTAGTTAACAATGGAGAGACTTTTTACTCCTCTCAGGGTGATTTTGAAATAGATAGTCTATACTTAATTGTATTTAATTTACTAGAGTTTTAGATCACTAAATCCAGCAATATGAAAATCATCTCATTTATTCGTTGTATGTGTATAAACCAGATTCTTAATTTACATGCATAATTTAAGTGATTGGCTTTGTGCTTACTAAAATCTCATTATTGACAATTTCCCTATCATAATCAAACATGAAATCAATTTAAACGTATCTATTCCAAAATCACATCAGTTTCACCATACAGATAATATTCTCTGCTTATGAAATTCCAGAAGTCATTTGAAGCATTTATAAAATAGTATAAATAGCTATAGGTAAGAAAATAAATATTCTAAGTATGATTTCTTATCTTGATTTTTTTCCTCATTATACTATGAACTTTATTCCTGCCCAAGTTCATTGTTTAATGACTGTTTTAATATTTCTATACGGTCCCTTTAAGAGACAATACCAGACACTGCTTACTGCATCTAATAAGGCATTGAGGGCCATGATATCTGCATATAATACCATGTGAGCATTGAAGGGACTAGAAAAAATGAGAATAGCAAAAGGGAAGTTTTCTATTAGGTTCACCTGTTAAATTCACTCGTTCTCTTTCTTTCCAGGTTTTATTTCATTTGGCCTCAGATGGAAGTGAAAAGCCCAATAAATGACTGGACACCATTGTCACTTAGCAGGCAATGATATACACTGTAGCCTTCTCAACTCAAAACAGTGTCCACAGAAGAGGGCTAGGGCCAGCCGATCTGGAGCACCATCTACACCCTGCTCTCTCTGCCATCAGAGGCTTCCATTATTGTATTGTCTACATTGTTTTTGTTAGCTCATTCTGACATCTTATTTTTCCTCCTGGTACATAACCTGTTGCTGCAAGAACTGTGCTATATTTATGTTTTTATACCAGTGCCCAATTGATTGTATTAGCAATGTCTGCTAAAAAAAAATACTATGCATTGAATGGCTTTTTAAGCTCTTGAAGAATATGATAAAAGAATAAAAGAAAACTTCAAAAGCTTATGTGGAGTAAAGATTTGGGGTATGTAATCAACGGAAACATTTTATAGATAACTGGCATTTTGGGGGGTGTATGTATTAAATAAACTGGGACAAGACATTGCAACTATGTCTAAAATGGTTTTTGTAAAAACAGACTCACTGCTATTTTAAAAACAACTGATGAAATGTTAAATTCCCCTGAGACTTATGTAGACTCAGTGAGGTGAAGAGAACTGAGTCAGAGAGGTTAGGAAACACTCAGTGGGAGAAAGGGCATTGCTTCTTGGGCAACAAACAGCAGCACAGAGGAGACACATAGGTATCAGAAGATGTGGGAGAACCAAGATGAGGATGCTTGAACTCTGCCAGCCCCAGGAGTACCAGACCCCTTATTAGTAGACCCAGGAAGTAGTTATGCATCACCTAAATGATGTTTATTATCATTTAAATTTTTCTTATTATATTAGTTCTAGTCAAAGCCTCTGAAATTTTACTTTTGAAGGAAACCATTATTTGAAGTATTATCTTAAATAATCACCTCTTCAATATTTTGAAATTTCGCATAAGCTCCTGGATCCCCACCCCATACCACTGTATAAAACTTGAGCATATTGATGATGGCAGCACCATGCTCCTGATGGCTCTTCTAGAACCCTTCACTGACTTTTCTTGACTCATGTTACCTAAGACATTCCTAATTATCTAAGTATTCCCAAATAGTCACATCATGTTCCCTTCTCACACATTTTCTGCTCTCGACCACTCTTCATCCTTGGCTTGAAGGAGCTTCCTGTGCACAGTAAAATATAAACTCTCTCTGGGGCTTTAATGGGTCCTCAATAGCCCTTCCTGACACCTGCTCACATTGAGAGCCTCAAATCCTTTGCTGTGACAAACATATCCCTATAAAATATAACCGCATAAGACATTTTTATTCCCCATATGTCCATTCTTTTCTTTCTAGACGTTTGCTATCTATATAGTGACAAGACACCTTAATTATGGGTATACATACATGGATAGTTGTCAAGAGTTCTGAATCCTGCTTTTGAATATAGGACATGTGTAATTTAAAAAAGAAGCAGAAATCTCAATTTAAACCATTGTTTCATTTGTTTAAGGGTACTAATACCCTAATGAAGAGAACATAGTGAAAAACAAATGATTGTATTTGAGGATAGTCCCGTAAACAGACCCTAATTACCTATTTATTCTTAAAAATAGTGACATTATAACCATCATACATAATTTAGAATAGAGATGTTCTTTTAGAAAGTTAATATATGTGAAATCTTCCATTCTTGGAAATTAAATGTTATACCTTGGTACTGAGTTTGTATGCCCGATTGAGAAAGATTCTTGCCGTTGTAATTAATGGTCATTAAAAAGCAATAATATAAATGTGTCATTCATGAAAACCAGATACAAATCTCTTAGCTAAATTCACTCATGAGTATTTGCATTACAAAAGGATACAGTTTTGTACAAAAAAAAAAAAAAAAAGATCAACTGCTGAGTTCCTTTAAATACTTCACTTCCCAGAGTTTTAAAAATAGGTTTGGGTTTATTTTAAAACCGATTAACTTTTCAGGAACTCATCTTTCTGTAAAGTGAGGCAAATCTGTATATTCCCACACTTTACAATTTACCAAGCTGCTCACATTTGCTCTCTTAGCCTGCGTAGGTTTAGGAAGAGTAAAGTGATAAATGCTATTGCAGATTTTTTTCAGGATTTTGAAAGAATGTGGTTTTGGAAGGCAGAGTTTAGTAAATGCAAAATCCACCAGATCTTAAAAGACAACTTCAAAACCGTGTCAGGACTTCATGAAATTCCATCAAATCAAACATGAAAGTACATTACCTAGAAAAAAATATTATTTCTTGGTTGGTTGTGTATGACAGAGCAAGGGATCAGTGAGCAGTGAAAGATATTTTTCCTCTTTCCGACAGATAGGGAGACAGTAAAGAAAAATGAAAGAGTGCTGCCCGAAGCAGCACCCAAAGCAGTAACTTTTATGTCTCCCTTCATGTCATGCAGGCAGCTGGATTAACTTATCACTTTAAACACAGTGCTGAAAAAGAGACCCATTACAGCAATTAAGGAATGATATTGGCTGACTATTAGGAGAATGAGAGCAAATTTCATTGGTTATTATTTTCTTTATTGCATTCCTTCAAAGAAGAAGGCTAGGGTGGGGATGAAGCAGGGGAACGGTAATGGGAGAGAAAATAGAATGATCCATGATACTCAAGTGATACGTCCAAGGCCTCGTAAAGACGGAACTGGGAAAAAATTTCAGAGTATCAAGGAAGCATATTGAATTAACATTAACAATTGTACTGTGTAGTCAAATAATTGGTGCAATGTTAGAGCTAGAGATTTATGGTCTATAAATCTTTCTATAAAATATTTCAAAACCATATACTTTTCTCCATCTGCACTGCTACCACTTGGTTCAGGCCTTTGTCTTCTGTCACATTGATTATTTAGAATCTCCTTGTTGGGTCTCCCTGTAGCCCCACTTGTCTCTCCCCACTCACTTCAGTCTCAAAAACGTCATTGCCTAATTTCCAACTTTTCAACAAATTCCCCTGCACCAACCGTAGAATCCCAAATACTTAATGTGGCCTGTGAAGACTTCTGGGCTGGCTTCAGTCTGCCTCCCTATGTTTCTTGTTTGTCATTCAGTGTTGTGGGTCTATGCTAAGACATATTGAATTTTCCCACATGTCTTTCCAACCATTATGAATACCTCAGTTACAAGTGACAGAAAACCCCCTTCAAGTGACTTTAAATATAATCACCACGGTGACGATGACAAAAAGAACTTTATTAATCAACAAAATGTATAAATGCAGTCTTTGGGAGGGTCATTGGATTCAGATTCAAATGACATCACTCTATCCTTAGTTCATGTTGAACTGGCTATCAGGTGGCAAAATGACACCAATGATTTCAAGCTAACACCTCATACCTCCAAGACAAGAGAAAGGTCTCTTCCCAGGAGAACTTATACATTTTTAATAGGAGCTAATTATTACAGCAACAGAAAAAAAAATCCTCTCTTCTCAGGCAATATAGTTGGCTCAGAGTGCTGGTTGGCAAGAGCAGGGTCACATGATCTCCCAGGGAATCAGGAAGGAGATCTACTCAAAGTCATCTACTGAGAACAGTCTGGGTGGGATCAAAGGAGATGGAAGAATATTTAAAAATAAAAATAAAATGCTCTGCTGGTCAAAAAAAAAAATCCATTATACAAAGAAAAAATTCTGCTATAGGAAGTGGAAAAGCCAATCCGTACATAATAGATATGGAGTTTCAGGATTTCTAGCTAAAGAAGGATTCCTATGAAATGATAAAAAGACCAAAGAGAACCCAAAAGGAAATGGAAGAAAGATCCTAGAGTTGAAATATATCGTACTTGTTGCAAACCCTATCAAAATAGTCTATATTTTTCTCCAAAAATTAGTTGTTTGCTTCTAAGATTTTTTAAAAAATTTGGTAGATATATGGATTTTTAAGAGGCACCATATTTTCCATTTTGTAATAAATTTAATGGAAAAAAAGAGGTTTACTTTAAAATCAGTTTTTTTTTTAGAAGTGCATTCATTTTATACATGGAGAAGTTCCTCTACAAAAACTAATTTGTAGAAATGTTGGTTCTAAAATGTGCCAGATGCTGAGCCTTTCACTATGAAATGTCTGTTTTCATTTTTATTATTGCTTTTCACTGCAATGAATACTTAGATAAGTAAATATATTTAGCTAAGTAAGACACATAGAAATTCTTCAAAGGGAGAGGATAATAGTACATGATTCGTAGGGCAGGAGGCATGATCACAGTTCACAGATGACTCATCATTCCCAGTGTTAGCTAATTCAGAAAAGATAGTTTCATTAACATCAGTGCAAGCACCTCCTTCAGAATGGCAGTACCCATGCTCCTGGTCAAGGCTTTTGACCCTTTGCTCATTTAGTGTCTGACAGTGGCTGGGAAGCTTGGCAAGTCCCCGACACAGGTTAGAGACTTGCCGAAAGACAGTACTTCCCATCTGTTCGTTTATTTATTTATTATCCTTACTCGTCTTTGCTAAAACACTTGATTAAAACACCCATAATCAGGATTATCCCTGATGCTTATAGTCTTCAGGAACAATTTTGTTCAGCATAAGATTAAATATACCTTTTCATAGAGTGTATTTGTATTGCATACTGGAATACTATGCAGCCTGTTTAAGAACAAGGTCTGGAGATGCTTGCCTGGTGCTAGAGAAAGTTATCTAGGATCTTATTAAATAAAAGAAATAAAAGAAGTGAGGGACATTATGGATTTGTTGTTCTGAATTTACTATTTCTGGAACAATACATAAGAAATTGTTAACAATTACTACTTCAAGGGAGTATATCTGAGGGTGAGTTGGAATGAAAGGGGTATTTACATTTCAACTTAACCACCTACCAGGCTCTTTAAATTCTTAAACCATAACCATAAAATTTTTGTAATAAAAATGATAATTTTAAACATATTACTAAGTGCTATTTACAGTGCATTCATTCAATGTGAATCTGAAAATGCCAAACTTAAATTCTAAAGAAAATGCAAGAAAAATGTCTCATGCCATATGTCTCTGTATGGCTGCTAATTGGAACCCCTCTGTCCCCTTCCTGGAGCTCCTCATTTGGCCCTCTGGAACTCACAGTCCCTCATCAGCAAGTCACTTTAATCTTCTGTTTAGTTCACGAACAGTCCCTTCACTCCTTTTGCACTAACACATGATTGAACACTAAAGATGTTATTTGTCCTATCTACCTCTTAAATGGAGTTTGAGTTTTCTTCCATTTCTTATATCCTTGAAGGCCTCATGTTCATGGGAGCCCTCCATCAGCCACCTTGCTGCTCCCAGAATTCTCTTCCTCCTACCCTTTACCCCTGCCTTGTCATTCTCATGCATTGATCTATTTCACCAGTACCTCGCTGGTTTATTCTCTTAGCACCACTACCACTAGTACCACTACTGGTACTCCAACAGTCACACTTTCTTACCACCCATCTCTCTGACCACTTTGATTGGTGACGTTTTAGCTCCAGTCATCTCAGCCACCTGCTCCAGTCGTGGCTTTCCTGAAAATTGAGCCAATCAAAATTCCTTAAGTCCATCCAGCACCCTCTCTTTTGGGCTACACTACTGCTCTTTCCATCGCATTTTCTCTAGTTCCCCTCCAGCAAGTCTTTGACCTCATCAATACTTACAATCCAAGAATTTTACTACTTTTTTCACCCTGCATGATATTTCAAGAGTCCTCAAAATTTCCTTTCAGTCTTAATTCTGCCATTCAGCATCAAACAACCTTAATTCTCTTCTAACACTCTCATCTGCCTGGAAAAAAAAAATCCAATTCTAATTGTGTCTTAAATCATACTATCCAATATTCTCATTCCTTTGCCAGAAATGCTAGGTACTGAGGGGAAAAAATGATTCTCTGTACTGAATGGGCTAGCTTCACTATTTGTGCATTATCCACAGATCTTACTGCATTTGACTTCCTTTATCCAGCCTCGTTTTTCCAATCTGGGGCAACTATACTTATTTCTTTCTCCTTTCCTGTCAAAGTCTCCAATTCCCCATTCCTGATTCACTCTTAGGTCGTGACTTTATTTTGTATTTCACAGAAGAAAATAGATAAAATCAGACAGAAACTACCTTCCTTTCCCTACCAGTTTTAGTTTTCTTTTTCTTTTTTGCATGTGAATCCATATACTACTTTCTTATTAAAACAAAGACATTTCTTCTTTCCTGTTAAACATTTTGTTTTTCTCTCACCTTACCAAGGAACTACTTCTTGCAATGATACATTTTTTTCTCCAGTATTGTTTCTCTTTGACCTGGTTCATCCTAATTGGCATGAAAATATACCTTAATTTAATATATCTTTTAAAAAAAAGCCTAAAACCTTCCCCTGACTTAAGGTCTCTTTAGTTACTATGTAATTTTTTTTTTGTATTTGTTACTTCTCTTTCCTTTTCCTTTTTCTCTTTAATTAACACTAAGTTGCTGGGGTTTTTTTTCCCCCTCAACACTTTGCCAACATTATCATGGTCATCAATGACATATATTTTGATAAAATCAGTGACTGTTCTTTTTCTTACATGTTGTCTGGCAGCATGTAATATAATTGACTCTCCCAGCTCAAGCCCTTTCCTTTAGTCTGTCTTTACTCTGCATCCATCTGGATTTATACCTGCCGTACTGGGAAACCTTTCTCTAATTTTTGTGCTCAGTTCCTATTATGGTTTGTGCTCAGTTCCTATTATGTCCCCCCAGATCTGCCTTGTTAATGCAGAAATGTTCAGAGGTGAAATGATTAGATTATGAGGGCTATCACCTTACCAATGGATTAATCCATTTGAGGGGTTGAAAATTTGAAAAGACTAACTGGGTCATAACTGTAGGCAGGTGGGACCTGGTTGGAGGAGATGGGTCACTGGGGATGTGCCTGGACGGGTTCACCTCTCCTGTGGCCCTTCCCTTTTTTGTCTCTGCTTCCCAACCTCCATGGGGCGAGGGGCGGGGGTTCTTCTGCCACACCTTTCACCATGATGCTCTGCCTCACCTTAGACCCAAAGCGATGGAGTCAGCTGACCGTGGACTAAACCTCTGAAACCATGAGCCCCCAATACACTTTTCCTCCTATAAGTTGTTCTTCTCAGGTATTTTGGTCACAGTGATGAAAAGCTTACAGACAGTATTCCTATCCTCTTTCATCCCTCTAGATTTTACCTGGGATTCTGAACTTAGCTCTCATTCTTGCTCTATCTCCTTTTTTGTGAAATTCTTTTACTTATATAATTGTTCACGATCTTATTGTTTGATCTCACTGGAGTGAAATTTCTTGGAGGGCAGGACTTTTTACTGCTCTGTGTTTAATACCTAAAACTCCATAGTTTTACATATTGCAAGTCATCAATAAATATTTTCTGAGTACCCAAAAAGAATACAACTCATCAAAAGACTATATTTTAAAGCAGATATTTATTATTCCTTCAACAATTAGTCCTTGTGTGGCTTCTGAGCAACAGGTTCTGTATTAGACAGTGGGCCTACAAAGTGGCACAGAATGCTATCTCTGTCCTTCAAGACTTTATGGTCAAGTTAGTGGTTACCATGGAGAGATGCCCTGGATAGTATGGAAAAATCTCATAATTAGGTGGGGAGGTGCGTAAAGAGGTGAGAACCTTTTCAGTAAAATCTGACCAAGATGGCCCATGAGATTAATATTGAAAGCAATCCAGTCTTAGTCTTTTGCACCAATAAAAATTGTAATTTTTGAGAGAAAAATCCTCAGCTGGAAACATAGACATATATGGACTCCTCTGATGCTAAGTTCAATGACTACAGTCTCATATGACCCCTTTTTGGCAGCCATTAGCTAGAATACTCCAAATGATCTAACTGGGTGGGAGAAAAACTATTTCTAAAAACACACAAGTCACATAACACTTCATTACTCAAAGATAATATCTTCAGTCATACTTTGCGTAGTAAATTAGCAAATTATAGCAACATGATTGCAATATATTCAGGAACTATAGTACAATCTGTCTTGACTAAATTTCCATTGTAGACTTCTGCATTTAATATATGGCATATGTATATATGCCATATATTATAAAACAGTTTGGATTTTTGGTCCTAATAAGTCATTTTGTAGGCAATGTGAAGAGAATACAAACTATGTAATGCAATAAATTCTGGAAGGAGTTTTACTAGGTCTTTCCACCCTTCAACTCTAGGTCTTTTCTCAGTGCAGGCCAGTTGTCCTTTGCATGCTAAGGACCTCTTCTTATTTCTAGAGTCTCCTGAGGGTCAACCAACTTCTCTCCATCTTTTAAAACAAGACCCATTGTAGTCCAAGTTGTGGGGAATCTCTTAATCACAATAGCAATAAGAACTATGAAACAACAGAGATTAAGCCTAAGAAGAAACATGAAACCCAACATGAAAAAGTGAAACTTTAGTAAGGAGCATCAACAAAGAGCATGTTGATAAGTGATAGGACTCAATTGTATAAATAAGTCAATTTTTAAAAGTGTTTTATTCATTTTAATTAGTTACACATTGACAGTACAATGACCTTGACATATCATACATTTGAATCAGATGGGATATAATTTCTCATTTTTCTGAGTGTACAGGTTGCAGAATCACATTGGTCATGCAGCCACATGTATACACACAGCATAAGTCAATTCTTCAAAAAGTAATTTAGACATTATTGGAAATTATTTGTGAACATTTAAATTCACTTAGAGGTTTATGCAAAAAAAAAAAGAACAAAGACAATTTTAGAAGATTTTAAAAAAAGATAAACTTTGTGGAACTAGTTTGAAGTAGATGAACAGATCTAGGGCATAGACAGGAAAATGCAAAATATGACCTACACATATCGCAATCAGCTTATGAGTTTGTAATTTAGTATCAATTTGTAGCAATGAAGACTGATTAATGAAGATTTTCTTAGTAGCTCATAGAAGGAAGGATACTATAGACACAAAAGCCCTAAAAAGGAAGAAATCAGAGAGACTCTGGGCTTTCAGTACTTAAAAACAGACAAAAAGAAAACACCTTATAAATTCTCTCTAGGTACCGTGGATAAGAAAGAATCACGGCTTTTCAGCTCTTAGGAGTCAAAAGTAGTCTTACCCTATTACACTGCCTGGCCTGGGTGATTAGATGATTCTTTTCCTGCAAGCGGATTGAGTAATGTCATTGAAATGACATGGGAATGCATGGAAGAAAGGATTAAAGAAGATGGAGCTGGTGTTAGTGAAGATAGCTGCATATGATGTTGGCCAGATAAAAGAGCAGCTTTCCAACACAAACAGAAAGATGGTATTTTAAAATTAGTACAAGGGGAGGGAGTGCTGGGGAGTGACATTGGCCAAATTATATAGTTATATTGTGTGGATGTGAGACGAGGTAACAACAAATCTCATCATGATACAACTGTAATGCACCAATTAAAAGGAGAACAAAAATAAAATTAATGGCAGGAATGGACTATTTAATAGCTTATTGGGACAACCAAATGATTTTTTAAATTTAAATGCTATGTGGATTTTAACTTACCATGTAAAGTCCATAAAAATAACATTAATTCATTATGTCTCATTGTATTATATACAGGACACTGATAAGCACTTAAATGGAGCAACGAATATACTATAGTATACTAATATTATGTCTTTTGAATTCTATTCTTTTGAGAGAAACAATAGTTGTATGATTAAAGTGTTTGAAAATATTTTTAAATTCATTGTGGAAATGGCTAGAAACCAAAGTTACTTTTTACTAAATGTTTAACTGAACAAAACTTGATATAAATGATATGTTGATATAAGAAATGTATCCACAAAATGTTTTCTGGAAATAGGTATTTATTTTATTTCAAAAAGTGCACTGTATTTTGAATTATTAATGGTCAAAAATAGATTCCTATAAATAGGATACTGAAACAATATAGAATTTTTTACATATAGAAGCTGTCCTATGTTGGGCAAAAGTGATATCCTTTCATACATTATACAATATACAAAGAAAGTGTGGTAGAGAGTCCACAATCACACTGTTTTTTTTCTCTTTTTTTCCCAACATTCTATTCACTGGTTGTGATTTGGTAGTATGCTTTTGAAATATTGGATTTCATGCTATAGGCACCGTAAGAGCAAATAGACTAAACAAGGGTCTTCTGAAACTGACAACAACTTTGAAAAAATAGTTAAGAGGGTTGTGTGATACAGATTTGATACAAACAATGAAATTGTAAAATGGTTTAATAATCAATGTGTCATTGTGACACTATGACACAGTGGAACCACTTGGCAAAATCTAAGGATGGAAAAAGAAACAGAGTGGAGCCAGTGTGCCTCAAACAAGGGTAGTGGGCCCGTAACAATTTCAGTGGTGGTGTGCGTAAATGTGAACATTTCAAACCTTCCACTTCTGTTAGAGGTAACTGTTGGTATTGGCTTTTTTTTCCTGGAATAATTGATAAGTGTATTGTAAAGGCAAAGGTTATTCACAAATTTATGAACAAGGACAAGAAAAATCTCTTATATTTGTTGGATTTCAAAAGAGACATCTGCTTAGCATCCCTAAAAGGCTGCAATGAGAACCCATCAAGAAGAAGAAGGCGTGAATCCTCTTGGCCTTACCATTGTCCAAGACAATATCAGATCTGACATGAGAAGCCATGTCATTCTTCAATGGCAACAGCAACAACAATGTCAAAGCTAGCCATGCCACGTAAACAAATGGCAAAAATGAAATATAAACATTTGTTTATAAGTGTTTTGGGTCTTTACAACAACAACAACATTTTTTGAACAGTTCATGAAAGGCTCTTCTTTGTATATTGTGTAATGTATGAAAGGATATCTCATTTTCCCAATGCCCTGTTTCTCAGATAGCTTATATATATATAAAAAGATACTCTATTATCCCTGTTGTGGGGAGCTGCTTTGAATGATCACGCCTTCCAGTCCTGAAGCATGAGGCTCCGACCAACCACGACATTCTTGGTGGTTTGGGTGCTGACCCAGCTTGGATAGTAAGGCCTGACTTCTGAGTAGGCATACCCTGGGACTGAGTTTCACTCACCTGCTCCCTTGTAGTCCTACTCCTTCTGCCCTTTTATGGATAGAACTTTCTAAGAACAGTGTCCCCCGCCAAATAAAAGCTGACTTCCTAAAGTGCTTTCTCTCTTTCATCAGCCTCTCTTGACTTTCTCTTGTTCTCCCTTTTGGGGAGCCTGATCCCAAGAGCTGGGGGGAAGCCATCCTGAAGCTTGTGTCTGTGTTTTATTTTGCATCACTGCAAAGTCACATGAGTGATCTTAGTTCAGCTGCCCTTGCTGTTTGGGGGCGGCGCCCTGTGTCCTACATATAAGACAATCTGTATTTTCATTCTTAATGACAAGAAATGACATAAAAGCTCTAGATTATGATTTTTAACATATTCAATTAATCTGTGTTAATTTTGTTTAAATATTATATTCATAAAGTTGAAAGTTTGGGACTTAATGGGTGGAGTATCTAAACAATGACACAACAATAACAAAGGTGAACAAAACCAAAAAGCTTGAAGGATTAAATTGGAGTATATTTTTGTGATATTGGAATGGGGTGCTCCCCATCAAAAAAAAAAAAAAAAAAAAAAAAAAGCTCCACAAGAAGAGCACAGTACATTTGAATAGGTAAAAAAATTTAAACTGTGTAAATGGTAGGTGTAAAGCATTTGACAGTTATGAGAATCAGGTGTTGAAGAGCTGGAAGTAAGTCATGAGTTTTTCCATTTTTTTCCCATAAACATCTGTCTTTTTTACAACAAGTGTAGATTCATGTATATTTATATACACACATATCTATGTCCATAGGTGTGCATATGTGTATATTTATATAAAAATCTTTCACTATCATTTGATGCCCTGGAGTTCTCCCTCCAAGTTTACATGTGCAGTTGGATGCCGCCTACCCAACTTTCCACTTTATTTACACCTCAGTACCAGGAACTTAATGGGAGCTAAATAAATGCTTATTTTTCCTATTTGTCTTTCTAGTTAGAAGCGTGGTTTCTTTTGTCCTGGTTTTAAGAATTTTCTTCTAGAAATTAGACACTGAAGACAAATATATACAACAATCTCAGAAATAACATGGGCAAGGAACATTTCAAATATTCTAGTGGTAAAAAACAGAAGTAATGAGAAAGCAACTTCTTCTGGCATAGGATCTCCACATCCTTGGCTAAAGAGAGCACTTAGCATATTGTTGTTGATCTAAGTTATTGGCTCCTTAATCAAGCTGGTCAACAAGAGGCTCTTCCTAACATGTTCTTATGTGGTAAAGATAACCAGAAATGGAAGATGGTAGCAGCTGAAAAATTTGAAGGCAATATCTTAGCAAGAGAGTCTTCAGATTCCTGTTACTTAAATCCTTCCCTTCTCCATCCTTGGCTACAAGGTTTTTCTTTTGATAGGTGACTGACACCAGTGTCCTTCTATTAAATCTTTATTTTTCTCTTCCTCATTGTTTGAATGTTTTGCTGCCCATTTTAATCTCTACACTTTTCCTTCTGTCCTACTTGGGATCTCAGTTTGCTGGGTATCGCTCTAGGTATCCAAGGCAACCAGATGGTCTAGTCTCTAATGTTTTTCTCCACCCCAAGTCAACTGCTCATTTGCATACTGATTATAGAAGCTGTAACTCACCATCTCAAGGCTAATGACTTGCTGTCTACTTCCCACTCCTTTTTAATTTTAGTGTACCATACTGTACCACCTTGATTCCAATGACCCCAAAGGGACTTTCTGATCCCCAATTCTATAAAATTTTCAGTATTATAATTACTCCCTTTTCATTCCCTCAATCTCTTGACCTTCTGTGCCTCTCTCAAAATTTGTGGATAACAATTCACAATAGCTAAATTGTGGAACCAACCTAGGTGCCCTTCAGTAGATGAATGGATAGGGAAACTGTGGTATATATAAACAATAGAATATTACTCAGCATTAAAAGAGAACAAAATCATGGCATTTGCAGGTAAATGGATGGAGTTCCAGAATATTATTCTAAGTGAAGTAATCCATTTCCAAAAAAACCCAATTTTTTTAAATATGAGGATGCTGACTCATAACGGGTATGGGTGGGGGAGCATGGAAGGAATGGAGGAACTTCAGATAAGGCAAAGAGGAGGGAGAGGAAAGGAGGGGGCACCAGGGTAGGAAAGAGGGTGGAATGAGATGGACATCATTACCCTAAGTACATGTATGAAGACATGAAAGGGGTAAAACTAATTTGTGTACAACCAGAGACTTGAAAAATTGTGCTCTGTATGTTAAATGTGAATTGAATTGCATTCTGCCATCATATATATCAAATTAGAATAAATAAATGATTTAATTTAAAAAATGTGGACAAAACTTTTATCCCTGATTAAACCTAACCCTCCTCCCACTCATTTCTTACACCTAAGCTGTAGAACATGGCCAGGAAAACAGCACAACCATTGACTATCTTCACTTTAAATTTATGACCACAAGTGATAGAATTGTGAGCATTATCATATGTTCACGTGGCTCCTATAACCCTGCTATGAATTCTCCAGTCTCATCACTATTCTATTCATGTACAGGACTATTTTGCCCACCATTTTTTTCTCAGTTCTAACTCCCTATAACTTCTCTCTGCTTTCCAATCTTGGATGATGAATGAGTTGATGAATTCTCATTTTATGAAGAATGACTCTAAATATTTATATAATTTCCCAAGGAAAAAAAGTCCAGATATACCTGATGTATACCCAGAAATTTTGCTTCCTTTTAAAACTCTCAGTTGCTCCCAGGGCCAGTCCCCCTTGTGCCATGTTGAATCTCATTCATTTGTGACTTATCAACATTTTGTGCCTATAGTTATTCTTCTAATGCCTCATTGTCTTTTCTATCTCTGCCAGATTGTCAACATACATAAAATATATTGTATTATTTCCTTTCTTATAAAATTCTCCCTTAACTCATCTTTCTCCTTTTTTAAAGTCTTCGGAAGTAGAACCACTTGAAAGTGTTGTGCAAACTCATTGTCACTTCACTCACTTTTCTTGCATGTTTTATTCAATCTATTACAAGTTTTGTCCCAACCCAAATAATTCTTCTCAGGGTCACTATCGATAAACTCAATAGTTTTTAGTCCTCATCCTAATTATCTGTTAGCAAGAGTTAACACAGTTAACTGATCCTTTCTTCTTGAAATATTGTCTTTACTCGACTGCCAACATTTTCAATGTCTTTGTCCTCTATCTCAGGGACCTTCAGCTGCTTTGCCAGATATTCCTTGTCTCTTCAAACTCTAAATGTTGGGGTATCTAAATACTCACATCTTTGGTCTTTTCCTCCCATCAGTTTCTAGGTCTTCTTGTCCACGTCTATGGATTCATATATCAGACATTCGAATGAATTTCTCTAGCACAACCATTCCCTGAATTCCTGACATATGCATCCAAACGTATGCATCTACATTTTCACTTTAACGTTTCATTGATATCGCTACTTATATGTGCAAAACTGTACTCTTGATTCCCACTTGTAACCTCCTTCTACCATACTGCTATCCATGTCAATAAATGGCAAATCCTTTTTCCACATATCATACATTAAAAAATCACCTGATAAATATTCACTGAAAGAGTGCTAATGTTCGGGTACTATTGTATGTACTTGTAATACAACAATGAACAAAACCTATATAGTACTCGCCTGCTAGCAGTAATCATAGGTGTTGTATTATCTTTCCTCCCTCATCCCCACCTCCAAATTTGGCAGTAAATACCTTTGACTCTCTCCTTCAAACCACTTATGCATATTCAAACTACTTTTCTGTCCCATTTTGGCCACTGTAGTCCAAGATACCATTTTCTTCCTGGCGAACTGATCAGTTATCTAACTGCTTTCCTTGCTTTAGCCCTTGCTCCTCTACAATTTTATCTCCCTGCAGCAATCAGAAAGATTCTTTTGAAACATGTTAGAAATATGTCTTTTCTGTTTAAAATCTTTCAGTAGCTTTTCATCTCTCTCAGAGCAAAATCCATAATTCTTATCTTGACCTACATGCTCAATATGATCTGCCCTCTGCTACTTTCTGAACTTCTCTCTTACTTTTATCTCCTTAGCACATTCTACATCCTCCACACTGATCTCTTTGCTCATCTTTGAATACATCAAAAATGTCCTTACTCCAAGATCTTTGCACTGGCTTTTTTCCCTTCTTGGAATGTTCTTTCCACGGAGATTGTTTTTTTTTTTCTTTCTCCTTTTATTTGGGTCTCTGCCAAAATGTCAACTTATCAAAATTAATTTTCCTGAGTGTCTACATAAAATAGCCTCTTCTCCAGTCATTTTCTTCCTTGTTCTCCTTTGTTTTTCTTCATACACTTATCATCTATCAACATGCAGCAATTATTATTTATTGCTTTTCTCTGTTCCTCTTCTTCTTAGAGTGTGAACTCCATGAGGACAGGCTGTAGCTTTATTTGCTGGTGCATTCCAAGAACTTGGAGCAGTATTTATATCTATTTGGTCATTAATAAAAAGTTGCTAAAATATTTATTGGAAATCTAGCAGAGTTAGTTGCCCTTGTGTACTTCCAAAGAAACTTTAGCTCAAAGAAAATTCTATTTTATTTCCTTAGCATCATTCATGTACAAGTGTCCTTTGGGTCAGGGAAGTATATTCTTTCTCAGTCTAATCTTTCTGTGAGCATATCAACCAGACTTCAATTATTTTTTTTTAAAAAAGAGACATAACTTGTGTCTGATTTATTTCTATGAGGTACCCCACATCCTTTGCCCAGCCATGTCTAGCATGAATTGGTACTCAAATGCATAGAATCGAATACTAAGTAACAAAAGCAGTGTTCAGTCCTCTGATGCTGCTGGATAGGTACCTCTGTACTGCTCTGACTCTGGTCAGTCAGGCCATGTATAATTCCTTTAATCATTTATTTTTCCTGAAATCTCTGGAGTTTGTTGTTTTTATTTTTTATTTTTCTGAATTCTCTCCAAATTGGTGATTCTTCCTTTTCCACTAATCATAACTCCCAGCTCTTCCTCCTATTCCCAAGGGAAAGGAACACTTATATGCCTAAAGAAAATTAAGGTAGGAGTTTTGAGAAGACAAATATTAAAATCATTTTTTTAATTGGCATATTTTGTTCCTTTTTCATCCATTTGCCATTGCTTACCTCCTCTTCTTGTTGCTTTTCCTTTGAAGTTAGAATCTTTTATACACACCAGTTGAAGTTTATTATATAGTAATGAAAACCCAGCTGTATGCCAGTTTGGAATAGCTGAGCTTCATGCCACACTGGTGATGGATACTGTGTTGGTACAATAATCCAATCTTCTTCCTGTCCTACCTATATATTTATAGCAGTACCCATACACTCATTCTTTTCATCCAGTGAATATTTAGTCCTGTGTTTCTCAGGGTTAGGGTGTCAGCCTGAGAAAATGAGGGGTAGCTCTATCTTCCCATCCTGAGGCTGTCCTATAAGCAGGTCCTTTGCAATATATAGGTGTCATTTTAATATTGTTTCAGAAAGCATGGGTAATAGGTACCAGAATCTTAAGGCATTAGAGCTAAATGAAATATTAGAACCAATGTAATGCAATATTTTTATTTACAGGCAATAAAAAGTGAAGTCCCAGAAAGTCCAAGTTGCTTGATTATGATCACATAGATATTTGGTGGCAGAGCTGGCCCTCACCCGTTCTTCCTGACTCTATACCAATTTTATTCCAGGTGTCATCATTAATTACGGATCTAGAATTGTTTCAGAATTTTGCCAAAAGAAAATCTGGATACTTTAAAATAAAAGTTTAAAGTACTGTGTTTGAATTTTGGGGGAGAGGTAGAATTGGTTTAGTACTCAGTAAAATAGTCTATAGGTCATGAAACGACTAGAACAAAAACTCACACCCTATTTTTTATTAGGGTCAACATGCCAAGCTAATGTCACTATGATTTTAATAGTGAAATATATATGAGTTACAGAGGTTTTCTGTTAGTCTGACTATGTTGTAAGGAGTACTTTAGATTCTTGATTCAATAGCCTCTTTAATGTAGATTGCCTAGAGCTAGTAAAAAAACTGGTTTAATTCCTTTTTCTAAAGGTCATGTAAACATGTATGCTTAGTGAATTAGATGCAAATTCAATTCCCTGAGCTCACTGCTTCCTAGTTAAGTTCCTTTCCTATTCTTCACATGTAAGTCTACATCTAATGGCAGAACACAGACTTCTGAGCTATGGTGAAAATCACAATAAAACAAAAAACATTTGACATTTGTTCAATAAAGCAGATTGATAGGGAATTCAGTGGAGAAAAGTATTCAAAACATTTTTGGTACAATTCTTTTCTCTTTTTTTTCTGAGGAATTTTTATGGCTTTTCCTTCTTGGCCTTTCCTTTAAAATAATAGATAGGATTCAATGCTCAATGCTGAATTAAATAAGAGATTTAAATATCATACAGGATTAAAAATTATGATGTGATAGAATATTTAATGAAATGCAAAAATGTATCTTGTTATGTAAAGTGAAAAGGGGCTTAGAAAACAGTATGCACGTTATGATGCCACTTCTGTTCATGGACACACGGTGAATATAGGTCAATATATTCAAAATGGGTGTGAGTAGTGAGAGACTGGGATTTTACATTTTTCTTCAAGCAACTCTCTATTTCCCTAAGTTTACTATAGTGATAATATGTTATTGTTGTTAGTAAAAACAGATTATTAAAAATAATTCTCTTCTAAGTTTTATGTTTTGGAGATCTAAAATAATTCATAATCTTGATCTGAAAAATCAATTTGTTTCATTTTAAAGCAGAATGATTCTACATATTAATTAAGTTCAAAAATAACAATTAATGTATTTTTTAACATTGTGACAATTCTGAAACCAAAGCACTCTTAAATGCTACCTTTCAATCTCCTTTTGAACAAAATTATGTACAATAAAATAAAATGATGATCTCGATTATAGTTTTCTAGAAGGAAAACAAAGGTTCTTGTTTAAAAAATTCAAGCTTCAGAAAGTGTTGATTCTTTATTTTTAAAGTTAAACCAACACTAATATGTGCAAAGATAAAATTTTAAAAGCACTTTAAATTCCATTGTTCTAAAAAAATCTACAGTTTTAATTTGTTCCATTGATGAACAACTTATCCATATGACATTTTCTGCTTTTTTTGGATTATTTTTTTAGGATGAATTCCAGGAATACTGGGTTAAAGAGTATATACATATGTATGTTTTTTGAAAAATACAGTAACTTTTTTTAACTAAAATATTTGTTCACTTTAAACTTTCAATAGCAAAGAATAAATTCATACTACCTTGCAAACATTTACATGTACATGGGACTGTAATAGTACTTTAAAATTTTACTGATTTAATAATATTCAAGGATAACACTTTTTTCAATTTACATTCTTCTAATAACCAGTGAGTTTGAGCATTTGCCCATATGTTTGTTTACTAATTATCGCTGTCTGTTCATCTTTTTTAACATATTAGTGTCTTGATGTTTTGTTATGAATTTTTATGAGCACTTACACATTAATTAACCCTGTCCTACAAGCATTTTATCTATGTATTTTTATTTTATGTATTTTTCTATGATAGAAAATTGTTTACAATTAAAGCTGCTAATATTATTTGTCATTATTTTCCCCATTCTTTAGAATTTAAAGCAAAAAACACACTTCCACATTACCCCTGAACATGCTTCTTAGTTTGACCAGTATAAAACCAGGTGTGGTGTGGTCTTGTCCTACACCAGTCTTCAGACTTCATTAATAATTCCATTGCGTTCCTCAAAATATAGATTCAAGTACAAGATATACTTGTGAGTCACGTAGACTTTGCTAAAGGCTTTGTGGGGATGAAAATAAGCAGTGTTTCATCCGTTACGAAGTATTCAAGATTTCTTACATAGTCTGAACTGTGTTTCCAATAGAAATTTCTCTTCTTCCCCCAATTCCTTTAATACATGTCAAAATCTCTTCTTCCTACTTTTTACTTTTTTTCTCCATGTTTTCCCCACACCTCAGTCTCAAAATTCTTTTTACTTTCTGAAACAATTTAGTGCTTGCTTTAATCATGCATGCCTAATCTGAGTTAGGACAATAAAACTTCTACCCTGAACTGAACTAGATTCCTTTAAATTCAATAAGTGAGTGTCTATTATTGCTCTTTCTAGCTCTATAGGTTCATTCTTCTTACCTCATACAGCTAATAGAAGTTTTAGCACATTAAAAAAAAGAAGAAGAAAACAAAAGATTAGTTTCTGGAGACAAATTTAATTGCTAAGAAAAACCTAATTTTCCTGACTCTTGTGTTTAAATCCCTGTATTATTTCTGAAATTCAATCCTGTATTCTAACAGTAATCAATTTTTGTAAGACTGAAGAAACTCAATTAGTTGCTTTTCAAAATACTAAATAACCTAAAATTCTTATTAAATAAATAAATATTAATTGATCCACTACTTCACATTTATTAAGTAGGTGGACAAAGCCCTAGAGATATTTGCTTTTACGAAACTCATAGATAACAAATGAGACATAGAAATTATTCACTATAATAAAACATCACCAGTATTATAATAGAGATGAATTCAAAACATTATAGAAAACCCCAAGATTATTTAACAGGAATTGGGTGTGGGAAGGCTTCAACAGGAACAGACTGAAGGGCAAACACAGGTGAGTCAAGTAGAGAATGTGAGGAAAGCATTTGACAGGAGTGAAGCAAACATGTGGATTCTCAATACATCCCCTTACTCTCTCGGAAACAAAACTCACTGAATATCAACATTCAGCATGTGTGCTACTAGGGTGTGGCCCCTTGAAATGGGCAAGGGTACTACTTGCCTGTACTCATGTTTGGTTAATAAGATAATACTAAAGTTTCCTATCACTATTATTTTAACTTTACCGGCACAAGGGAGTTAGTTTTTCTCTTCACCGAAAGCAAAACCAAGGAAGTAGAATAGTTGGTAAGATTTCTGAGAGAACAAATAGCTTTAGACAATCAATTATAACTTAAAATTTTTTGTAGCAACTATAGGAATAGAATTCTCTCTTTTTCCCCCTGGCTTTTGTTTTAGGCCTCTAGTATCATATTTTCAATTAAATAATCAATTTTTGAAACATCTTTGGGGATCATATTCAAAGTGCACATTATGATTGGCTTCTCTAAATAACAATGTGGATTAATGGAAGATATGAAAAATATGGAATATTCTATGTTCATAATAGTAGCTGAAAAATAATATATCATGTCCTGAAATATTTACAGAGGCCCACAGGATATTTTTTAGAACATACATTTTCTCTAAAATACACAGAGCAAAACTAATTTTATTTGGACATTGTCAGAACAAATAATATATTAATTTTTGTTTGCAGAAGTGCATATGTAGATCTGCATTTGCGATTATTTGGTGACTTTAAGAAAGTAACTATATAGACTTTGAAAGTTATGCAGTGTATAGAGTTGTTCAGGCCTATTCATAAAGCCTTATTTCCCTGGACTATCTTTAAAAACATATGAGTATGCGTGTGTCTTTTGTCATACTTCACTTTTCATATATATTGTGACAGAGTAAAGCAATAAAAGAAGCAAAGCGAAATAGTCTGCATTCAAGGAGAAGAAAACACATAAAAATCATTTCCATTCATTTTTTTCCTATACCAAGCAATTGTTTTCTCATGCTATTTTTATTTTTAGTTCTTCCTCCTTCCTTCTCCTCCTCCTCCTCCTCTCTCTCATTTAAACTCATAAACTTGGAGTGGTTGAAGAAAGATACAACACCAAGGGAATAGAAATACAGCTAGTTTGCAAAAACTTAGAAACATCTGTCTGATGAGTTTGACAATTCGCAATGAGGAACCACGGCCACATATTCATGATGCAGAGTCATTTGTCCTAGGTGGAATGAAAAGAAATAACTTGTGTAGAGACTTTATCACAAAGATCTACAATTCAATTCTGAAACTCATCAGGAAGGGCAGCACATTTTATGCAACCCAATATAAAGCAATTCTCCCACTTGTGAATCCGTGGAGAGCACAGCAGGTTTGGAAGGCACCAGTTACTTGTGGTGTCTAGACATGGAGAAACTATGACCTCAGTTACAGCAACCCAATATTTACTTTTCCTTTCCAACACGCAGCGTACCTCATGATCTCAGTCTGCAGGGCAGCAGGGAGGGGGACAGAAAACAAATTCCGACCTTGTCGGCCATCTTCAAACACAATGAGGGCATAGAGACTGCAGAATTTAGGAAAAAAAATTTCATGGGGAAACCTACTTCGACTGCAAGTAAAAATATTTCAATTGGAAAAACTATCTTTATTCTATTCATCGTGAGAGAAAGAGGCCTATCAAGATGAATCCTCTTCTTGAACAGTTAATAAAAAAATGAACATTCCATACTTTTGATAGTGGAGAACACCTTTAAACACATCTTGTGGTAGTGCGGTGGATGCTAACTTTTGATTCTCACTCTGTTGCTGAATTGTTGATAACATATTTTAGTGTTTTTCAGATGATCAGAGTATCTTACTCTGAGCTATATTTGATAATTTTCTTTTTGTTCTATTCAGCCATGTGGCTGATTTTCTGATTAAAAAAATCATAGAAAGTTGCTTCCCTCCCCCCCGCCTTTTAGTTTTCATGTAGAAGTCAGGCTACTCTGGATAAATACTGTGTAAAGACTTAAATGGTCACAAAAACGTGTGAGCATTCTACAATTCTATTTTAAAAGTGTACCTTCTAGTACCGTCAGATGCATTCCACTTGTTTGCACCAAATGTCACGTTGTGGACATCCTTTCTGGCTGTGCCATGGGGCCTTGCAGGTTCCATCATGCCAGGCTTCCTCTGGCCTGCGCCTGAGGGCCTGGGGCCTTTCCTGCCAGGGCTTGCAGGGCCTAACAACAAAGGGGCTACCTCCAAATTTCGTATCTCTCTGGACCTGTGTAAGTCTTGAAGCCCAAAATGTAGCCCATCCTGCTATCTAAGAGACAGTGGAAAATGTATAATTAAAAAAAAAAAATCAAAGACCTTATAGCACTCCCCTCAACCAACCCACCAATGAAAGAAACAAATGAAAACAGGACTTTAGGAATAATCAAGAAAGCTTCTTTCTTTCTTTCCACACAAACGTCATACATATGAGGTGAAATGCTGAGAAGTGAATATTTTCTTCCTACTAGAGGAGAGGAGAACACAGAGTCTGAATTTTAAGGTCCAGAATTAGGGCAATAGCAAGAAGTAAAGAGCGGACTGCAGGAGCCCTGGGCATGGCCACTTTCTCTGAATAGCAACTTAATGTGTTTGTAGTCAAAATCCTCTCTTTAATGAAGGCAGCAATACAGCAAAATAGTATTGGGGAGTACATAGTTTTGTTCTGTGTATGGTCCATAATCTCTAAGGCCTTTTGAATGAAAGGCTCATGAGATAGCTTAGTGTCTTCCTTTGGGTGAGCAGAGCCATATTACCTGGGATTGGGTTTTAGAAGACAAGTCTGAACAGCAACTGAGTGAACCATTACGGGGCTGTGGATGAGGAAGACGCACTGTGGATTTAGAGTTGAAGACTACAGAAGTGTTTCTGACCCCTGTCTGTCTGCATCATTGATGAGGCTCACAGGGAAACTGCAATTTTCCCACAGATAAGCTTATGTCAAAAGGGAAGAAAAAATAAGGAGATGTATCTGAACTCACATAACTCATGGGGAGCAAGCAAGTTTGCAACGTCTGGCATATATATTCTCTCTTTATCTGGGGAGAGCACCATCCAGATCAGAACGGGCAGTCCGGTGACCTGGTTGAGGTCTGTTTGCAAAGAGAGGATTAGGAACTCCCACCTGTCAGGGTCCGCAATGGCACAGCTCTGGACTGGGCCAGGCCAGAACGTTTACAATTCACTGGTAGAAGAAGCTGCAGATGTTTTCAGTGATTGCACATGACACCAGTGAACAAGTTTCTTTGTTTTGTCCCCCAACTCTAACATCTTTCTGTTTTTTAAATAAGGGATATTTTAATAAATAACCTCCTGAAACAGTTTAAAAAAACTTTCTTAGAACAGGTATCTTTTTAAAAAAGATTAATATGAATAAACCTTGGTTTTATAAGGAGGTTGTGACATCCTTTTCCATAGATAAAAATATTCATGCTATGTTTTAATAATTTCTAGACTCATAGGGCGTAGCACACAGCTTTGAGGTCAGACAGCCAGGGACTGAATCTCGGGTCTCCTTGTTTCGGCAGCTGGTTGATTTTACCTTACAAAACCTTAGATTTCTATTTTGTAAAATAGATATTGATGTACATGGAGGCATTTAACACAGGGTCTTGCCTATTATGTTTTTTAATATTGGTTTTGTAGGTCCATTTATTCTTGTAGGATTTCTGTGCAGCTAAACTATGTTGTTAAACTATGTACCAGAAGAGAGAGAGCCAAGGTGTGAGAATTGAGGGATTGATGATTAATTGGAGATTGTGTGGTTTATCTAATGAAGGCAACTTTTATTACAGTTTACCAATTATAATGTACAGAAATAAAGGCCCAGTGTTGTCAGATTTATTTAATAAGAATTTATTGAGCTCATAGTATATTTACATTTTAGATGCTGAACAGAAGAAAATAATGAATAAAATTGTCAAAAACACACAGACACCTGTGATTTTAATAACTGTGAGTTAAGTACCATACAAAAGGCCATTAGAGCTACAGAGAAAAACAGCACTGTGATGATTGGAATGTGCGAGCTGCAAGTTTTAAGTGGGTAAGTCAGGAGAAGAGGACACATACGATGATCTTTGCATGAAGACTTTGGAGAAACTGATAGAGTATGACAAGCTGCTGCCCATGGAGAATGTTTTTCAAATAGAAAAATAAAACTTAAAACTAATTAAAACAGAAAATATAACTAAATAAAAATTATTTAAAGTGCATGGACAAAGCATGTCCATAGTTACACAGCAGGTAGCCAATTTTTGACTCTTGCAAACTTCCACCTAATTTTATCCACTTATTGCCAATAATGGCAATTCTGCATTTTTCTGGTTCTTTCCACCCCTTTTTGGAGGTTAATTAGATACTACAGATTCTCACACCTTTGCTTTTCAACACTTTTGGTACACCTTTATCATGTGATGTCTTTTTTTTTTGAGAGAGAGAGAGAGAGAGAGAGAGAGAGAGAGAGAGAGAGAGAGAGGGGGAGAGAGAGAGAGAGAGAGAGATTTTTAATATTTATTTTTTAGTTTTCGGCAGACACAACATCTTTGTTTGTATGTGGTGCTCAGGATCGAATCCAGGCCGCATGCATGTCAGGCGAGCGCACTACCGCTTGAGCCACATCCACAGCCCTCATGTGATGTCTTAATGATGGTCCTGTCTCTGTTGTAACTGATATTTTAATTCTCAGTCCTGGGAACTGGACAGTATTTTATGAGAGACAGGAATTTTGGAGTATGATGTGTCCTGCCTCCTGGGTTTTGTTTTTCTGGAATTATTATTCCTATAATTTGCCTTGGTTATTTACGAAGTAGACTTTACTGATTATTTTCATTATCACTGAATATTATCTAGTTGGAGCTATTTAGCAAAAGTGGACAAGCAGTGTGCCTCTAGCTTGCCGGGTTGTGGTTTTCTTTCATTTGGTTGTTACTGAGTGTACTGATGGATCTAATTATCCTGATGCCATCAGTTCCCCGTATTATGGGTCTTGTTTATTGTTCTAAGACCTTTATGTTATATCAGCAGATTGTACCCAAACTCTACTGGCCTATTATTGTCTGTGAATCAGTTGGGTAGTTATGCCTTGAAAATATATACTGTTTAAAAATAGAAAAGAGCCCATAAGGTCTTCCCCACCCCCAGCTTTACTAGCTTTAATTAGATCAAAAATGGAAATGTTTATTATTATCACTGCAAAGAATGATTGATGGCACTCATGTTCATACAGGTTATATTCTATTATAGAAATTCTCATGCTGAATAAAGTTCTATAAGAGAAAAATATTTTCTAGGCTCACCCTACAAGTATACTTTTAAGTATAATTTAATTTTTTCACTTATTAGGGTCAAACCAAGAATATTGGACATTTGAGCAGGGCCTTGAAGGACTGGAAAGCAGATAAAAGTTGGATTTTAGGAGGGAGAAAGGATACTATCACATGAACCAAGACATAATTTTCTAACATTAAGATTGATCCAAGATGTTTTTGTTCGTTAAGTTCTGGTCTAAGTAAAATCTCCTTTGCCATCCACAAAAGCTTTGATAGTCTCCCTTCCCACAGCAGACTTAATTAACTCCCCTTAGAACTTCTCTCTCACAAACCTCCTTAAAATCCTCATGTAGTCTTGTAATGGAATACATGCTTCTCTGCATACTAGCTGATGTTGTACTTATAGCTGAAAATCTTATATCCAATCTCCCTATTCAAGAATAACAGTGTGATATCAATTGGTGATTGAATTTTTACCCCAAGCAAGGCGTGTGCTCGATAACTTACATACATCTGCAATCAGATACCTCTTGTTATGCCATAAAGAGAATTATGACTTTCACCATTTAAAAAAAAAAGAAAAGAAAAGAAAACAAGGTAAGTGATTAATAATGGGGATGAGATACCTGTCCTGGTTTTGAGTTTTGAGTTGCAAAGCCAGGATGCAATCTAGGTGCATATGATGCCAAAGATGGCAGATTTACCCATTGTGATGCCCTGCCTCCGATTTCCTAGTGGCTAGTACCTGCTAAATGCTCAGGAACTGCATGTTGCATAAAGAACTGAGTGCCTCCATGGAGTATACTTCAAGACTCTGATAGAAGTATGAAAAAAGGTGTTTGACTTCCATGTGGTTAAAAAAAAATGTGTCTGTGTATCAGGGAAGAACCTTCACAGTGTTGGCAAAATAAACAACCTCTTGGAGTTTTCAGAAAGGGATTTGCCCTGCATGTGTTTAAAGTAGAAAGTCCTTAGGGCATTCCTGCAAATGTGCATCCGCCCAGACTTGAAAGGCAAGTCGGTCCGATCTTTGTAATGATGGTAGGACCTAGACCTGCTCCAGAGGCACCACATCCAGCTTTCTAAACAATTTCATCAGCATCATCCCCAAGCCTCATTTAATCTTAAACAGCAAGAAGGAGCCCTTACAACCAGTTCCTGGAACGCAGCCAAGCTCCCAACAATGCCTGCTGCAACAGGTCCCTATGACTTTGGACACGTGATCAGGATGGATGATGGTAGGGTTCGAAAGCAGAGTTGCAGGGGTGATGCAGTGAGGAGAGGATGGGCAGGGTGGGCAGAAGAAACATGTAAGTGGACAAGTTGGGGCCAGACAAAGGTGAGCAGGACACAGTCAGGAAACCACAGTATGCCAGTAGCAGCAAAGGCAGACTAATCTGTTAGAGGTTTTATAGTCAAGAGGGTTTGGCAGAACTTCCATAGCTAGAGGAGGGATTTCAGGGGTGGAGCCAGAACACTTGAGGTCACAGTGACCTACTCTGTGGAAAAAAAAAAAAATCACAGGCTGTTTCTGCACAGCACAGCACAGCCACTGAGAAGTCAGCCCTGCTTGGCAACTTTGGGGCACACTCCCTAGCTGACCTATTCTGTTTGGGTGCTCTACTGCTGGTAAACAGGTGAGTGAACACAATACCTTTTGTAATACAATCATCAGGAATGGAAAAGTGAGTCATTCACTTCCTAAATTTGTAACTACTCATCAAAAGTAGCACAATGATTGGCAAAATTTGCCTGAATGAACAATCACTGGTTTCTACCTCCCATTCTCCTTGAATATATTTCTTCCCCATCCTATGTTCTTTATTGATAACAACCAATGAATTGCCAAAGCATTGGCTGTTCCATAAGTCATTATATCTCATGTTCTCCTGAATCAGATTTCCCAGAACATATTATAATGCATATAATATAATTACGAACACATCCATTTTTCTATAATTTAAAAACACAGAAACAAACAAATTGATTTAAAAATAGGTAAAGAATTTGAACAAGCATTTCTCTAAAGAAGATATACAAATGTACAAGAAACGCATGAGAAGATGCTTGATATCCCTAATCATTAGGGAAATACAAATCAAAACAACAATGAGATACTCCCTCCCTTAAGATGGCCATTGTTAAAAATAATAGAAAATAACAAGTGTTGAATATGAGAAATTGTAACTCTTGTGCACTGCTGGTGGGAACATACAGTTGTGCAAATGTTTTGGAAAATAGAGTAGCAGTTCCTCAAAAAAAATTTTTAAAAAAGAATTTTTATTTGATCCAACAATTCCACTTCTGGAATATACTAAGAAAAACACTGAAAATAGAAACTCAAACAGGTATTTATACATCCAGGTGTAGAGCCTCACGATTCAAGATAGACAAAAGCAACTCAGATGTCTATACATACAGGTCTGTACATACAGATGCCTATAATAAAGGAGAATATTATTTATCCTTATAAAGAAAGAAATTCTAATATACACTGTAATGTGAATGAATCTCAAATACATTGTGCTAAGTGAAATAAGCCAGGCACGAAAGGACAGGTACTGTAAGATTCTGTTACTACCATGTTATTACTATGAGGTATGGAGAGGAGTCTATGGATGGAAACAAGGTAGAATCATGGTTGAAGGGGACTGGTGAGGCTGTGTTTATGGAAGTGATGTGGATTATTTTTTAATCGGTTCAGAATTTCAGTTTTGGAAGATGAGAAAATGTGGGATGGGTGGAGATGACAGTTGCACAACTGTGTGAATGTACCTAATACTATAGAACTACATACATAACTTGTTTAAAATGGTAAATTTTATGCTCTATATTTATCATAATTTGAAAAACATACATTACATACATAGACATATTTTTGTAAACAATAAATATATACTTAATTTCATAAAGTTGTTTATGTAAACAATAAATATATACTTAATTTCACTTCATGGTTAACTTAAGAGGCTCTGAATTGTAATTATTCTATGTGTAATTATTGATTAATGAGCTGTGTTTGCAACACAACGAGTGTTTGATGCAAGTCTACTGAATATGCTTCTCAAGTTTTGGAAAAAAATTAGTAATGGCAGAAATGTGAAACAAAGTATCTCTGATGTATGTTATGAACTTAAATATAGAATACACTCTAAAAGGTAATTGTCCAAATTCCCCAAAGTTCTCTCTGAACTCATAGGTCACTAAGTATTCAAATTGCAAATGACAATTCAATTTTCATTTTGATTGATAATCCATAGATAGCTGGGTGCCATTTTCTTTTTTGTCTTTCTTTTTTTTTTTTTTTTTTGGTAGGAATCATTGGGAGAGGCTTAAGACAAACTTTTATTTCCTGGAAAAAAACTACAATGTAAGTAGTCTTTATATGAGTTCATATTGCTTTATGAGTTTTTACTGACAAAACACATCAAAATAGATTGCTCATATAAATTTCTGGTAAGCACTATAACTAGCAGTTTAAAAGGAAAATGCATGAAAGTCACAATAAATTGGAAAATTCGGTTTTATTATTTTCAAAAATTATGTCAATCGTCTAATCATCTGTCAGTTTAGCTGTCCCTTTGTAATATGTTATTGAAAAGCACACCATTGTCTGCTGTCTTGTTCCTAAAGCACCCACACATTTTTCTCTTTTCAACATAAGGAATTCATTTTCTAGGCATAGTACCTTTTGCTGCAATCGTATTCAATTCTGTGGATCTTGGTGACAAAGTAGCCCTGAGAGCTATTACTGGAAATAGAAATGGGAAACAGTGGGATCTCAGAGCCTGTTAACTTCCTTATTTCAGACTCTTAACAGGAGAGTGCAGAAGGGTCACTGGAAAAGAAAAGGCATGTTTTGAAATGGCTGAAACTTCGCAAGCATCACACCTATTTTGCAGTCACACAAAAAAGCATTAATTCTTTTTTCCTGGAAAAAACCATAGAACTCAATATCAGAATGGCTTACTTCTGATCCTTTTAGATTCAGTTAAATTCATGCCTTCTGATCATCTAGAACGAGAAAAAAAAAATCTCCAGTGTTTAATGTCCTCTGCGAAGAAACGAGGGTTAGACTTGGTGTGTGTATCTTTGGTGGCATCCGAGTGAAGGTAGAAAGGGTTGGCCATTTCACACAGGAAACCTCCCAGGCACACCAAGGCTTTCTTGCCAAAAGAGGAAAGGCTTAGCTTGCCAGTCTTCTCATATCCTACACTGAAATTCCTGGAGGGGAATGTGATCTAGCTCCAACCTAAGGCTTGGTTATGTGATCGTTGTCTCTCTTGTTCTACGAAGGATGACCCTGGCAGGATATTGGAATGATGTTTGATCCTCTACTTAGAACTATGATTTCAATTGATAGCACAATCAGAAAATCTAAAAACCATACTCAATGACCTACCTGGAAACTTTGATCCTTTTCCAGCTGGGCAGTACATCTGTGGTGTCATCTTTCACTTTAAAAGTACCAGTTTCAATGTATAAGGAGAGAAAGTGAAAGAAAAACAGCTGTGCCTGCATCAAGGCTGTCTGTCTCACAATTTTGTTATTAGCTGTTCTCCAAAATGTTAATATTCCTAAACCTTGCTCAAACCAACTGCTGTAGGTGAGATCTGCTTTGTAGGAACAATGTGTAGACTCTTCTCCCTCAGGTCATTCTCTAAAGTACCAGTGTACTTTCTATCCATATACAACTCATCGCAAGATGCCTAATGTAAGCAGGAGAATTGAAACGAACATCTAGAAGGGAGAACTGTCTTGTTTAGCTTGACCCTAACCCAAGACCCCTACGATCCTTACATGTGGATTTGCCATGGTGGGCTCTCATTCATTGCTTGTTGAACTCAAATCTTATGGCAAGGTTCTTCATTTATTTTAGAAGCCATCTATTGAAGTACATTTTTCAGAGAAAGTTGCCTGATTCAAAACAGTATCATACTGACGTTTCAAGGGTTAGTTTAAAAAAAATCATAATAAAGTATATTAAATCTTAAGAACTTCAATTCCTGCCTTGCCTGTGTGAACTTCAATAACGAGACGTGGCTGTATTCATTCTATAGACGAAGACAATGTTTATTAGCTTAGGCAAGGCCTGGAAATATTAGTTAGAAATCTGGCCTATATTCCATGGCACCTACTCTTTCTTATAATTTATAATACTTTTTAATATTTTAACAGTTTTGTTTTCTCATATTGGGGAAGGATTAGTTTGGTGATCTTCTGTGATTCATGATATTGGACCAGGCTCTCTACTCAGCAATGTAGAGTTCCCGGAATTCTAGGCTATGAGTCAGATTCCAACAAGTCCCAATTGCTTTCTCTCGCTACTGCTGATGGGTAAATGGAATGATTAACTCAGTCATTACCGCAGACTTGGTGTTAGGAGAAAAATGAAAAGAGAGAGCGTCCCCAGCCTCTAGGGTCATTGTAGCTGACAGTCTTGCTGGTGAGCTCAAAAGAACAGATATGAGACGAGCAGCCTGGAAGAGCTAAACCAGAAGGCCTTGTTTCATCGAGGATGGAGCAGTCTCATTGAAGAAGTCATATTTTAAGTTAGGCCTTGAATTATGCATGGCATCTGAATATACAAAAGAAAATACATCACATGGTAGAGAATAGGAAACAGCTTGACAGGAGCAGAGAATAGATGATGACGGTTTGACTAAAACAGGTAGAGAGGTCAGGGGCTAATGGCAAACAAACTTGAATGTGTACCTCAATCCTGTTCTCCTTTACATCCTTAGTACCCTGAGAATATCTGGTATATAGTCAACAAGCAGTTACTCCTTATTGAGTTCAACCAAAGCAGCTTGGGAGGCTGAGGCAGGAGGATGGTGAGTTCAAAGCCAGCCTTAGCGAAAGCAACTCAGTGAGACCCTGTCTCTAAATAAAATTCAAAATAGGGCTGGGGATGTGGCTCAGTGGTCAAGCTGCTCCTGAGTTTAATCCCTGGTACCACCCCCCCCCCCAAAAAAGAAAGATTTTTCAAAATTAAGCAGACAAGTTCAGATAAGATATGATGAATTAATGAAGATTTCTTGATCACAAAAATGTTAAGGTATCAATAAATGATGCTTTAGGAGATAAAGAGCAGAAAACACGTCAGCTTTGAATTCAGATTAGTCTGGTTTTACCGTGAGCAAATTGCTAAGCTTTTCTGAGTTTCAGTTTCTTTGCCCAAAAGTGGAACAGAATACCTGCCTTGCAGGGCTATGGAGAAAAATAACAGAAGTGATAGAGGTCAAGTCCCCAGGGTAGACTTTGGTATTATTGTGCTTTATAAATTCTACCTATTTCACTTGCTGGACAATGATATCAAAAACTGGTTGAAAAGAGGAAGAGACAAGCAACAGGGACATGCAGGTGGCCTGGATAGGATGGAGGTAGGTTACATGGCTGAGAGAGTCTTAAGAAACAGGACTGAAGGGCCAGGGTTGTGGCTCAGCCGTAGGGCGCTTGCCTAGCATGCCTGAGGCACTGGGTCTGATCCCCAGCACCACTTTAAAAAAATAAATAAATAAAATAAAGGTACTGTGTGCATCTACAACTAAACAAATATTAAAAAAAAGAAATAGGACTTAAGACAAATTGTATTTGGGATATAAAACAAATCTGACACATACAGCAAATGAAAATGCTTTGTAAAGCCAATTAAAAGTATGGCTGCTGAGAATGCCTAATTGCTTGGAATACTTATTTCTACCTTTAAACATAATTGCATTTCCCAATTACTTCCTTAAATGTCTTTTCAGAGTGTTCTGACTCATCGAAATCTTTATGGAAAGAAAACGTATTTTCTGGGATAATAGTGAACATACATAAGCTATGTGGCATTCTAAGGTAAAGGACCCTGTGAAAGATCAACTATTTAACCCAATCTCATAGATGAATTTGCAAATTTAAAATGATACTAAGTTTTCTAGTGAACTAGAAAAGCATTAGTTTAGCGGGGCATGGTGACACGCACCTTTAATTCCAGCGACTCTGGAGGGTGAGTCAGGAGGATCGCCAGTTCAAAGCCAGTCTCAACCAAAGTGAGGTGCTAACTCAGTGAGACCCTGTCTTTAAATAAAATAGGGCTCTGGATGTAGCTCAGTGATTGAGTGTCTCTGAGTTCAATCTCCGGTACAAAAAAAAAATGAAAGAAAAGCATTGTTTTATTTTTGCAAACGATTATATTTAGGGTGCCAGTTGAAGCACCGGTGCAGCCCACAGTACAGATTTAGAAGAAAAATCATGCATGAAAATTTAAATATTAATTTATATTAGAAAGTGATGCTTGCTTAGACTGCACTCATAAGGAAAGAAATGTTAGCATGCCCTTCAAGAGGAATAATAGGCCCACGGCCCAAAGTGGGAAGTATCTTGCCTGAAGCTATTTTAAGTAAGATACATCCCACCTTCACTTCCCAAAACAGGAAAAGAAATAGATTAAAAAGAGTCATTATGTGTACTCTGTTCACAAAGTGATGAATTTCACCGGAGAAGTAGCTTAAATTAAAAGTTTATTTTTACTGAAAAATCTTTTTGCCTTTGGGGTTTACTTAAGTATCTTAAGAGATGAAATATTTGTCCTGAGTCACATAAGACTAAAGGGAAACAGACTGGTCTTGCCCCCACCCCTCAAAAATGAACTATAAATGATCAAGGAGTCTGAGCAGCAACCTGACTGAGAATATGCCTTCCTCCTCAGCCATGCGTGTGTCATTCCTGAGCAGCTTGCTCTGTCCCTGTGGTAATAAATGCTCCTGGCATGAAGACCACGTGTGGTGTGTGGGTCTCCACCTTTTTGGTGAATGTGGTCTGGACAGTGATTATGAAGATAAATAAACTCCCCACAGAAAGAACTTTACTCTCTTGAAACTATTATCTCTAATTCTCACAGCTCCCTGTGCTCAATCAGAGGAGGAGAAAGGAAATCTGACCATATCATTCCTTTTTCTAAAAAATTCTCAGTAGGTCCTCACAGTTCTGAAGATAGAAATCCAACCGATTTGAACCTCATCCATTGCTTAAGATCAGCTTGCACTTTCCCCCAGCATGGACCCAGTTCCAATGTTGGACGCTACATGGGGATTCCTGATCTTTCCTCTTGGGCAGGCTTGGGACACTTACTTTTTACACTGATCCTTGGACATTTGGCTATGCTGGTTCACCTTTCAGAAAGCCATCTCTGGCTCTCCCTCATATTCTACTGGACCTAATGCTTCATAGCAATCTCTCTCAAGAATCTTATGTCTTCTAATCATGTTTTGTTTCATTTCTTGTTCGTTCACTAGGATTATGAACTTTGTGAGAACAGAGAGCATGTCCTTGTATTGTAGCACACAGCATGGTCTGGGACAGCCCCCATATCAGCCAATAGATGAAGGTGAATGAAACTCAGTTTGATTTCAACTATGAAGGATTTAATAAAGGTTTCAGGCATATCTGAAGTCAGATACAGTCCTAGATAGAACACTAAGTTTTCCATAGATCATTGTGTCTGCTCTATTTCTAGGCTGGCTCCCTCTGAATGTACACTATTAAAAAATTTGAAAAAAAAAAACTTTCATTTTTCTGCTTCCAATTCTTCCCCCACATAAGAACCACCAGGAAGGTACCTGAACCCTAGCTCCACCAGAAATTTCACATTCTTGGCAAGTACTTCAAGGTTCTTTTTTCTCTGAAAGGAACTGTCTTCTCCGAATCTGATAGGAAAACACAGCCTTTTTATTCTTCTTCTTGCTTGAGGCTATTTAATGAACACCGTGTGGCTTTTCTAGAGAATTCAAGTTATTGGTGGGAATAAAATATCAATACCATCAGGATGATATCTACCAAACTTATACCAGGAACAAATTTATATTCATCTGTTTTTCTCATTTCAACACACATATTGAAAAATAAAGGCTTAAAATACAAATCCTGGTGTGCCCTTGCCCTTGTGACATGATGGCAGGTTCCTGAGGTATGACTAGAAATGAAGAATTCTCAACCAATTCTGTGGCATACCGATGAAGAAGGCAGGTACTTTGCTCCATGATGGTTTGATAAAGCAACTTTTGTGTTCCTACTAGTGACTTGAGGAACATCTCATCCCCACTTAACACTTAAGGGAGAGCCACATGTCTCAGAGCATATATATTCCCTCAGAATTTTCTCAATTTTGTTCCTAAATAGGGTCACCTCAGCAGTCATGCATCGTATTTATGAAATAGGCTCATGTATATGGAATATTTATGTAGGCATGTATTTGTGGTGGCTAAAATTGTATGCATGACTGCGTGCATACAATGAATTTCCATGACTCAAACCCAGACCTGCTGCTAAGATGATCCATAATATATCACACCATGTTGTCAGAGGAAATTCAATATTCCATAGTCATTTTTTTTTTCTGTTTGGACAGTCTTTCTATGCAAGTGATTGAGGTCTCCGGGGCTCAGTCTCCTTCTGAAATTATTTTGTCAGAAGTCTAGTAGGGCTTTTTGTTCCTTTAGGCATTTTTTCCTTTAACTAAGAGTTTCAGTATGATATTAGAATGAACTCCCTCGAGAGTGTCCAAAAAGACCACCTTTGATCAGAGTGACAGGAAATGGTAATGTGGGGTAAAATGCTTATGTCCCATTCCTTGTATGGTAGCCAGGGTGGACGAAGTGTGTCTGTCATCAGAGCATTTTAGGTCACAGGGTGCGTGTTATAGAGGGATGAAGAAACCTCCCCATGATCATTGGCCTCCAAGGTTCCTAAACTGAGACAGGGATGCATGGACATGTGGACAGGGGAGGCCTCAGATAGAAGAGGGCCCACTCCAGCACAGGTCCACACTGAGAAACCAGGAATAAGCTCAAGGATTCAGCCTCCACCTTGAGTCTAAGGGGAAGAGATTGTTCCTGTCCAGTCAAGGAGCCACTCATGAGGAAGCAGGGACTCAGCCTCAGACAACTCTGCTCCCTCCAGGAAGATATGGGGGATAACTAGCAATTCTTCTGGAAACTGACCCTACATTGGGAGGATGAGAAGAGACCGCTGGATCCTTTACCAAAGTTCTGCCAAACTTGAAAAATAAATTCTGCATTGAAAGATTTTCATTGATTAAAAAAAAAAAACACCTTTTTTTGAAGATGATTTGTTAAAAATCGCATTTATACTTGCAGTTACTTGAACTCATTAAGGTCCTATGTGCTTTGATGGCTACAGATTAAAAAATAATAATATATATGTGTGTTTGTGTGTGTGTGTGTGTGTGTGTGTGTGTGTATATATATATATATATATATATATATATATTTATTCTGGATTAAGAAAAACATCACTAATTTCATTCTGTATGTCCCATGGGCAAAGACATATATATATTAATGTTTTAGAGCTGGGGTTCTAGTATCCTCAATATTAATACAGAATTTTGGTTGATAACTTCATAAACCCTCCTCCTTAAATGCTTAGAAATAAACAATGTTAGTGGATCATAATGTCCTGAAATCCAAAAAAGCTTAAGGTAAAATATATATCAAAATATTTTTCTCATAAATGAAATGAAAATATTTATTAAACTACCAATTTTTTTTCCCACATGTCTTTGCCCATGGGACATACAGGATGAAATTAGTGATGTTTTTCTTAATCCAGAATAAATTTTCCTTTTGCCTTGCATTCTAGCCGGATGAGTGGGCAATTCCTTTGGAGGTTGACAATCTGCTGCAAGTCTTAGAAAACAGGCAAGTCCCTAAAAAAATTAAGATCCCAGTTTAGCATTATGGAAAGTGCATGGACGTTAGTTATAAAGAAACACTAGAGGGGGAAAAAAAATCCTGGCTCTGCTATTTATTGGTGTTGTAATCTTAGGCAAACTGTTATTGTTGTTGGCTGTGCCTTCATTTCTTCACTTTTAAGATGGGGGAGGGGGCCCTTCCCTGAAATGTCCTGACAATTAAATGTTATTGTGTATTAAACACCTATTTTTTTTTTGCCTGACGAATTTTATGATTCCTCAACCAATATTATTTCCAGTGCCCTCTTCTCCCTTTCACAGCCTTGCTTTTATACTATAGTGACATTTTTTTCCCCCCTGAAATAAGTAAAGGAAAGAAAGGCTACCCATAACTTCTAGAAGTTATGAAATCTGTGGTGCAACAGACACATCCTGTTTCTGGGCAGCGTGAGTTATTCAGCATTATTAGCGCTCACTTTGCTGCTTCTCAGCACAGGAGAAGTCCCCAGCATTACTCAACAGAAGCACTTTTAGGTAAAACACTTCATTAATCCCGTTTCCTCCACCACAAAGTAATATGTTATCACTGAGTTCTGTTGACCTAGTTAAGCCATCTCTAATTCTATTTCTGATAGCCTATAATTAGGATGCTCTGAAATAGCCTGAAAACATTCAGTGCCAGCAGTTATCCCAAAAGGCAAGTAGCAAAACCTTCAATAAGGCCTTTCCTGAGATTCGCCCTTTTAAGTCACCAGATTTGACATTATTTCAGTGGAGAGAGAGGGAAAGGAAGAGGGAAAGAGAGAGAACCTGGGAGGATTAGTGAGGGGAAAAGAGGAGAGAGAGGGAAACGATTTTTCAGCTTTGAGAGTTTGATCAAATTGTTGACCAGCTCATGGCCCAAATGTTAGCTGCTATCTCTGTGCATAGGGTGGGGAGAATCACCTCCAACAACCAAACAGGCAAATCTATATCAACACAGCCTCTGCTTTTTTGCCTGGGGCTTATAAGAACATGATATTACTTTTCAGAAAAGAGCTGAATGTGAATGCAACATTATTTTCAACCCCAAGTGTCCCCCCCCCCTAGTCCTCCACCCTCCCCATCAAATAAAGCTTCAGAAATGCAACACCTATCAAATATTTCCTCAGAAATGCCAGATTGCTGGGATTTTTGAAAAGTTCTACTTTTTTTTTTTCTTCTTTTTTTTCCCTTTTTGACATTTAGACAGATTGAGTCTGAGAGAGGAAGTGACTCTGAGTCCAGACTGCCCCGCACCACTGTCAGAGGAAATCACTGAAGCAAAATGAAGTGATAATATACTGTAGAATATTTAACAGAGAGAGAGAGGGAGGCCGAGGAAAATGGCAGTCTGGGTATACACAACTGATCCCCAAAATAGACGCAGTCTTCAGTGCCAGAACAGATGCCAAGTACAGGAGATCATAAAATGGTAAAATTGCCTTGCCCCGGGGGCAGTGTGTTGACACAGGGGAAATGGCTCCCCGATCTTCAGGAGAGCTGGGTCTTTATTCCCACTTTCTGCTGTCACTTGTCACGGACCCTGCCAACTTTCCTTTCCACCCCTTTCTGTATATTCATCAGAGAGGGAGTTGGTAAGTAACCCCCTTAATGACTGCAGCACGTTGCGGTGGGATTCCTGACAGATCAAGTCCAACTCTGGGCTCTTATGTCACGTCGTGAAGGAGTCAGAGGGTTCTGGGGAGGATATTAGCAGAGCTCTTTCCATTTCATAGAAGACTCAGGGTGTCGAGGGACATTTCGCTTTCCCTCCCAAGGAAAGAGATGATAAATGGGGTGGTGAAGGAAAGGCACACCTCCTTCTCTGAGTTTCGCCAGCGACCTGCTACCTCCTGGGGAATGGGTAAGAATGCTGATGTGGCATCTTAGCATGAGGCAGAGGTTGAAAAATTGGCAAAACCTAGACTTCATCGTTTGCTGGAAGCCACGGAGAGAGGAGTGGTGCTGGATGGAGGAAGTATTTTGCAAAAAATACTGCTGCCTCATATTCATGGAGGAGGAGTTGGGGATATTTACACATGAAGAAGGCCTGTTTGCCTTTTTTCTATGTTGGTAAAAGAGCATTCCCTTTTCCTCATCTCCTGGCAAATGTCCACTTAATCTTTTTACTAAGACTTTCTGGTATGGGACTTCACTGGCCATCACAGAGGCTAAGATAATCATGAACTTGTTAAGGGCTAGGGAAAGTTTTTGTTCTCCTTTTTCTTTTTCTCCTCTCTTTCTCTTTCCTTCCTTTCTTCCTTCCATCTTTTCTTTCTATATTTTTCCCATTAGTGTATTTCAACTCAAAATACACTTTTAAACATCTTACATAAAAGAGAAAAAGAAAACAACAGGTTCCAGAGAGAGGTGTTTAGGTGGAGAAGTTAATAGGGAAAAATTACAACAGGAATGTGTGTCTAGGAAGTTTCCCTGGGATGAGCATGTTGCGAGAAGGTATGCATTTGAGAATACAGGTATACTATAGACACTATGGAAAGACTCACACTAAAAATAATTTCTCTACATTGTGTACAACCAGAGAAATAAAAAGTTGTGCTGCAATGGTATTTAATGAACCAAAATGCATTCTGCTATCATATATACTTAGTTAGAATAAATAAATATTTTTTTAAAAAAAATTATGCCAAATAAAATGATAATAATAATAGTTATTATTATTATTATTATTATTATTATTATTTCTCCTGGTTCCCAAATGCAGAAAAATTATCTTAAACCCTGACTGAACTTCCTTCAGGTAATTGAATCTGCAGCATTTCAAAGAGAAGGGAGCTCTCGTTTGTGATATCAAGTTGCTATGATCTGGGGCACATAGAAAAATTGGAAGAATCGTTTGCCCACAGTTTCTATTCAAATTTTGTGGTTTTTCAAGATAAGAAGTTTATTCATTTTGGGCACAAAGGAACGTTCCATTTCAAAGAAGAAATCTTATAAAAATCTCAGAACATTTCCTCATGAAATTACTCTTATAACATGTTAATTGATAAATTGGAACTAGTTTTTCCTCCAGATTCACAAGGATTTTTTTTAAAAAAAACATGTTAAGGAGAAATTGTATTTACACATCAATTTGAAATTTAAGATAAAATATTAAAAAGTACTTCTGTATTTTATATCAATTAATGTATCATTTGGATCCTTTCCTAAGAGGAGATTTTGATAAACAGAGGAACTTATAGTATGAAAACTAAGACAACTATTTTCATTAAGAGTGAAGTTAAATTTATTAAAGAAATTCAGAAAAATATGGGAAATTAGATAAAACACACTGTAAACACACTGTTGTTAATACTTTAATGTATATCCTCCTCTTCTGTTTTCCCTGTGAATTCATTCTTTTAAATATTTTTAGTTGTAATTACACGACTTGAATAATTTAATAAGGATAATGGTAATAATCACAGCCATAATTTATTCACCATTTTTAATATGTAGATATACTTTCTACACTTAATCCTTAATTTAATCATCAAAGGTAGAACGATAAAAAAAAAAAAAAAACCAACTGGGATTTGGACTTGCCAAAGATGCTATAACACAAAAAATGGCATTACTAAACTTGAACTTGATGTTGTTAATCTCTGTTCATTCCACATCTTGGGACTTCTAACTCTCAATATACAATAGGCATGGCCTGGTACCTACAAGCATTTTCCACTGTAAGTTGATATAAATATCCCAAAGATACTTTTCAACACAAAACAGCACTGTGACAGAATGTGGTGAACAGTGCATATTTGTGACAAAGTTGCAGCTAAAAATCCAAGTTAACTTGTTTTTCTTGGCTAACAGAAATAATTCTGGTTCATGACAGAGTATATCCAGTGATGAAAATAGACATTATTTACTCTGAAACTCTAAATTTATTGCTAATCCTTTATCTTACATATTGTTATGATTTCCATCTTGATGGGGTTGTAAGGTCTTGTCCTAGTACTCCCTTGTGCTGTGTTCTTGGATGTTAATTATATGAAAGTAGAACAATTTTCCTACACAAAGGAAAAAGATGGGGAAAGAGAGGCTGTCTGACAGCCTCAATTATTCTTTTGCTCTATGATACACAGGGCACTATTTAAACCTGTAGCAATTTGCTGGCATGAGGAGTATCAAAAGCATATTCGATGAATGAGAGGAAGGATCACAATTCCTGCGATTAGACTGGCAATTGACCATCTGCTTCAGAGGGTGGTGTTTAACCTGCAGGTAATCATGGTGAAATAGCTCGATGATGTGTGTCAAACTTTATTTTTTCCTGGGTGGGGGCAGGGGAAGGGAGTGGTTAAAAGTGCAGACTGATGGCTATTCTCCTTTCTTAGTGGAATCACAGGCACATCTAAGGCATCTTTTTAGCATCATCTTTCAAGATGAACCAGAAAAATGCAGCAAAACAAAATCCTTAGCTCCATCCTCTAATATTTCTTTAGCAAGTGACTTCTAGCGTCTGGTAAACTTAATTTGGTGAACCTACTATTGGTGGTCTTCCATTCATCTTAGAATCACCAATGGAGTGCTAAGATTATTATTAATAACAAAGGATTTATTTGGAACTTTTAATTTATATGCTATTTTATATTTTCTGTATATGCTGTCTCATGTTATTTAAATGAATTCAAATATTCCATGTGTTTTGGAAGTTAGGGCTTTTATTGTGATTACTAAATTTCTACTCACTTTCATAAGAGAAGTACACTTTTGTCTATTATATTCCTATCTTATTATGTAGCTTAACGTAAGGGGGCATGATACTATTAGATTAAAAAGAATCCAGGTGGCTATAGCTAAGGTGAGGGTTAATACTTTAAACCAGTCAGTCATCATAGAATAATTTAGTGTTTGAATATTTGTTTTTTCTAATACCTTTATTTTATTTACCTGTTTTTATGTGGTGCTGAGGATCAAACCCAGGGCTAGGGGAATGCTCTATCACTGAGCCACAACCACAGCCCCCCCCCCTTTTTTTTTTTTTGTATTAGAGAGTTTCGTTTTGACCCAACCTGAAAATTTGTGGGTTTTATTGTTGTTGTTGTTCTTCGTGTTTGTTTTACTGACAAATGGCTGAAGAAAGAAAGGGTATATTTCCAGGAAAAATAAAATTTACACAAAGAGCTATGCAAATAACTTTGTCAAAAGAAATATCTTGTGCTTGGCATCATAATAGTCTTCTTTCTGGACTGAGTATGCCAGAACCTAGAAAAATAGGGAATTTTAGAAGCATCAAATTATTCTATCACTTCCCATGAATTCAACCACATTCCACTCCCAACACAAATGCCATGATGGCTGTTTTACAGACTATTAATTAATAGTCATTTTCTCATTGATTCAGCAAATATTTTTGAGTAACTTATGCTGTTCCAGACAATGGTACAAAGTTCTCAGGGTGGCTTCCGTGAATGAAAACGAAATGACTAATCAAAATAAAAAATCTCCTGCTCTCATGGAGCATCAATGCTAGTGGGGCAAACAGGCAAAAAACAGACAGTACAAGAAGAAAATATATATCAGGGAATGGGCCAGAAAATGCTGAGTGCTAAAATTTTAGGTATAATGCATTCAAAAACCTAAAAATGAAGGAGAATGAGTAATATAACTATTGAAGGGAAAATAACAATGGGTATTTTCTGTCTAGTAACTGCATTGAACACCTGAAGCTCCAGCTTCACCGTGAGCTTCGTATTGGACGGCACAGGTTTGGAACCTCTTCATCACTGCAGGAAGTTTTAGAGGCAGTGCTGTTCCCAACAGAAAGAAGAGGCAAATACAGAGGCCCAGAAAAGGGAGCAACAGTAGTGGCAAGAAGGAGATGAGCTTCTGCAGCTGAGCAAGTGAGGGAGGAAGGAGGAGATACAGAGAACCCATGAGAGCATCAACAGCCTCACGCAGGGCTTGAGCGGACTTTTAGACATCACTCTGAGCAAGATGGAAAGCCTTTCGAATGTGTTGAGTGGGTGATGTGATATGATCTGATTTGCACCCATGTCAAGGTCACTCTGACTGCTCTTTTGAGAATTGAGTAAAAGAGGCCAAGAACATATGTCGGGAGACCATGGCAATCATCAGAAAGAGGTGATGATGGTTTGGACAAATGGGTAGCAAAAGTGGTGAGAAGTGGTAAATAGATTCTAGATCTAGACTGGACAAGATAAAGGGATAAAAATCACTGAGGGACACCATCGCAGTGTAGGTTCTAAAGACCCAGTAGGAGAAGTTATAATGTGGCTAAACTATTATTGCACATATGAGTCTACATTTTTTTCTTTCTTGTGCAAATTCTGATGCCAGAACCCCATCTTATCCTCTGATATGTAGTTGATCTCTGTCCCCTGAAAACTGTGAAGTAAATTTGGAGACTTATTAACATTAGACCTATAATTGATAAACTCTGGATGCTTGAGATGAAGCAATATACTCATCCCAGGAAGTAAAAACCCACCAAATGTTTCTTTAATAACATTATGAAGAATGAGATACTTGACAAGGTCTTCCTTTATGGGGGAGGGTATTTTGGTACATGTTTGACTGTAGGATTTAGCTAAAAGGCACATAGCTGATGCTTAAGCCAAGGTGAGATTCCATTCCCACATTTTACTCAACATTGCAGCTACCATTTAGCAAATGCAGATCATGATCCCACACATATTTTCTTATGTAATTTCTTAAAATTTCTGCATCTAAATGAATGAGAAATCATTCTATGGTCTTTTTTTATTTTTCTCAGGAAGAGGATGGTCTACCACTCTGATGAGATGACTTTCAGATTCAGTATCAACACATGCTTACAAAGCCATGAATCAATAACCACATTTTAAAAATTGATATCAGGGCAATTGCTATTTGCTATTTTGTTTTTCAAATAAGTCCAGATGAGAATTTTTTTTTATCCCTCCTCCTTGAAGTGAGTAGTTATGTTCTGCTTACAGTCTGACATCATGCTTCCCAATACAAGTATAAGGAAAATGTATTGATGTGTTGATAAATCAAATAGCTAATGAAAATGAAAAATAAGGCTAATTTGACTAATTTTGCCTTCAAGATTATTCACACACAGGTGAAAAACTATGTAAAGATGTCAAATTTCCCTTTCAATACAATTTCTCTTATAGTTTATGATTTATGATTTTTGTGTTTGTTTTGAATAACATCTTAAATACAACCTATAGAGAATAAGCCCATTTTAGGCACAATCATTTTATTATGAATAAATTGATCAGATCCTCGTGGCAGAATTATTAAACTTCAAAAGTTTAAAAAAAGAGTGAGAAGAAAGACAATAAATAATCTTGCTATTAATCTGGAGGTCTAGGTGACAGTCAGCATAGAAGGGACAATTTCTGGAATATGTGGACACACAAATGGGTTGGGAGTACCATCAGCAATTCCTCTGTCTTCCCTTTGACTTGATCCACAGGGCAGCATGGCCATCTCTCATGGAAGCAGCAGTACTGCTTCCTGAGGTTCAGACAAAATGTGTCTATCTTTTTCACCCATCCCTAATTGGGCTAGATAATTTTATAATAGAAATAATCAGGTCAAAGGAATCTGGAGAGAGAGGAAAGGAAGGGGAGGATATGAAGGCAGGGAAACCTGGAGAGTCCATCTTTCAATTTTTAGTGCCAGCTCCCTAAAGGTACCTTCTGGATCAGCCATCCTTAATTTTCATCCTGTCTGCCTACCCATAATACTCATTTCCCCCCAATAGCTTGTTCCTGTTAAGAAATCTTTGGAGTCTGGCTTATGGAAAACTATTTGAGGGCTTTACTATATTTCAGAGTGATGGAAAACATTCCTTTCATATACGTAAGTAACATGAGAACTGGTCTTGGGTGGGACAAGGCAGAGGAAGCCGAGCAAGCAGAAAAAACCTGTGTATTTCCCCAGAGGTGAGATGGCTGTCATATTACAGTGGCAGGAAAATGGATGGCATCCAAATAGAAACTACGCGGAAACTGACACCAAGCATAATACATATGCATTTATATGTATATCTATACATCTTTAATATGCCATTAAACAGTCTTTCTTGTGGCTTTGTTTCTTAGACTAAATTGTCATGAATATGTCCTGTCCCAATGCCTCTGATCTTTCAAAGATAAGGAAATTTTAAGTCATCAAGAATAAATAAAAATTTGAAAGAATGTTACTATGTTTTCAGCATTCGGTGGATAGTTCAGGGATAACATATGTCCTAGGTATTTCTCTATACAGATATTCCACTGAAACTTTGTTAAACAATAGTGAAAATAGAATGGATATTCTGGGTGTTTCAAGTTCAACATGATGACACCAGTAGACATAGTTTTGGGGGTGCTTTCTCCAATAAGGGTTTGGTATACATTGTTTCATTTAACAATGGTTTTGACTGTGTGAAGTAAATATGATGATACTCACTGTCATGCTGAAAAGACAGGCACAAGTTCACGCACCCAGAGAGAGGCCAAGTTGAGACTGCAGACTAGCTCACGGTCCCAGCTTGCCTGCTAGCTTGGATTCTGAGAAAGGGTGAGCAAAGGATGAACAAAAACTACCATCACAGATCTACTCTGATATCAGCCTGGGTGTTCAGTTCCAGGACCCAAACCACTGGGTAAAACTTAAACCATTCAAGTTCAGTACCTCTCCAGGACCACTTATGTCCTCTCTTCTCCCCATTTCTGACACTTCTCAATTCCCCACAAGGATTTCCATCCTCTCTGGCAGCCTCATGCTGTCCACAAGTCCTCTCACCTGGAACCACTCCCCAGGGACTATATTCACTTGCTTCTTTGTCTTTGCTACCCTTATTTATTTTTAAAAGTTTCTACTATAGTTGACCAATATTAGTGAATATTTCTCCCCTCTGTCCTGAACTGGAACCTAGTTCTTTCTTGAAAAAAAAAAATTTTTCTGTGACCAGTACAATTGAGAATTCTTTTCCTGCCAGATCTCAGGGAGAATGTGTGGTTTAGCATTGCCCAGAGTCCCTATGGCTACCTGCAGAGCTTCTTTACCTTGCTCCCATTCTGGCACCAAGCTCTGTCCCACATCATTCCCTCCTTATTGTTGGATCTCTTAAACTTCTAGTTACTCCCTCTGAATCACAATTCTTAGACTGATAAAGTTTTTCTTTAAAATAAATTTATTGAAATAAATAATTAAATAAATTTGAAGAAGAATATATTTTAAAATATGCAAAGCTCTGATACACACACAAAATGTGAAGTCTAAGAAACTTTGACTTTACTGTAAATAAATCCCCGTTCTTAATTAGCATTCAGGAATCTGTGTCACCTGGTTGGTGCCTGCTCACATCTTAAACTTCACCTTTCCTCCCTCTGTTCCTCAAGAAACTATTGTATGACTCTTACCCCTTCAAATCTTGCTCAGACTCTCTCTTCTTTGCCACCCCAGTCCCAGACCAATTTATTTTGCCTAGCTAGTGTCCTTCAGATTCAGAGCAGTGGTTATTTTTTTATAAGACCTTTAACCCTATCCGTTTAGAGATGGCAGTGGGAAGAGGAATTTAACTCTACAGCCATCTCTCTGTCATGTGCTCCCGGTGTGGTTTTACAATCATCTATTACATATCTGTCTCCCCCACCAGACTGTGGGTTTCTTTAAGGGATGAACTGTGGTGTAATCGTCTCCTCTCCCCAGCACACAGCATGGACAACGCACTCAATGAATGCTTGTGGAATGAATAGATACCACTAAAGTCTTTAGGGGAAAAGACTCACTTAAAAATATCTTCCCTTTCATTATTCCCTTTAAACTCCTTTCATCATTAGCACAAGGTCCTAAATGTGATTTCTAAGTTGTAATTTTGCATTTTAGAGACAGAATTGATGTAGTGATTTATTTTTTCCAGAGGCATGTCTGGCTGCCTTTTTACATTTAAGGCTAGACTGAGTGAACACACATTTGAAAGTTTTGTTTGCACACTCATGAAATTTAAAAGTACCCCATTTCAAAAAAAAAAAAAATCAAATGCTCTTAAAATACCGTAGCTCTTTCATTTTAAATAAAACTCATGGCTGGTGTCCCCTGAGTAAAATAAATGAAAGCCCAGTATGTATCAGAGGGAACATTTAAAAATTTTAATTGAACTGCTAACCTAATCAACTCCATCTTCTGATATATGCCCTCTCCTTTCTCATTTCCTGGAGCCAAGAGCTAGGGGTGCGCCTTGTTCCAAGACGTGCATTACGTGAGCGCTGCCTCATCAGCACATATAGGGTTTTGTCTTCAGTGTACTTTCATTCTCTCAGCTCCACTTTGCCTCTCTCTCGCTATAATTTCCAGAATCTTTGTTAGGCTCCTATTGAGAACACCAAACATAAAGGGGATATGTTTGGCCTTAAATAAGAAAAGTTCTGTGATCTCAGAGGCATTTGCCATATGGACCCTTACAGAGGCAGACACTGGAATGCTTTCTTAGAAGACTCCGGAATGTTTCCAGAGACACAGGCATGCAAATGAAAACTTCGGCAAGGGCAGGACTGATTTACTGTATGCATTTGCTGGAGGCTTTACCAGAATATTTTTCAGTATGAATTGTAAACTTGTTTTTTTTTTTTTAATAGCAAGAACAAGTGGGACATTATGAGTCTCCTTGTTCTGTTATAGGGACAAGAAAGACTGGGAAGAGGCAAATGGATTTGCTTTTAATGTGGATTCATTTATGTCCAGTGTGTTTCCTTTCATTAATTTTATTGTAAAATTTGGTTACCGAAAATAAGTGAAGTCAGGGGGAAAAAAGTTTCCAATGAAAGAAGAACACAAGTGCAATGAGGAGGAAGACAGTGGCAATTTTTGGAGGGGGTAGATCTGTAGGATGCAGAATCGGCACCAGCAATGTAAAGAGTGGCAGTTATGCCGTCTGCTAACGTTGCTTATTTGGAGGTTGCTGTGTTTACTGTGCTTTCCATATGCTGTAAAATGGCCAGAAGACATCCCTGAATACCAGAAGGTAGCATTGGCATTTCCATTGGCAGAAAGTCTGCAGAAAGGGACAGAAGAACACCAGCAAAGAACTTAGGAAAGTATGAGCAGGTGCTGATGCTTTAATGAAATTAAAGTTCCAGAGCTACAAGTCTCAGGGAAGTAAATGAATTTTGATTTTAAAAGAAAATATACATCTAAATCATCGTCTGTCAGTTCCAAGAATAAGTGGACAGAGAGTTGATCAGAAAGGAATTCTTTCCCTTCTAGTTTGCATTCTACTTTCCGATAGTCTTCAAGTATTAGTACTTTATACCTAACACTATCACCTACATGATTGCTTCAGACAAATATTAAATTTTACCACATAATTTGTTTATTGCACAAACCTGAATGGAGTACATAAATAACTCCCAAATAGCATTTATTGACTAGCAACAATTTAGGGTCTACACAGATTTGCATATTGGAAGTTCACAGAAACAACTTTAAAAAAATTCAATGAATTAGAAAACTAGTTACATAGATCAAATTTTAAAAACCAGAAACAGCCATCATTTGTAGAGTTAAAATTAATTTATGGAAATAATGCTTTTATTATTTGATATTCCAGACCAATTCCTTTAAGGAAATAATTAGTGCAAAATTAGTACAAAATAATTAGAAAAATTGTCCAGCAAAATTTTAAATGTGTCATAAAGTACTTAGTAATATTCACATTTTTCTGAGAAAGATCTTGTTAATATCCTGAGAGATACCATAAATTTATTAATTTGGCAAAAATCAGAGGTTTTTAAACTATAGCTAGCTCTAGCTTTTATTATCTGCAGGAAAGTGTGTAGCTAATTAGCAGACAACACTTTAAAAGGGATCAGAAAATATTTTTCAAAAAAAATCTGACAAATTAAGATATTAACTACATTTTTTTAATCAAAGTGTGCACACAACAGAATGAAACTCCATATTCGTCCATTGTCAGTCTCCAAATAAACGGGCATAGCATTTGTGGAAAATACTGCATGCAAATTATAAGTGTGAATAAAACATTAAGGACTGAAGATCAATTATTAACACTGAAGTACTAATAACTAGTAGTTCTTTCATTCTAGGAACAGTCTTCCTACAAGCATTTTATCAAAATACTCTAAATCACCTATTCCTTTAAGCAACAATGAATCCTTCCAACACCTGTCAATTCGTCTATTTTCTAAATCTCCATTATTCTTTTATTCTCTGCTTTTGTCCAATGTGTATTTACAGCTGTTGATCATTAAGGTTACAGCTGGCTTGTAATGAAGTAGTACTAGCAAGAAGAAAAATTATTTATGTTTCTTCTTATGTTCCAGTGGACATTAGTTTAAGCAAGCTCAGAAGTAGATAGCCATCCCTGGCCATGCAGCTGGGTAGCAGTGATACACACTAGCCCTGGAAATCAGTCTTTCTGTAGCTAATTTGAGTTTACAAACATCAAAAAGGGAATACCATATATTGTCAACTAAATTTCCTAGGATTTACACATGTGGCAAAACAACTTGTCTGTATATTCATATATATTTTTAAAAACAAGTATAAACATGTATTTGGAATAAGAACCTTTCAAAATTTTGTCATGTAGGTGATGGTAAGTTCTGGTTGCTATAGGCTCTCAAGATTAATATCTCAAGGTGATTTTATGTGCAATGTTTGACAATAGACAGTGGAACAGGTTGCTACATCAATGAAGTAACCCAAGTATGCAAATTAAAACAAAGAGGCTATATTTTTTTCTTAAATAAATTAGAGAATCATTGGAAACCCTGAGTCAAGATAAAAAAAAAAATCTCACGTCTATCAAAACTTTCTTTCTAAATGATGTCACTGTTTTTATACATATAAGTCCATGAAAGTCAGAGAACTGGCACAGCAGAATTTAAATAATTAGTAATACCTGCAATCATAACTTGTCATTCCATAAAGTCATGGTCTTTCCTCATTTCATCCCATCATCAGCTCAGCTACCTAACAATTGTTGAAAGCAGTGGAGAGAGCAAATTAAAATGAATGTACTTCTCAGCATTTGCCAGATAAGCTACAAATTAAATACCATCTTAAAAAAAAAAAAAGCGTTTTAAGTCTAAGAAGAGAAATCGGTACTGGTTGATGAATATTTCTACTTTAAGTTGTATTTATGTCATAAAATCTTTTGTTTGGCACTGTGTAAATTGTCAGCATTTTTCTCCTCTGTTTGATTCATCACTGCGGCCACAAGAGCATGATTTAACTCTTCCACGGCCGTGTGATGATAACAGTTGAAGAGTGAACTAAGGAAAACCTTGTAGCAGGGGAAATAATGAAAGCATCATACCGTATACCTTAAATACATACAATTTGTGTTTTAGGAAGTTAATAAAATAATTAAAAAACAAGCAAACAAAAAGACAGAGGCACTAGTAGATTATATAGCCCCTAGCTCCTCTCTGAAAGAAGGGAGAGAAACTAGAAAAATCTAAGGACAAAATATAAGGCTTAAAAGTCTTCAAAATATTTTGAAAACCAGAATCTTTGGGGAAAAAGAGACGTCTGCCAAGTAGAGCTAAGAGCCCATGACACAGACATATCTTGAGCTGTGACATCAATATTCTTTGCAGAGTTGGCCACTCAAGTCTTTGAACAGAAAGCTCAAGACTGTTGAATACCGTGAACAGGCAGCAATGACTCAGGATGTGGCATTATTCAAAGTGGGTCATTTTTTTTAAAGACAAGTTTTCTTTTCTTTTTTTTTATTCTTAATACTTACTACAGATACCAAGACACATTTCTCTAATGTAGGCATATTAACTCTTAATGTGCTGGACAGATTCTACTTTGGATCCTGTATTTTAGAAGGGATAGACAAATTTGGAACTCCATTCTATGGAAGAAAGCATATGGCTTGAAACTAAATATAGTTTAAACATATGAAGCATATTAAATTAATTATTATAATTTAAGTGATTTGAAAAAATGTCTTCAGTTTTTATAACATATGCTTCTAATGATTCACATTACCTGTAGGCACTTCAAAAGCAGTGGGATTCTGATTCTCTTCAGTAATTAGGGGGTCAAATGATATGCTGAGTACATTAGAGAAAAGAGCCCTGTGAAAGTGGGCCATGTACCGAAATAATACCCTTCAAGACAGATGGAAAACAAGCCTCAAAATGATGGGCAATTGTATCATTTTTTAATGCTACTCTTAAATCCTATGAGGAGACCCAAGGGCTACATATGAAAGTCAATGCAGTATCTGTACCTCAAGTTAAACAGATTGTGAGTATTTGCCTGTAGGTTGTCCCTGTATTACAGACCTCATTTCTACCTTCTGTATTATTAGATATGTTTTGATGTACTGCTTCATCAAAATGTAATTCAAATTAGACATCCTAGTCTGTCTCCATCCATCCATCCATCCATCCATCCATCCATCCATCCATCAATCCATCCATTAAACAGGTATTTTCTGAGTGCCAACAGTATATGTTCTAGACTCTGCTGTATATACTAAGGAGCTATGGTAAAGAAGAGAGATTAGGTGAATGTCTCATATTTTCTATCCGTGGGGGCATACAGCAAATTGAAAACAAGGAGAATCAAATAATACCAAATATAGAAGGAGAAATCAAAAGGAAACTGACAGAGAGCAATGGTAGGGGAGACATGGGTAAATCACAGATACTACACTAAGCAGATGACATTTAACTGAAACTTCAAGAGTGAAAAGCAACAGTGGTATTTTTCTGCCCCCCCACACACACACTTAGAAGAATAGCTTTGTGCTTAACTTGAATTAAGAAAGAGAGGAGGTCTGGTGGCTGTAGCCAAACAATGCAGAGAAAGACAAGAAATAAAGCTGAGAGTTTGGAGGAAGTGAGATAATGTAGAGCTATTTATGCTGGGAGTTTGTATTACATTCAACCTAAAATAAGAGCAATAACCATAATAAGATAGCAAGAAAGAAGAGGACACATTGGGTGCTTACTATGGGCTAAGCAGTGCTTTAAGCACCTCAGATAACCTCCTCCATTCCCTGTCAGTGCCCCATTTTATAATTGGAACATGAAGCAGAGAGAAGAAATATCTCCAAAGTCACCCAGTAAGTAAGAAATGGAGCCATTTGCTGATTAACACAATACCTCTTAAATTGCAAATAAATTGCAAACATCTACATGATGATTCTTAATCCTTTGTTCATGCTCTCAAATATGCGTTTCAAGTCCTTCTAGGCAAACCATTATGAACAACAAGAACACGGTCCTACTCTCTTTGTTCAGCTGGCTTAAAACATTATAGGATGTGCCTGATGTGAGGTAGCATGAAGTGGGGAAAGCAGGAATTAGTGTTCCTGGGGGACAAGACAGATGGAGCAGTGGTTAAAAGCCACAGCTCTGAGCAAGCTTGGCTTTCTGATCAATCGATTGATCACTCTCTAAAGCTCCACATTTACTTACTACTAAATTACAGATGATAATGTCTCATGCAGGTGTTTATTTATTCATTCAACAAATATTTATTGGGTGTCTTCATGTGCCATGTAGTTTTATGGTCTAGAAAACGAAACAGAAAGCAAGAACAAGATCTCTGCCTTCGTGTAAGTTTATATGCTGTTTGAATAGGCAGAGCGCACGCAGGATGCTAAAACGCACAGCCCTTTGAGCAGTATGTTATATAGTGCTAAGTGCTGTGGCTTTAAGAGTGGCAAGAAAAGTCAGGACAGGCAAAATAGCTTCATTTTGGATGGCAGGTCCAGAACAGGCTCACTGCGAAGGTGACATCCAAGGAAAGGATTTGCACAAGGAAGGGAGCAAAACGAAAAGCAGAGGCCAAGACTGAGTTGGGAGCAGGCCTGCTGAGTTGGAGGAGGTCAGAGATTGAGTGCAGATACCTATTAGGAGATGGACTCAGAGGTGAGGGTGATGTAAGATCTAATAAGTCAGAGAAATAGTTGTGGCTTTTATTCTGAGTGAAACGGGCAGCCAAAGGAGGGCTGTGAGCACAGGAGAGGATACAGTCTGACCTGTGGTTTGACAAGATCATTCTGGCAGCTGTGTTTAGCCTGGACTGTGGTAGAGAGAAGGTCAATCAGGGAGACCCGTTAGAAAACTACTGCGATATTGCAGACCACAGGCCCAGGAACGTATTGGGAAGGTTGCTGATAGACAAGTCATGAGATAAAAAAACAGGCTCCCAGAAAAAGGCCAAGTTTTTGGTTATTATAAGGAGTACACGAGCTCCTCTCTCTAAATCATCAAGCGCAATGCTTTGGATGGAACGAGTGCCAGAGTGCTGATGATTCTTATGTCAATTTCAGTGTAATTTCCTCACCTAGAAAGTGGTGATGAGTTCTGTCTATATGATAGGTTTGTGTTCAGGAGGGTAAATGTAAATTGCAAAGCAGTTTCCATATTAAATCCTCACAATAGTTGTTCCATAAAAACTTGAGGCAGGGAGTTCACACTTGGTATCCATGAACATTAGGCATTTATTCCCTATATTTGGTACTTTAAGGGCCTTTATAGATGTTCCCAAAGTGCAAAAATAAAGAGAATGAGAATATTAGGAAAGATGGGTATGAAAAATACATTACTATATTAGAAAGGTAAAGATAAGCCTAGCGCACAGTTGCCTACAACATAATGGGGAGACTGTTAAAACTAATGAACAGGGTTGGGGCTGTAGCTCAGTGGTAGAGCATTTGCCTAGCACATGTGAGGCACGGGATTCAATCCTCAGCATCACGTACAAATAAATAAAATATTAAAAAAACAACTAATGGACATAGCTCTCAAGATTTGGGGCTAAGCTGGCAAATTCTAATAAAAAAAGTCATTAGACTAGAGAAGTAAGATTAAATATAAAAGGAACTTCTGCGTAGGGAAAAGAAAATTTTAAATGATCATCTGGTTTAGAAAATATGTTAGATTAAGAATAACTACACAAATCAGGAAGTAGATATTATCTTGCCTTCTTCATGGTTTTACAATAATAACAAAGAAAATGTTATTCTCTGCTTTTCAGTATTTCTAAATAGAGATCTTAATTTTTTGTCATGTATATTAGACAAATGAAAAAAAAAGACACTTGTATAAAAACTGAACTATTTTGTTATATTCCTGCCATTGTAGATATTGTTATATTGCTCTGGAATCCTTATATTCAAAGGAGGTGCTTTTTAAATATTTGAAGACATATATGTGATTCCTACCTGATCGAGTTTCAGTATCTCACTGAACCATGGTAGAAAATTCACTAAGTTTTGGAAGTGTTGATGAACCAGAGAGCAGAAATAGAAGGGTACAATCTGCAGTGACTGCAATAATGGCTACCAAATTGTGTGCAGGATTATTTTAATTAGTTTATTTTAATTTTTTTTAATAAAATTACCAGATTTATGAAGAAGTTATTGACAGGCAAATTCTGTTACACAAATTATACCTCCACCTGCTAACAAATGGCATGTCACAGAAAACTGCTTGACATTTTTAGAAATCAGGTGCTTTGTGACTTTCTTCGGAAAGGTATTTCCTTTGAAACTTGCATTTTAATTACTGATATTTTTTCTGCCTTATTTCTTTATAGTGATTAAGGTACTTGATTGAGCTTTATTTAAATAGGACATATGCATTATTTCAAACTAGTTTTGCATAAAATGTGAATATGAATGTAACAAGAGATTTATTTGAATCTCAAATACATTAGCAAATATTACCTTCTGTCTTTCATTTAAACTGTCTTACAATAATATTAAGAAGAATATCACATGTGCCCAAATTACTAAAGAATTTTTTCAACTTTGATTTACATGTTATTCACTTAAAACTAGCAATGCCAAATTGTCTTTAATGTTTACTGTTTCAACTTTCAAGTTTTCCTTTTTAATCAGAGAAAATCAAGTTGTTGAAATACAATTATGATTTTCTCCAATTTCGTTACCTTGAGGCAATTCTGTCTTGTAGATTTGTAACATCCTCTCTTATGGAGCTATGGAATGTACAGTGTTTAAGTATAGGTTCCTAAAACCAACAGATTAGAGATTCACAGAAATTCTACATAACTTATGTATTAAAAGCACTTCTAACACTTAAATGCACTTCTGTTATAAGTTTTACTTTTCAAAGAGCAATAATTCTGTATTGAATTAAAGACCTTAGGAAAACTTGACATTTCGAAGCTGTATTTTTAATTATTTGGACAATATTTTAAGTGTAAGAGGATATGTCAATTCTCCTTTAAGAATCAGTAAAATAGTTCTATTAATTTCTTCCTTAAATATATTTTAAAATACAAAAAGTTTCTATTGGCTTGAGATTAACTATGGAAAGTTTTAGACTGAAAGGAAAATTATTCAGAATATTGCAAGCTATAAAAGTTATAAATGAGAATCTTTAGGTTCACTATGAAAAATCTCCAGAATCACAGAAGAAAAAGCTTGTATTTATTTGTTAAATCCTAATCTGAATTTTTAAGGAAGATTAAAATAAAATCTTTATTTTTTTCTCAGAGTGAGCTTAATTTCACTATTTTTATTATTATTTGTCTTCTAGTTAAGAAATTATTTTTTATGATTTGGAAATTTCTGTAACCGACATCAGAAATCCCAGACCTTTTTTCCTATAAAATTTCAGAGCTATTATAACTATTTTTTTTAATGAAAAGCTTCAACTAACTCTTATACTCTTTTAGTTACATGAATTTTTTTCTCATCATGAAAAGAAAATCCCATTTTATATTACAGGCTTATAAATGTTATTACTGTTACAATGGAGCAAACAAAGCTGATTTCTAAAAATGAGTATTTCTTATAAAAGTATGGTGGAGTTAGATTCTAGTGGAGTTCCAGAACTCTGGATATGCTTACATTCTTAGTCTGTAAGAATGTAAGTCATCACTTAGGAAAACTCTGGAGTGCATTCTAAACCATATTTTCCGTAAGGGAGGAGGGTAATGCACATATTACTATCCATACATTTAATTAAACAACAAGGAGGGAAGCTATTTACTCAGCACTTCTTCCACTGATAGAACTTTTGGCAGTGGTATATTTGGCCCTTGAAATAGTCTAACTCCAGCTTTTTCTTTCTTTTCTTTTCTTTTTTTTTTTTTTTTTTTTTGATTAATAGGAAAACCAAAGTGCAAATTGAAAAAAGAAGATTTTGACTGTTTCGGCAGCTATAGGAGAATCAAAACTGGGTTGGGAAAAGAAGATTTTAACAGTTTCAGCAGCTACAAGAGAATCAAAACTGGTTGGGGAATGATCTCACAGTATGAATTCAGTTCCACTTTGGCGATAGAAGGCACACCAAATAACCTAATCTTGCAGGTTAAAGAACAGGAAAACAAACTCAAATTCACGTGCTGAAAGACAGGGAAGTTCATCTGAGATCAAAATCGTGAACTGTGAGTTTTACTCTGACTTCCTGTTTAACCTACTCCCAGGCAATGGCTGAAGTATTTAAACCTCAAATAGTTCATCTGAAACATGGGGATTACAATAATCCCTGACCCTGTGATGATGCACAGAAAATGAAGCCTTGCTCTCAATACTCTTTGAAGTTCTTCAGTAAGCAGTAAGGCATTATTCAGACCTGTAGAGATTATCTTTTGGACGAAAACAGTTTTTGTGCAAAAAAAAAAAGAAAAAGAAAAAGAAAAAAAGAAATCAAATCTGTAACCAAAGGTGATGATTCTATTGGAGATTATGTAAATGATTTAATATACACAGCACACTACCTGCATTCTGTCTATACTGAGTATTACAAAAAAATAAAGTTTCAGAGGAAAGGTATTAAACAAAATAAAAAATTAAAAGCTGGGACAGCATTCATAATTGATAGACATAATGAAATTAGGGAAAATTCTTTTTCATTCTAGTAAGAACAAATGTAGTAGACAAATGACTTGGAAAGATTTGAAGCAAGAGGCTTTTAAGGAAGCAGGGAAGGATCTGGGGTCTGTGCACACTTCTGGTGTAACTCTTAATTATGCAAATGCTTAGTTACAGAGTCTCTAAAAATGGGAATATATGCAAACAGAGATACTCCACCCAAACCCCTGCTTGCAGCATAACTCATTATCAAACCACTGCCTTCGAAAGGCAATAAGGACACTCAGCAGATGCAATTCCCCTATGGGGTGTGGGCTGCCATTTCAGGGAGACTCCACTGTATGGAAAGAACAACAGCAACTTCAACTAGGAGAACGATGAAAGCAGCAGTTTCCCCTGGGCTTCCAATATTGACAAGATTATTGTAATAAATTCTAGTCTGATTCTCCAATTTTTAGGAAGGCTTTCAAAACAGGCAAAGAATATATATATATATATATATATATATATATATATATATATATATATATATATATATATATTTTAATTCTTTCTTTCTTCCTACAAGGGAGATAAAATTTTCTTCCTTTTTTTGAGGTTTTCAATACCTGGTCTTATTGCAAACCTTCTGAAGTGATTTAAAAATAAATAGGAATAGTCCTGACTATAGAGAGAGATTCTATCTTAGTAATTTTATAAGAAAGAATGCTCAGGAGTAATAAATATATATTTGTTCTTACTATCTTAAATATATCTTTTCTTTCCCATTAGCATGAGAAATGTCCAATGCAGAGTACATCAGGATCATTTTCATTTACAAAACAAAATTTTCCTCCAAGGAGAAAAGTACGTATTTGCTTAATTTAGGATAATAAAAGGCATCTGTGTCCTCATTCATCTTGCAAGTGAAGGGTGAGAAATTGTCTCTCTGTCTCTTTCTCTGTATCTCTTCTCTTTCTCTCATATGTTCTAATCTCCATTAAAATAATCATTGTGCACCAGTGAAATCTGAAATTTAACAACAGGAAGATACTGCATGTTAAAAACAAACAAACAAAAAACCTTTCAATTGACATCTTAGGTATAAACTTAAAAAAATCCCAACTGATGGAGAGGTGGCGCTAGGGGAGGAGGATTGCCCAGAGCACATATATTAGTCAATAAGAAACAGACTGCTTTGATGTGTTTTGGCTATTGCAAGCCAAGTTGCTATTAATTATAGGTTGCTTTACCTTTCGACACATAATTTACCTTTATTAAACTTAAAATATATTTTATATTATGATTATGCCAGAGCCAGGCTGGCTGATGATCCTTCTTTTCTGTATTATGTGATGACAATAACTGCTATTACAAAACCTAAAGTGTTTTTGAGTGCAGATGATACCTAAAATATGAACATCTCAGAAGCACCTTTCAGAGTAATCTCCAGAAGGTAAAAAAAAATTTTAAAAAGCCTTTAAAAATCACTCCATTCAACTCTGCATAATTTTTTTTTGTTCACCTGAATTTGGTTTAGATCAGTAGAGATTTTGTTTTATTTATTTATTTTTTTACTTAAAACCGAATATCCTGATCTAACTATAATTTTCATTGATAGATTTGAATAATTTCACATAGTTTGATTTTATTAGCAAAAAAAAGGCATTGAAAAATCTGTTGAATTAATCTGATTCTTATTTAAAGCTATGTAATATATGCAACGTGGGCATAAATATCAGCCTGCAAAAAAAATAGATCTTTTTTTTTTCCCTTAAAGTCTACGGTGAGTGTATGGAAGGTTTGTGCCTGAAAACAATCTTCAATTTCTTGCTATACCTCTCTATAGAAGCAGGAAAGGGCAGGACATAGAAATATCAGTGAAAAGTCCATTGAGCAAATATGATTTTTAATACTAAGGATTAGATCTGTGAACTAAATAAGTTTTGGTTTCAGTTTACTTAAATCAGAAAAATAGAAGATCAAAAATTATTGACGTTTCTAAATAAACAGTTGACTTTTAAATTGGACAATTCAAGAAAAGAGAATTTTGGATCTGGTACATTAAAACACATAAATATTAAAATAGAAAGCACAAGATTTTGTTTATTTTCATCACTATTAATTTTGCGACCACTTAATTCACCAAGTGTGATGTGCAAAAAAGAAAAAGTAAATTGCCCATCTGTGAAAATGATGACTGCCATAAGCACAGGAAAATTACTGGAAAAGCACAATCCTTTCCCACTTACCACCCCCTTATTTTTATAGCATAAATGTTCTTGCAGATAACACACTCACTTTAAAGGACACAAATTCTTCTACTAAAAAAAAAGTTCACTTGATAGATGCCAGTGCTCATTTATCAGGGATATAATTCAAGTGCCGTAATTGCAATTAACTAGCATAATTAAGGGTTGTACGTCCATTTCAAGAAAGCCAACCTTGTTGAAATCTGTGTGTGTGTGTGTGATTCAAAGACTGTGGATCCTGTTTCCAAAAGCCACCAGGTTATACCTTGCTTTCAAGCAGTCATCTATAGAATCAGTAGCCTTTGTGGCAGTAACAGACAAGAATATCAGAGGACAAATACTGCTCACATATCTTTACAGGGGAGGATGTGATTGCCCTGGTCTCTGGGATAGCAGCTGAGACTAAAGATCCAGACAGCAGGCTGTGACCTGCCCTAGCAGGGTATGTAAACTGCCCTTTACATGGACGGTATAGCCCTTCCTTCTCAATCCACATTAAAGCGTGGTCCCTGCCGGGGACTGAATCTCTGACTCTGAAACCTGCTTCTACAGCTAATTATTTAGGATCAAATAGATAACTAGATACATTAGCATGACCCTAGAAGCCAAACTTGTTACTCTCTTCAAATATTCAATTGACCTTCCAAAGTAAATATTTCCCCCTGACCTCTTTACCACTCATTTTCTCTTAAATTGGTTGCTAATGCTTTGAAAAGTCTCCTGATAGTTTGCAAGCAGCCTTAAAGTAAACACCCCCTAACTATATAATTTTAGCCTTATTGACCAGTGCACTGATAGAAACTGAAGCAGGCAAGGGTCCATGGATTTAGCAACGTGAATTCTGCCAATTTTTTTTTCTTCTTTTTCTCAAAGATAAGTCAGAAATCTTTGCAGCAGGCTTACAAATCTGCAGCTTTTATTTTAGCAGAATGCTTTTTTTTTTAATTTTAGCAGAATGCTTTTTTTTTTTTTTTTTTTTGTCTTCCTTGTCAAGAGTACCTGCTTTGAAAGAGTGAGGCAAGAGTAAATGGAATCTCTCAGCACCCTAAGCAGGATAAGGATTAATTTGAAACATGGAAATATAGGTCACAGCAATTTCCATGGCATAAGTATCACTGGCTACATCACTTACACCCAGATAATTTTGGAAAAAACTACCAGCAATGAGAAGTGCTTAAGTGGACAGCAAACACATCTTGTCTTAACAAGGTACTTGGGGTTCCATTTACAATCTGTTGAGCTTAACATCATTCAACTATATTGCTTGCCTTAAAAAAATAATGTAAATGAGCTAGAAGTAGAAACAGTCGAAATAGTTGCTTAGCCTGTCGTTTTGAAGTTGAGGTGGAAGGGCACAGAAGTGGAGAAATGAATGCTTAAAGCCAGCTGTATGACTTTGGAATATGGAAAGAAAGGAGGGGAAGGAATATAATGAGGTTTGCATGATTAGCGGCCCACTCTGAACGAATGCCTTTTTGAAGCAAATGCAAACACACCCCAGACAAATCCATTTCCATTTGATGGAATGGAGATGGTGGAAACGAGTGCTGCATCCACCCCACTTGTAAACAGACGTTTCCTACATGTGCGGACATAATCCCCGCTGACATTAATGGGAAAGACACGCGGGCAGCGATGAGAGAATAGCCCTTTTTGTTTGTTCTCGCTCACATTACTCTAGAGTCCCCTTTACAACTCCAACTTAAAGCTGGTTGAAAACGTACCCTGTGGATTGATAATGGGAAAGTGAGATTAGCCAAGTCAAGGATCAGCCTGGCTGCTCTGGGATGGGGAGCCCAAGACTGTGATGGACCAGGGTCTGGATTTTACCTTCTCTTTTCATTCTTTTTTTTTTTTTTCTCCATTACTGGCTGTATTAAAAAAACCTCTTCATGCTTGTAAAATTCCCTTTCCTGGTTCATGTAAAAGAGTAATAAAATCATTATAGTTTTCCTTCGCCAAAAGGTACTTTAGAGACTAATCTTAATTTAGATCCAGACACTGCTAAGTCAAATACATCAGTGTTGGGAAAATGAATTAGAAGAGAGGTCATTTTTCTTACTAATTTTTTGAAAAGGTGTTGCAGATTGGAAATGCCTTACGAATCATTTCTTAATGCTATGGCTGCGTTACAAAGTCATCATTCTCCCATTTTGACAGTTGGATTGGCGCTTTCTCTTAAGAAGTGAACATTAGGAATTAATTTTTACTTCATGGTAAGGTTGAGATTCACTTACTGAAGTACCAAAAAAAAAAAATTCAGGATTTCAAAATAACTATTCTGAAGACTTTCCCCTCCCCACAGGCAGAGGGAATCCCCAAACATATTCTTTTAAAATCATCCTTCAAAAAATATTTGTATACGGTCTTGCAGAAATATGCATCCCAATATGAATCACTACATTACAACATTTTTTAAAATGCTTTTTTACATTTTTCCTCCCTAAAAGAAGCAATCTGTTTATATTTCTAGGTTTGGCTTCTAAGGGAAAAACTGATAGAATCTCCAATTGGGGAACCACAGCTTTCATTTCCAAATGAAGCCCACTTTCAGTCAGGATGGTGTGAATGCACAACCCTTGGCATTTAATGAAATGAAGTTTTGATCTTTAGCTTTTGTAATTCATAAAATTTCGCAAGAACTTAAAGACCCAGATGCTAGTCAAATTTGGAAAAATAGAGGGAAAGTATTTCCTAAGATCTGGACACATGATAAGAACAGATAAGAATATTTTTAAAATCAAGCCATGGATTTAGCCTATTAACTGAGTCCACTGGGAGACTCAACAATGTTTGCAAATGTTCTTCTCGGTATCCTAAAGTCTGATCCTTAAGTTCTTCCCCTCAGCCTCTCTCCTCCTTTTCCTCCTCCTCCTTCTAAAATATAAAGTATCCCTGGGATTGCTTTGGAGCATTCCTAATCCGGCAGCCATGGGGACCCCACAGAGTCTTCAGATGCATTTCTGTGCAGATTCTTCAAGTATGAACCATCTACTTTATAGTCTATGGGGTCACCGGCTTTGGAGGCACTTGTCATCACTCTGACTGCATGGTATGAACAATTGCCAAGAGTTCTTCACTGCTTTTCAGATGCACTTGTCATGAACAAAATATGTGATTAAGTCCCATTTTTGACAAAGGAATTTTATTTGATTCTCTACTTGGGAACAGAAAGGGAACAGAAAAAGGGCATCAGGCCTTCGTTACTCTTTACCTTTTTAGTCTCCAACATCTGGAATTATATGAGCATAAATAATATATGGATAACATTGGGTATAGTCATATTTCTAAAGGCACTGTGTTGATTTTTAAAAGAATATAAGCGTTTTCCTGTGGAATGTAACAAGGCAAACCCACTAGCATGATGAATCATTATCACTCTGATTTAGCAGATAATCTTTAGTTTTCATCTTTCAGACATGGCTGTAATAAACTGTATTTTCCAAATACAGCTGCAGTAATAGCTTCATCCCCCATTCTGTTCTTGCAAGCGAGCTTTGATACTCTTGCCATCAAGAGATGGGATCAGTGCCCTCTGCTATTGAAGTTGAGTGGGTTTCTGTGGTCATTTCAACCAATGGACTGTGGCAGAAGTCACTCCCTGTTGTCTTCTGAGGGCAAGTCATTATGGAAGCCTTCCATTGCAAAGTAAGTGATCTATGTATCATGTGGCCACAGAGCCCATGCCAGATCAGCGTGTGTGAAAGGACCACATGGGAAGTTGCATGGAGAGAGAAACACACTGGGACAATCTGCAGGTCCTCCAGCAACTGTTGTCCAGCTTAGCCAGTCCGTGTCTGACTCAATCACATAAGTAACCACTGCCCAGTTGAGAGCCCTGCCTGAAACCCTGAGCCCCAAAGCACCCATGAGATTAAAATATGACTGCTGTTCTTTCAAATCACTACATTCTTATGTGATTTGTTGCACGGCATTAGATAAACTAACAATGGCAGATGCTTTTGTAAATAGATTCTACTATTTTAGAGCACATTTAGGATCATATACAGGCAGAAAAATACTTTCTGGTTTGTTTTTTTTTTTTTGCTTTCTAAGTTAGTCTTCATTTAAAAAAGAATAATGCCATTGTATAGATCTTGCTCTAAGTGAATTAACAATCAGTAGACAAACATTTAATATATACAAGGCATCTTTCTATCTCCTGTTCTTTATATGATAACAGGAACTCACTGAAGGTAAGTGATCTACAAATGATTAAGTTGAGTTAGTCTTTTCAACAAAATAATTTTATTTTAACTTGATATGGTAAAAAGATTTTTTTCTGCAATATATTGCAATATTCATTATCACATGGAAGCAGAGGAAGCTAATCATAAATTTAACCTTTTATTCAGAAGGGAAATACTGGCTCTCCAAGGGCACTCTACCACTGAGCCACAGCTCCAGCCCCATTTTGTATTTTATTTAGAGACAAGGTCTCACTGAGTTGCTTAGAGCCTTGCTCTTTTTTTTTAATATTTATTTTTTAGTTGTAATTGGACACAGTAACTTTGTTTTATTTATTTATTTTTATGTGGTGCTGAGGCTCAAACCCAGGGCCTCACATGTGCAAGGTGAGTGCTCTCTACTGAGCCACAACCCCAGCCCCTAGGGCCTCACTTTTTGCTGAGGCTGGATTTGAACTCATGATCCTCCCGCCTCAGTCTCACAAGCTGTTGGGATTACAGGCGTGCACCATCATGCTGGCCTAAATTTCACTATTTTAAGGATATTAGAGATTGATACTTTATGCTGAGTGTTCCAGATTACTGGTGGATATTGGCTAATGTGAATTAGCATCCAGCGTTACTTACTACTTTCAACCTGTGACCCTAGTCAGGTTCCTGCTCATAATACGGTTCCCTCTATGTCCCAGGAAGCAAAAATTCAGATATCCAATTTCACTGAACAGGAGTAGATTTAAAATAGCTCTTCTATACCAGAAATTTCCAAAGAAAAATCTATGTATTCCTATCTTTTCTGGTTCGGTTGAAATCTTTGAAAACAAACACCTAATAAATTTACCTTTACTATCCTAAGAATTCCCGCCTCACAGGTTTGGGCAGAATGATAATGTTTGTCTACAGGAATCAAGTTACTGTTGAAATGCTTCTAAAAGGCTGTTCTACAAAAGGTTGTCAAATTTCTGATTGAACAATTTCAGTGTGTGAGGGATGCTTAAGTATTCCGTCCTTTCGGTTTCAAACTCTTAGTACTTCTCATAGGTCCTCATATGACGTGGACAGATTCGCCTCAGCATCTTTGTGGAAGGCTTTTCCAAACCTGCCCAGCCCTCCTCCCTAGTGTCCTCACCTACTTCCACCATCTTCCTCAGCTCTGCTTATTACAGCTCTCTTGTCCAGGTCCCATCCTTCTGGACCCATGGAGACTCTGTTTCCCTAGGCCCTGAAGAGCCTGTGATATAACCCAACAGTGCCAGGAATACCATGTCCCAAAGAAGTCTGAACAGTCACAGGCAACTGCCTCTTGTTTCTCTTGACCTCCAGATGTCCTGTATGATAAGCAACCAACCATGATTTTGGTGGAACTGTATCCCAAACAAAGTATATGGTTTGAGTAACCAAGTGGTGAAAATAGGAGATAATCAGCTCTTGTCACCGTCACATCACAGAGACCCATTTAAAGGATGGATGCATCCCATCCCTCTGGTTAGGAGTCTGTTCTCTGGGGAGTATGTTTCCACAACGGTACACAGAGAAAGTTCTACTGATGCAGAAGTCAAGATGACCAAGAGGCCATTTTTTTTACACCTTGTATCAGTGAGCCTGAAAAAAATAGGAGATTCTGTATTGGCTTGGATAAAGACTTCTGATCATCTAGAGGGAAAAGATTTGCTACCACACAATAAGAACACAGAAGATTGTATCCGTAACCCAGAATATATTCTTGAGAAACTCTTGTTTCCAGGTTCAATAACCAGGAATGGGTAAAATGAAGACCCCTGAGGAATGAATATTTGGGCCACCCCATCCATTTTGGTACCTAGGCCAGCCGAAATACTGGTTTACGGAAGAAATTTTAAAAAGGGTAATAAAAAGGTGGGAGGGTAATAAATATTAGAGTTCTGGGTCCAGCTATAGCAGGAAGGGAGTGTGGCTTGGCTGGCTCATCTTCCTGACATCTTTTCAGTAGACTGACACTTGTCATCATCCCCTGAAGTGTCCTGCACATCCGTCTCAGGGTGTCTACTTCTTGTATGTGATATGTGTATCACAAGGGGTGAAAGTGCATCTCAGCGGCTCAAGTAATAGACTAGGAATTTCTGGGTCTTCCCAGTTTGACTTGGACACTTGTTTAGTGGAGAATCCTGGACACTGTCACTGTTGCCTCAACTCCTCATACTTCCAACTCTTTCACCTGCTTCAACACTTATGGGCTCCAACTCTTACTGCAATAAGAGTCCCAGTAGCTCCTGATGCCAAATAGGCAGACCTACAGAGCTTCTTGGTCTCCCCAGTGATTGACTGCTCAGAGGCAAATTCAAGCCAGAAATACAGGCATTTAATGGTTTTATAAGATAACTTTTGACTCAATATAGAAAAGATATGGGGAGGAGCCCAAAGAGAGGTTCCTCTTTTTCTCTCCCCACAGATTGCTCAATGCACTTCTCTATAGACATCTCACATGTCTGAGTAACTGGTGGTTTTCTTATGAGGCTCTGGACAACTCTGTAAGGTAGCACCTTGTATTTGTTTTCTATTTTTTTTTCTACCCACTTCTTACTTTTAATGACCTTTGATGTTCAGGAATTATATAACACAATAAAAATTAACATGTTTTCTAAGGAATCGTGCAAAAGAGAATAACTTTCCCTGAATAACCTAGTTTGCCAATGTTCTTGTTATAAGATGAATAGAACAAATTTGCAATTGAACCTTCTGCTTTCCATAACATATAGCTTTAGTAACAGAAACTCAAATCATAATAATTTTATTACAATTACCTCTTAAGCAACTTTGGTAAAAATAAAACATCATTTTCACATACACTAGTCTATTGCTGTTCTTCTCACCATTTACAAATTTATCACAGTTGACCATCCATGTTAAATTTAATCTATCATTTTAGTCTCTTTAGAATTTCATCTTTCAAAAGTTGAGGTTGCTCTCCCAAAGCAATTCAACTAAAACATACAAACAATATGCAAACACCCAAGTCAATATTCATAGCCAGATGATTAATAAAACTATTGGAAGGACAGAATTGAATGCAACCTCCTATGACTTACAACTATAGACCACCTTAGAGATTAATATTGACTGCTGTTAGGCAACACATTTAACACAGTGGTTCAATCATTTCTGAATGCACCCAGGTGAATTATTATCTATTTTGTCTTCAAGGATTCTTACTTTATAATAATCTTCCATCTCACCGTCTCTATCTTTGAAAAGAATTTATGGTAATTTTTTTCTATTCAATATAGAGAAGCACTTGAGAATTCAATTATGACTGATGATTTTATTTTAAAGCCAAATTAATCCCCTTGGAAAACTTGAAGAATGATAAAAAATGATCCTGATCAATTTAATGCCTTAAAATGTGCATAATTTTTGAATCGGTAATTCTGCTTCTAAAAATTTACCCTTAAGGAGGTAACCATGAAGGCATGTGAAACATACATAGGTAGATTTTTTTATAGAAGCAAAATAACTTCAATATATAATGTAAAAGTTTAGCTAAATGAAGTAAAGCAAACCTGCAAGTCAGAATAAAATTTACTCATAAAAATGGGTTCTACAACAATTTAATGCCATAGGAAAAAAATCATATTGACTAACAAGTAGCTGGATCTCAATCTGTTCTCTTTCAGTTAGAATTGTGTTAAGTGAAGGCAGCATATTGTTGTGCTGTTACCAAATGTCCCCTGCCCAGTAGAGAGCTGAGTAACAACTACTGGGACAAGTCGTCCATATATAAACAGACAATGAGAAATAAACAACTAATAAAATAAGAATTAAAAGCAAAGCAGAGGCTCTGAGGTTTGGAAGTTGAGCTATCTGTGTTTTGTTTTGTTTTGTTTTTGTAGTTGTAGATGGACAGAATGCCTTTATTTTATTTGTTTATTTTTATGTGTTGCTGAGGATTGAACCCAGTGCCTTATGCATATTAGGCAAGTGCTAAGCTACAGCCCCAGCCCCAAGTCTGTGGTTTCATTGTTTTTTGTTTTTAGGTCAGTCCTGTGAGGATTAAAGGTTATTTGGGAATTTGTATGAAGTTTTTGGAACCTAAGTGAATTATAGTACTGGAAAGAATTGTGTGTGGTATGGGAAAGACAGACCTGCATGGAGAAACAGCTAAATTCAATGCAGTACCTAGAGAATATGGAACTGACAGGTAATGAATTGAAGGTGAAGAACTTTTCACTTGAAGAGAAAGAGAGAAAATAAAGCGTATTTGGCTGTTAACATAAGTCTCTACCTTAAAATTAAGTTGTCTTCTTCTCAGAGACTATTGCGGAGGGGGAGTGATGTGGACTATGGGGGTCTCTGGTGCCTTTCTCTGAGAAGCCGTGTACAGGGGGATCTGCAGCCTGTTCTTTCAGGACCACCTTCCAACTCTGACACACACCTTAGTCCAAATGAAAGCAGACTTTCTATTCATTGGTATTAAATTATAATGGCTGGCACAGCTTTGGGTGTGTGTGTGTGTGTGGTTTTTTATTTTAAATTTTAAATTTTTAAATTTTTCTTGAGGTATAACATGCCTATACACAGTGCACAAATCACAAGGTGTATCTCAATGTTTTTTTCTCAACTTGAACACTAAGGATAAGGAGAACTCAGATCAAGAAATGGAACCTTCCAGCCCTCCAAGCCCCTTCCCTTGTACACTCTCAGTCACTTTCTCACCCCCACAGAGGGGGCTTACTTTTCTGACTTCTGACATTAAAGACTATTACTTTGAGTCGTTTTGAACTCTGTATTTATGAACCAGGGAATAGGTTCTTTTTGTGTGTTTGGATTCTTTCCCTCAACACCCTGTGTGAGATTCACCTACGTTGTTGCAATAGTTGCAATTCTTTCTCCTTCATTTTTTTTTTTTTAATTATGGAATAAACCACAGTTTCTTAGGCAACTATTCTGTTGACAACTATTTAAGTAGTTTTTCATCTGGTACCATTACAAAGAATGCTGTCAGAACATGTTCGTTTCCTGCACACATGTGTATATTTCTGTTGGCTGCCCACCTTCTAGAACAATTGCGGCATCGAAGGATAAGCATATGCCTTGTTGAGTAGATTTTGGACTAGTGGAGATTAAGGTGCTATTTTCTCTGGTATATGTACATTTTAGTAAAGATTAAGAACTCTTAAATTCTTAGGTTAACTCTCTGGTTGTAGAATTAAACTCCCAAGGAGAAATTCTGAGTGTCAAGGAAACTTAAACTTCACCGGGACCATCTGAGTCCAGCTCAGCTTTGCCTATAGCTAATTTTGATGTTGGCACAGGGGGGAGACCATAAAAATATTTCTGCTAAAATTGCAAAATTGTTTCCATTCTGGAAATAATTATAAAATTTGATGAAAGTCCTAACTAGATTTGTCACAAGTCTTAATAGAGTAGACATTTCTGGTTAAATTATTTGTTTGAAATCCACAGATTTTTGTTTTCATGTAAGACTGAACTTTTGTTTAAAATTATAGAAAGATAATTTTAAACAAAAGCTAAGTTAATATTAATATTAAAAAAGTATTAGTGCTTTAGAACCAGGGTTTCCTCTGAGGTCACAACACATTTAGAAAAATATTTGAACCATAGAAAAGTTTTAAAATATTGTATGAGTTTCACAGGAAAATCTTTCACTCTTGAGATGAATAATACAGATTATATTTACTAAATGTTAGATTTTTATCATTCCAAAATCAAATTTATTTAAGGAAGAACAAAACTTAAAATATAAAAGGAAAATAAACACATACATATTTGCTTTTACAATAATCTTACAGAATAATGCATATTTATTCCTTATAATATTGTAATATCTTAACAACATATAATAATAAATATTTACTAATTCTCTAAAAGTCAGTAATTTTTTTCTAAATTTTCTTGTACCTTTTTTGTATGAAAAGTGTGTTACACTCATTATATATTTAAATTATTCTTAGTCTGCATTCTGTAAACAGAAGCTCTTGGATGTTGAGAAATATCTGGATCTTTTATCCAAGGATCTAGTCTAGTGATTGGTATAAATCATAGCCTTATTTTATACTTGTTAAGTTGAATCTCCTAGAGTAGTCTAAAAATGAACATTTTGAAATACTATCTTTATAAATGGATTGTATGTATTCACTCTGTTTATGATGTGAAAGGAATCTAAGTATTGGTATCACATCCAAATTTGAATCCATCCACTAAAGAGCATGAAAATTTTTTTAGGCTTTGTGTTTCTTACAGATTTGGGGAAAAAAAAAAACAATTATCTCGAGAGCTGTGCAGATGAAAAGTGGTCAGATAAAACACTCAGTGACATTGGGGCCGATGGTGGACACTCCCTAAATATTAATGTCTTCCCCTTGCAATGGTGAAATTTTAGTAAGTTTGTTCTTCTTCACAAAAGTTTGCTATCAAGGACTTCAGAATTCAGTGAAAAGGAGAGTGCAAAAGAGTTCTCCAAAATTCTGATGATGTGGTTACCTGCTGCAGCTTCTGGCTACCCAGAGGGCATGTGGGGAGGGAGGGACAGAGGAGACCATAAGCAGAGAAGAGCAGGGCTCTGGAACTGGTTTGCCCACACCACACTGTGAATAAATGCATACCTCAAAGCTGCCTTTTCTTTCCTTTCTCAGCCAGACTGTAAATGGTAAACAGCTTGGTGTAAGATAAAGAACATGGGCTTTCAAGTTGAAGAAATTTAGCATTACTATGTTGATTAGATATGGATAGTTGCATTAATTTCTCTAAGTCTGTTTCTGTTTATAGAATGGGGATAATAAGACTCAGGATTGTCAGTATTTAATAAAATGACATACCTAAACTCTTAAAGTATATGAACCATATTAGATTAAGAAAATATTAGTTTTTGTCTTGATATTTTTCCTTTCTTGTTGAAGATTATTAAGTCCCTTAAGAAATAATAATTAGCTAAAGTTTAAAAATGAATCCCAAGAAGAACACATTTTCATAATTAGTGTTAGCGGACCCTTCCTCCCCAACAAATCCCTTCCCACAATATGCCTTACCCTGGGAAAAAAAAGGAGGGTAATAGTTTTACATCAAAAGAAACAAACAAACAAACCAAAAACCAAAAAACTTTCCTAATATTTAAAAAAACTTGAACATGGGTTTTTAATACATTTATATGAAAAAGAAAACAACTCTAGGTTGTAAGTTTTATTAATCACCTTCCTCTAAATAGTACTTTTTTTTTTTTTTCATTTTTGTGTCTTGCCCATGAAAATCACTTACCCAAATGTGGGAACATGTGCTGTTTTCTCTGATCACAACAGCATCTTCCTTCTTTTTTAGGGAGAGGAAGAAACATTTCTTCTAACTGCATGGATAGAATTGGCCATCTTCTCAAAAACCCCACCTTCCTGAGAACAGTGATGATGAGCTACAGTGGCTCTTGATCAGTTGGAGCACTTGGGACTCTGACCAAAGGATGCAGTTCTCAGTCTCTTTGAAAAGCAAACTTGGAAAACATACATTTTAGAACCTCCTGACTTGCATCCCCCAGTACAAATAAAAGTTACAACAAACTGCACGGATAAGGTGTGTAATTTGATCCATTTGACATATGAGTCCATCTGGAGAGTCGTCAAAACAATCACAAAACTAAACATTTCCTGTCCTACTTTTGGAAAGAACTAGTTTGAAATTGGAAGTTTTTGCCTGTGGACCTAGTTGTCTCTCGGACCCTGTTATGCCCTGCTAGCCTTAGGATCAAACGAGTCAATCAATCTGTACGTCTGAGTGGTTCAAGTTGGGTTCCTATCATTTGCCACCAAGAGACATGCATAAGTGTCCTGGTTATTAACACAGTCAAAAAGGTTTTGGGCAGTCATTTTATAAGCAAAATTAAAAATTAAAATTAATTTTAGAATTTCTACTCATGCCAGGTAAAATGTAAAACAAAATTCATCTGAAATGCTCACCTGTTTTTGAGGAATGTGGTGAAGCTCAGAAGCCATTTGCTGTTCTTTTTATAGAAAAAAGATTCCGAAAGTAATCTGTAAGATTTAATCTATATTTCATTTTTCTGTCTTCCTAAGCCCTGGTAAACTATGTCACCTTTTAAAAACCTGCTGTGCTGAAAGATACTGGAAGCTGTAAACTGTCTAGATAGTCTTCCTGCAAGATGTAGTATGGCACATCCTATTGTGATCACTGGACCCCTGACAAACAGAAGCCTGTCACTAGACTACACAGACAAAGAAGAAGGGCTTTAGGAGGGAGGTAGCCTACCTATTGTCTCCTCTCTGCATGCACAGATTTTTAAAAGATAGTCATCTTGCTTTAGGTAAGAACTAATTGAGAGGAAATAAAATGAGAGGAAAATATTGTCAGAAAGACTTCTTTCAAAAATATGGCCCTAAATATCTTAACTTAGCCTTTGAGTCATCTAAACTTGACAAAACATCCTGGGATTGGGTTTTGGGATCTAAAAATTATGATAAATTAAAAAATAAATAAATAAATACCAGGGGAAAAAAAAAACAAAAGAAAGAAAAAGAAACAGTAATATAAGCTTGAAGCATTTTAGTAATGTTGTTCTCTGTCTTAAAATGACTGTGATCATTATTTCAATTTATGCCTAAAGTTAATAACATTTGTACTCTTCTTTTTTTGACATGATTGTTGATTGCTTGAAAACATACATTCTTACTGGTTGAAGAAATAATACAACCTATAAATAGAATAAGGAAATGGACTCAGAAATAATAATTTAAATTCTTATGTATAATTTAAAATATTAAAAACAACTAACAATTTCACAGAAACACCTAAAATTTACTTTAGTCATTCGTTAGTCAATTGACAAGCCCTCCTCCATCTCCAGGAACCGTTTGAAAAGCCCTATCTTAGATATCTTTCCCTGGAATGTACAGCTCATATTTGTTAAAATTAAACAAAACAGAGAGAGAAAAGAGAAGACAGTTGTTATATTTCTCATCATCACAATTCCCTAGATCTCACCAAATGGAAGACTCGGTGCTCATAGTCATTTAAACAGTTCTTTATATATGTCTCCCTTTTAATGTCGATCAGAGCTCACATCATACAAAGAATGATAAGTATCATTTGCAATATGGTTGGAAAATTTACAAAAATTTCTAGTGATGTTATTTCCCCAGAGTAAATGTAGAAATCTTCAGCAATCTGGTATGTGTTAGCATTTTGGTCAGAGATCATAACAGCAGTAACACTCCACAAGAGAAATAACACTCTACATTTGACCCAGAGGAGACGCAGAATCCACTAGAAATGACATTTAGCACAGAAACAGATGATCTATGCAAATCGGCTCTTTGGATCCTGTTTGTCTGTGGACTTGCCCATTCCTCTAGCTGTGTCTCCTCCAACCACGGCAAGGTGCGTCTCCTTCACTAGATGGAAAGTGTTTTGTTCATCTTTGCAACCTGGGGGCTTTGTGCAAAGCAAAGGCTTAGTTTTCTAAATAGAGGCATAACACCTTTAATCAGACTTTCATGGACTGAGTAAATATACTAATTTACCAGGTAGGGATGGAGATGCAGAGAAAGACGTGGGTGACTATGGTGCTTTTATTTCACTTTAGTTAGCATTGAAATATTTGGGATCTGGAGTCTTCAATAATAGTTCTTATCTGGAGCCTTTTGGGGGCCACATCATTCAAGGGAAGGCAGCACAAAGGTGAAGAAGCAGCTATGGAGGAAAACAATGTTGGACATGAAGTGGGTGTGGAAGACCATGGCCAGCCCATTGGTCAGGACCTTTGGGGAGAAAAGCGAGTCTTCAAAAGATCTCTGTTAGCGTGGGACTGAATTATAATTAGGCATTATGAATAAGATGAAATAATAAAGAAATTAAAAGATGGAGGGCATACAGAACTGATCAGGAAGGGATTATCAAGAGACTGTTACTCAACTAATCATTTGCAAGTGAGCATATTCTCACCCAAAACTGTTTTCAGTTATGATTGAATGGAAGCTCTAATTGAATAATCCTTTGTGGTATCCAAAGTCCAAGACTGCAAGTAGTTCTTTGTATGGATTTATACATTTTCCCAGAATTAATTGTAAGACACTTATGCTTTCTCTGAACAGAGGCAAGCTGGCTTACCCAGTTTCTGGCAAATTTATTAAGCAATGCAGACTTCCCAGCTAATCCCATGGTTTAAACAATACACAGTTAACACAAATTAGTGAAGAAACAAATGGAGACATAGGTCAGCTGTCCAAAGAAAGATGTAAAAATAAAGCAAAAATAAAATACATTGGAAACATGCTGAATGGGTCGGGGCTAAAGCCCAGTACAAGTTAGGACAAATAAAAACCCATCAACCTGAAAACCTTCTTAGGTTTACAAGAAGTCTTTTCTGATCTAAAACTGTATTATTTATCTTTGAGATGGAAAAAAAGAGGAGCAATAAATCTCTCCATATCAAAGGTCTGTTTAGTAGAAATAAATTGAAAGTGTTTGGCCAATTAGACTGAACTAAATCTCCCCTAGGCAAACCTACTATCAATATATATTTAGTTTCCTGACATATTTAAAGGTAACCTGGGAAAGGCTGGCTAGCCGAAATAAAAAATGAAATTCTAAAATTTGAGTTACCTTTCCACTCAGTCCACCACAGTAATAAAAAGCTGTTTCTGGTCTATTCATTTTGTTGAAACCAAAAAAATAAATTGGAGATAAGCAGATGCAAGATCCAGGAAGAACAAGGTATTGTGGAGAAAGAATAGAGAACAAGGAGCCGAGAACCAGCTCCCAATTCTAGTTCACCTGCCACAGCTGTGTGATTTGGGCCAGTTCCCACACTTTAACTTCCAGAGGCTCTATGTCTACAAGTAAGGGGATGAAATCTAAGTGGAGTGACTCACACTTGTAATCTCAGCTACTCAGGAGGCTGAGGCAGGAGGATCGAAAGTTCAAGGCCAGTCTTAGAGAGACCCTGTCTCAACATAAAATAAAAAATAAACAATGGTTTCGTGATGGAGTGCCCCTGGGTTTAGACAGCAGTACCCAAAGTAAATAAATAAATAAATAGATAGATAGATAAATGGATAAATAAATAAATAAACATGCACATAAATGGATTGTAATGGATTATTCTCAACTTCCTTTGAAATCCCCAAATGTTTATAAATCTAAAGGAAGAAATGAAATTTTTTAGATAAATTATTGGGATTGTTTCACTTGCACATAAAAGGAAAGATCCTGCACTAAGTTTCAAGATGCCTCCAAGAAAGACACTTCATTATCAGAAGCCCCTCCTCCCCCGGCAAAGCTAAGTCTTCAGACTTCTGTTGGAACATTCCATAAATAGTGCTTGCTAGCCTCAAAGTAGGGTGGTATAAACAGGAACGAGAGTTAGAAGAGTTGTATACAAGGCCTTACATCTCTGATGGAGAGTTGGAATCGTGTTTTGATTCTGAATTTTAGTTTGCCAAACAGATCTTCCCTCACTATTATCCCATTACAGAGAGAGAAAGGAAGAAGGACTTTGCACCTGGAGGTTCATGGTGGGGAATGTTGTCAGGGTTGTGTGACTTTTCACAAGTTATTCAGCCATTTCTGAGTTTCAAGTTCTCGGGCTGAAAAAAAATGGTAGCTGCAACTTTGCAGGGCCAACGTGTAGATCCAATTAGGGAGCTTTCCTCACACAAAGTGCTTTAACACACAATAATGGGAAATAAATCACCCGGAACATTCTGGTAACTCTGTCCTGGTTTTAGTGTATTTCTATATTCTCTCTCTTGGGCATGTGTGTTTTCTTCTCTGTTTCTTCATTTGTCTCCTGGAATGGGGATGGATTTGTGCTGAGACAATTTTCTTTCTTCTGGCCTCCCTTTCCCTTCCCACTCCTTTCTTTGTGGTTGAAAGAGTGCATCATTTAAAAAATACTTCTGGCAAAGTGTCTCTCCGTTATTCACACGGGGTCTAACACCTCCTCAACCTTATTTTAAAAAGCATGGACGCTAACAAATAATAGTTACAAACAGAAAAATTAAGAAAATTACACATTCCTCAACCTTATTAATTGTACCATGTGTTCCAATAATGGTCAGAGAAAAAAAAATAAAGAAAATTACACATGGTTTTAATTGGTAAAAATCTGAAAACATTTACAAATTTACACTTTGTTAAAATGCCTAACAATATGTGTACCTTATATAACTTGTGGAGCCAAAAAAAATAAAAATGGAATATCCCTCTCAGATATGCTAAATGGAGTGAACGAATATATATACATTGCTATTATATGTACCTCATTCTATTTTACCCAGATGCTGTCTATAAAAAGCCCAGCAATGAATGGTAATTTAAACTATAAAGCTATATTCAACACACTGTAAATGAGTAGACTAGTGTATATAATATTTCCCTTCTGTCCTCTGAATTTCTCATTCCTGACTTGACATAAATACCTACTTATTGGGTTCTCTTTGTTTCGTTAGGTGAGAAAAGACCAAAAATGTAAGGCTCTTAAATGGAAAGGATAATATGGAAAATGCAATGGACATCTCTGGCCTGTCAGTCACCAACACAAGTGTGAGCATGGAGTTTCATAATTTAGTGATCAAACAAGACACATTTGAAACCGAGAGTGGGTTCTAGTAATAGCTATGTCAGCAAAATAGGGTCAAGCCATATCTTGGTCAAATGGAGATATACTGGTGATGTGTCACCCAAGTTGTGTCAGTTCAGCCTCTAAAACAGTTTCTAACTGTTCAAAATAAATCTCAAATGTGTTCTGCTCTCCACCCCTCTCAGTCTCCAGTGCTCCAGGGATCCACCGTCAAGTTGCTTAACCTCCCCGGTTTGTTGTAGTAGCCTCTTCCCTTACCCACCAAGCCTCCATCCATTTCCCAAACAGCAACTGAAGATGTACTTTTAAAGTACGATTTTCAGCTGTCATAGAGAGTGCCTTTTTGCTGTGTCCTTACCCTGTAAAAAGGAACAAATAAAGACTCAAGCACATTTTTTATAAGGGTGCTAATTCTATTCATGAGAACTGTCTCTGTGACCTCATCATCCCCAAAGTCCCCCATCTTAATGGATTCACCTTTGGGTTGAGATGTCTACAGAAGAATTTTAGGGGGATCTAAGCATTCAGACCATAGCAGGTTTTGTGTTGCCACAGAACACTGGTGACCTTAATTTCCTTCACAGTCTTAAAAACACTTTGGGGGCAGTGCAACCCCATTGCCTGGCTCATAACTGTTGGATTTATGAATATGGTAGGAATAATAATAATAATAATAGTAATAATTATTATTACTATTATTATTGGATAACTGATGAACAAATTCTACCACAAAGGGTTTGAATCTCCCAAGGTTGAACAGTATGTGTGTAACTAGGATTCGACTTTGAGTCCATTGGAATATAAAATCTGTTTTTAAATCATTCCTCTATGTTGGACATGTGGCTTAGAACAAGTTACCTAACCTCTTAAAGTGTTGTCTTATATACCTATGAAATTCTTAACGTGAGTGCAAGGAGAGCTAGGTAGGGATGGACCAGAAGGAATCTGTAGCTCATTTCAACTCTAACACTGATTATTTTAAGTGCTTCTGTAGAAGATGTTTAACAGGTAAGAAGTATTTGACAAGTATACAGGTATGTTTATTTTGAATTCTACAGAAGATTTCAACATAGAAGCTAAGAGCATATGAAAAACATTGCTACATTTAGCACTGCCTTAGCCTATTTTTAAAATGACCCATTCTTTCACTTTTTAGGAATTCTCACTCTTAATCTAATTGCCAAAACAGGTAGGCCTGGTATTTTTCTACAGAAAAACTGCAGTTCCTTGATAGCTTAAGCTCCTCAGCTTTCAACCTCCTTGTTTATCCACTCAGGAAACTGGTTTACTGCCTCACAAAACAGCACAGTCAAGCGATTAGCACTTAATTATGGCCGAGTCAGTAGCTGGGCTATAGGCTCAGGCTGAGTTAACTCACCCAAAGTCAGTCTGGATTTCGTTTATTTCATTTGGATTGCAAAGTGATGAAATTGTGCACACCATCCACCACAGGTTTCATTTATTCAGAGAGAACATAAAACTATCCACCATTTCTCTTTCAATGTCAATGTAAAATATTACTTGGATTTTAATATAGAATCCCTCCGGGTTTAAAAAAGAAAAAAAGGAGATATTGAAAATTTGGCTAGATATGCTTACACATATATTTAAGCTAAATTTAAAGATTGTCTAATTTCACCAATTGGAAAAATCACTGTTAAAAATTTATGAAGATGGTTAGCTGGCTATGATATAAACTGTAACAAATTTCTGGGGATCATCTTTTCTAATTGATTTTGCCAGATATTTCCAAGATGAAATGAGCATTTACAATGAACTATGAAAGGAATTCCCTTTGTCAGGCTTGCCTCCTCTTCCTTCGTCTTCTTCCAGTTCTTACCAGAGTTGATCTGTGTGGCCAACAGAAGACAGCAACAGTGATGGCAGGTCACTTCTAAGACTAGGTCATAAATGACACTGCAGCTTCCCGTTCACTCTCTCCTTTGCTTTCTTTCAGGGATCACTACGTTCTGGGGAAAGTCAGCTGGGGATTGAACTCAGGGCCTCGTGCATGCCAGGCAAGCACTCTACCAACTGAGCTTCCCCAGCACAGCTGCCATGTCTTAAGGAGAACCCTTCAAGCAACAGCTAAGAAGAGGAACTGAGACTCCAGCCAGCAGCCAGTGGAGTGAGCCTAGGCCTCTCAAGTCTTCGGATGCCTGCAGCCCAGGACAACACCCTGACCGCTGTCTCACAAGAACTGCCAAACTAAGCTGCTTCCAAATTCCTGACCCACAGAAACTGTGAGCTAGTAAAATGCTTGTGTTTTTGATCACGACATTTTGGGGCCATTTGTTATACAGCCATAGATAACTCATACTTAGGGAGCTAAGACGTTTCATTTATTATTTATATGATCTTCTCTGTTTATGAAAGCCTGCTCAAAATGTAACAGCGATACCTTCACCTCCTGAATGTAGCCCTCTTTGCTCTAAGGCTTATTATTTTTTTTTCCCTCTTCTATCATCTATCTCCCCCTTCCTTACAAGATTGGGAAGACAAGTGTTATCTTTTCTTCTTCCCCTAGTTAATTGCCCTGGAACACACTCGCTACAGGAAAGAGATGCCTGCTAAGAATCTGGGAAGTGAATATCTCCCAAATTAAAAAGTGAATCCTGAGAAGCCATCAGAGTGCCCTGGGGCCCCCTACCAGTGCACACCTGGAATGTAACCCTTGAAGTTCCTTTAAACCCCCCCTGTCCCTCCTGATCAAGAGAGTCACAGACTTTGGGACAGAAGTTCCCCTGTGTTTCTCCTTTGCTAGCAAAGCAATAAATCTTCTTTTTTTCTTTTTCTCAAAACCATGTCCTCATTATTAAATTGGCATTGATTGGCACTGGAAACAGGGATGAAGATTTTGGTTACAAAAACGGATAAAAACTTCAGCATCACATATGTGACCTACCTAGTATTATTTTAATGACAGTTTTAAAATACAAAATACAGTTTTAAATTTTTGTTTATGAATTTGGAATCTTAATGAGATATTTAATTACGCAAAATTAAAAGAACTATAGAAAAAAAAAGGAGGCGATTCAGAAAAAGGAGAACAGAACAGATGGAAAAATTAGTCCCAATAGAAAAGGCACACATTATAATAAGAGCAGCCAGCGCAGTCGTTTTAAAGGTTTTTGTGTTTTATGTTTTTATTTGTGTGCTTTGGGTTGAGGAAGGCTTTTTCCCAATGAATGCTTTCATAGAACCCTGAGTTAGACAGTCATAGCTAATATATTCCTTTAGAAACCACAGACTAAAACAGAAGAGACTGGACAAGGATGGAGAAAATGGAATTGAATGGGCCTTCCACTTAAAAGTCCATCAGATGTTATTCAATAAAAACTCTTTAAAAAATTCATCTTAATAAAAAAAATCTTCAATAATGATTTCTTAATATATTAAGATTTATCTTTCAATAAATTACTTTTAACAGTATTATTTGCCATTAACACTATTTGTTAATTTTTTAATACTCTTAATCACATGGAAGGAATTCCTTTTAATCTTGACTTACTAAGAATATTTTTTCTTAAATAGGTTGCGGAATCCTAGTAGTGTCCTTGTCCTGGACTCAGGGAAATAGGACCCCAGCTCTTGCACTTCCTTTGCCAGTTTCACTCTGGCCTTTGCCAGCTGTATCCTCTCCTGTGGCCCGAGGACAAAGGCAATATTACAACTTAACCAACTTTCACTCAAATTCGTGTGTTAGCATCAAAGTCTGAGCATTACAAATGTATAAAATGACAAATGTCATAAATTGACAGTGTGAGCATTGTAAATTGTGTATTGCTAAAAAATTATCAATTTTTTCATTGTTTTTTATCTATTTATGGAAAAACAAATATAAATTCTTACTATCAAGAATAAAATAAATATTAAGTAAAAATATGGTATCTTATTCCCTTGCAGAGATTGACAAATTTTCTTTGTCCATACAGTGTCTCTTAAGAACCTGATGCTGGCAAATACGTCATCAGTTACAAAAATTCCCCTAGGAACCTGTAAGTGTAAAGGAAATAATTCTCCCCATTCATTCAATCTAGGATATCGGACATCAAATGGTAGAGTTCTTGTTGCCATACTACTTTTTTTCCTGCTCAAACTCTGATTTCACTGTTTTTGCTTCTGAAAACTCCTTTTTAGTCCACGAAGCTCATTTTCCAGTTTTGCAATTTTTTTTTCAACATGTAGTGAACACTGTGAACAGTGCCTCTTAAGAAGTTTTATTATTCTTTGAAATGTATGAACTGCATTCTGGATTTTCAGTATGCTGATAGAATCTGTATAAGGGAGAAAATGAAAGAGAAATAATATATATGAGTCGTTTAAAAAAATATGAACATTGGAAATATTAAAAATTGGGGGGAAATATTAAAAAAATATTTCACACAAAATATGTATCTCAAGTTGCTCTGAGAATATTTGAAATCAGCAGGCAAATAAAACAAAAAGAATAAAATAAAAGGAAATGGAGAAAAGTAGGATTGATGAAAAAAATATAAATGTCACATGCCTGATGATGCTACACACTCTGTCTCATTAACTTTTCTCAAGCCTTTCCACACTGAGTTACCTGTGTCTTTGTTAAACAAGTTGTCCAGCATCACATAGTTAAAACCAGATAACTGACATTCAGTTGGGCATGTTTGCCTAACAGCTTTCTGTTTTTCTGCAGGATCATAATGAACTCTCTTGTACTTTACTTGTATGTCCAAGATGACCTCTGGCAGGACATTTCAAACATTTTTCTTTAGAAAGAATTTAGAATAAAAACACACTATTTATGAACCAGAGGATGAGTAAGCAAATCCATAATCATTGCAAAGTAACCACATGATCCAAATATTTGAGGAAGACAAATGTTATTGTTGATTGGAGTGCCCTGCAGATTTTTGATACAATGGATGAGAACAATTTTCAGACCCTGGTATGACCTTCTGCATTTTGTCCTTCACATAACTGTCCCTTACTTCTTTCAGAATCCTTGTTAATGTGCTGCTGTTGAAAACACTTTATCTTCTGCAGCATATAATCAAGAGCACAGAGCATGGGAGTCAGGGAGACATGGGTCCATCCTGCACTCCTCACTTATGGGGGCTTAATGGAGTCCTCTTCTCTCTCAAATGTGCTTAGTAACACCTCCAACAGCCTGTGTGGTGAGGGGTAAGTGAGAGGCAAACACTAGTGCAACAGCTGACAGGCAGCAACCCTCACTGACTACCCCTGAATCTCAATTCACCTAATGACATGAAGAGAAAAAAAAAAAAAAAAAACAGGCTTGTACTTTGTTTCAAAGTACGCACAGGTCTGATTTTACTCAAAATATAGCCTTGAAACCTTCAGAGTGTTGCCAAGGAAGACATCAAATGGGGAATCAAGTTTTCAATTTCTCCATTTTCATCTAGCCCAGATTCTGAGAACCTTTCAAAATAGGAAAGAGTGGCAGAGGCAAAGACCTGCTCACACAGTAGCTGTTAGAGAGGAGGTGGGGAAGAATGCAGTCATTTGTAATCCAGCATCTCCCTAGACATTCAGACAAAGGCCTCTGTTCCATAAATAAATAAATAAATAAACAAGATACAAACTACATCCCAGCTGCCCCCAAGCCCAGCTATTCAAATTCTCCAGAGCAAATATCAGTGTGTTTCTGATCACTGCCCAGCTTGACGTCTTACTCATCTCTCATCCATCATATAGGCCCATTCTTCTAGGAAAATAGTTCTGTTGTGGGTTTGGCAATGGGCTTCAGTTCAGTTCAGCGAAGCTGCTTTCTTTTGTTCAAAGGAGAGATGCTGTTTACAAATAATCTGTGTATAATTAGTTACCTGGTTTTAAAACGGTTTTATTTTTATTTCTTCTCTTCCTCATGGAGCCATCTGGGAAAGCTGATTACTCCTAAGTCATTATAAGCTAATATGTAGTCTAGGTAGGCTGGGTTTTGAATCTCTCTGTTAATGCTGGTTAAATACTTAAAACTAATTAGAGCATTTTAATAGGAGTCATTTATTACACAATGCTTCTTAAGGAAGAATCTTATAGTTCATGCTGATATATGCTACCACTTATGTATTTATAAATCTTAGTTTATGCGTTCAAATTCTGTTATGCAGGTGTGTCAGAAAGAGGTAATTCTCTAATGAAAGAAAATTACATCAATGCTATAAAATTGTCACTAATAAAAGGAAAGAAACCCTGAATCTCAAGCAAACCTTAAATCAGTAATGAAATGATTTCCACCAATCTTTATTCTTTCTAGGCGTAAATACATGAATTCTTGCACTGGTGATTGATCAAATCTAATGTCATTCAGACCACAAATGTATCTGTGCAAAGTTTTCACACCTATCTTAAATTTACGCCAAGGAATCTCCTACCCCTCCAAATCGTAAATGAGTTAACCACAGTTCACAGTCCCAAAGCTTCCAAAGACTCATCTAGTTCCAGAGAGACAGCTGATTCCAAAATGAACTTCAAGTTCTCTTTTATGTCCCTTTGAGATAAACAAGAAATGAACATCTACTTAAAATGGAATTTGTGTTATGGGTGTGCATGTGGTTTCTTTTCTCTCCTGTAGGAGCAAATCCGTGCTTGTTTAAGTTTTTGCCTTCATTCTCTGCACCACAGTGTTTAGGTTCATTATATGAAATGCAGATAAGGATCTTAAGTTCCTCCTGGGAGCTTTAGTACATTTAAGAGATCCAAATAGAACAAAATGAATTATGGTTTCTTCCTAATTCTAGTAAACATTCACATACATATGTTAAAAAGAACATTTTAAAAAGTTTAGAAAAAGGTAACTGACTTTTACTTGACACACTGGAAATAAGACTTCTATCTCATCAGATTTGGGTTCATTCCCTTGAATTTGCACATAGTTCTGCACAGAGATGTCTTAAAACCTTATTAATGCATCTAATTAAAGTAATGACAGAGAACTTCCACAAGCATCTAATGGAAGAAAACAAAGATTAAATTTAAGTTAATCAGCTTTGAAATGTAAACAAGCACATTCAATCATTAAATGATTCCATTTATTTTTAACAGGTTCTTAGAAGTGAGTCTAATAAACATCCCACCATGTTTTCTTCATTTGCCCCAAATGTTTATTAGCACCATTAATCCATTAGTAAAAATCCGAAGGGACATTTCATGCCCGGTGTAAACCCATTCCAAGTTTTTGATGAATGGTGGCAAGTAGTTAGCCAAGATTTTTCACATAATAAGTTCTAAAATAATTCATGGATGGTTCAAAAGTAAAGGTGTCTAAAAAAATTAAAATAAAGTAAGAAACCTGGCAATAATAATAAAGTTCACCTCAGGCTTCCCGTCCTAAGATGTCAATTCTTTACTTAGAAAAGGGACACGGTCTTTTTCATTGGGGAAGGCAGCGGAGCTCAAGTTCTTGAGAAACATGTCAGTAGTGAGTTTTGAATCTTTTCCTAAAACCAAACAGTTCACAATGGAGGGAAACATTTCTGCATTTTGCAGATTTTGGAGCTGAAAGAACCAATTTCAAATGATGAGGGTGGAAGTCACATGGCTGGTTTTGAGACTCTGGGATGTGGTAACTTTCCTCCATCCACACACCGGCAGCAAGAGTCAGAAGCCCAGACTCATTTTGACACAGGGACAGTCTATTCCATTCCTTTGATTCCCATAAGCAATGGTTTATTTTACTGCTTTGTTTTGTTTTGTAGTTAAACTAATTTGCATTTCTAGATAAAACAGAAGTTGGCATTGTCTCACATTGAGAAGATCTGCAGTGCATTATCTCAGGTTGCTCACCATTGATTTCTATTGCTACAATGCAGAGAGATGCATTTCCTGCCCAGACTGGAGGTTATTCATTATTTTTAGCATGCTGACTCTCACTTCACATATTTTCTACTCAATAAAATACATTAGCACACAAATGATCAAGAATTACTTTATTATTGTGATAATCAAGTTCTTTCTAATATACAAGTAAGCTATTTCTAAATTCAGAGATACCGTTTATTATTGTTGTTGTTGTTGTTGTTATTGTCCTTATTTATTCATTTGTCCAACAAATGTTTTTTATTGTGGTAACAACAGCATGGGATCTACTCTTTAGTTTTCAATGTACAATACATCATTATTAACTATGGCACAATGTTGGACAGCAGATCTTTAGAGGTCGCCCACCTGGCATACCTGAAACTTTGTATCCATTGAAGCATTTTTACCCATTTTCCTCAACCCTCACCCACAACCAACCACATTCTGCTTCCTGCTTTTGTGAGTCTATTTCAGGTGCCTCATATTAATGGAATCATATAGTGTTTGTCTTTTTATGACTGACTTATTTCATTGAACATAATGTCCCCAAGATTTACTCAAGTGGTAACCTATAGCAGTTTCTTTTTCATTTTATGGCTAAATAATATTTCATTGCATTTATATACCACATATGTTTAATCCATGTATCCATCAGTGGACAGGCATTCAGGTTGTTTCCACATCTTGGCTATTTTGAATGGTGCTTGTCTTAGTCCATTTTTCACAGCTATCACAGAATACCACAGACTGGATAGTTTCCAAACAATAGAAGTTTGTTTGCTTTCCGGTTCTGTAGGCTCGAAAGTCCAAGAGCATGGCACAGTCATTTGAGAAGGGCCTTTGTGCTGTGTCATGACAGCAGAACAGCAAGCAAGTATGCATGAGGTAGAGAAAATCAGGCCAGATTTATTCTTTTAATCAGGAATTCCAAGAGTAATTAACCTAGTCCTTCCATAATGGCATTAATCCATTCATGAGGGAGGCAATTCCATGACCTAATCACCTTTTAAAGGCTCCGCCTCTCAACACTGCAAAAATGACAGGTAGACTTCAGCATGAGTTTTAAAGGGGACACTCCAACTGTAGCAGTGCCACACTGAACATGTTTTTGAGATCCTGATTTCAGTTCTGTAGGGTAAATACCAAGAAGAGCTCCTATGATGTGACGGTAAACGTTTAGGGAGTGAGAACACATTTGTTATCAGTGAAAAAGTCACATGTGGAAGCTCCTGCAAGTGAACTCCTCCTACCAATCTGCTACGATGTTGAGATGGTTCAGAACTTCCGATCTCTCTACACTAGCCAGAGTAATTTATTTTAGAAATGCACGTGCGATCATATGACTTTTCTTATTCAGAGGTTTCAGTGTAGCTCTTTGCCCTCAAGATCACAGTCCAGATCCTTGCAATTCCCATGAATCCCTGCACCGCCTGGCCTCTGTCACTTCCCCACCCCCTCGTGCATCATCTGCTTCTGCCACCCTGGCATCTTTCAACTCCCAAATGCATCAATTCTTCCCAAGTCTGTTCTTTGAGCAGAACACTTTCTCCCTTATTTTTAGTAAACCTGTCCAAATATTTTGTCCTTCAGATCTCAGTGGAAACACAACTTCTGTGGGGAAATCTTTCCCGAGTCTCTCAGACAAGGCTGGATGTCTCTGTTAGTCATGCTTGCAGTGACCTGACCTTTACCTTTCTGTAGTAATGCTCATCTTCTCATCTTCCTTTTCCTTTTCTTGTTTAAAATTAACCTCCCTCAAAGGACCAGAATCAGGGCCCCTAGCACAGAACCTCTGTTGTAACTTCCTATGGTCCTCTCAGAGGGCAGCACAGAACCTGGTACATAAGGGATCTCAAACATTGGTTGGATTATTCTGAATGAACCCTGGAGTGTCCCCTAGGTCAATGGCTTCCAAGTCTGATTTAGTCATAGGATCACTTGTGCTGACTGTTGTAGAGACAAATTCAAGTCACTCACCAATGCTTACAGCTTGTAAATGTGAAAAACATAGTTATGCAATCGCTGCCCCTTAAAATCATCCTTACAATAGAATACAATTCAACAATAAAAAAGAAACCAACCGTGGCACATGCTACATCATGGAAAGAACTCAAAAACATCACTCACTAAAAAAAGAGAGCCAGACACAAGAGAACACATATTATATGATTCCATTTATATGACATGTCTAGAAAAAGAAAGTTTCTGGCTACAGAAAGTATGTTAATGGCCCGAAAGGGGTAGGAATGGGGATTAACTGCAAGTTGGCATGAAAGATCTTCCTGGGGTGATAAAAACATTCTAAAGCTGATTTATGATGATAGTTGTACCACTCAGAAGAGTTCCTAAAAAGTACACACTCAAAATGGGTGTTTTTTTATGATAAGTAAAATTTAACTCAATTAGCTACTTAAAAAACCATAAAACTATAGCTGGCCCCCAACTGATTTTTGAACATTACTGTAATTTTTGTTCTTTGTATCTATGCTTCCAGTTTGGCATTTTAAAGCACTTTAGGCTTGTATTGTTTTCTGATAACCTCATGAGCACTCATTCTGTGAAGGCATGGGCTACCTGTGACAATTGCATTTCTCTAAGAGAATTATGAACACCTCAAATAGGTCATTACCTACCAATTGGCTGGCTGATCCCCAGTTATATGAACCTCCTCAGAGATGTGTCTTTTAAAATAACTCTATAGTAGAAAAGATGAGACTTGGAATGGGAGAATGCTGTCTGTATGGATAAAATGGAAGAAAGTCTGAAGAAACAAATGGAAAGCATCACACTTTCAGGCAATTATAGACTCTTGGCTGAAATTCAGCTTCAGGCTTATCTTGTGGGGAGGAATTTTTAAACACTTCAAAGTCCTACCCAGTGTTATAGCTGTCACCTTAATCTACCCCCAAAACATCCATTTCAGAAAGTTAAAGTTTCAGGGTATACTGCTGAAGAATTCAGTAATTAGAGCAAAATATAACTGTGAATGCCTACAGGGAGTTTTTCTTTTTTCTTTTGATATTATGGGTAAACTGAACTCAAAAGTAACTGAACTACTAGGATCTCTTAAAGCCATATTGCAAATAATGATAGCTCATCCCTGAAGAAAGGTCAAATATGCTTCAAAATAAAAATACAAGATCACTCTTAATATCAAGTTACACCTATCAGTTATGTCAACTGTGAGCATTAATTAGCTTCTAGAAAGAGAAAAGAATATTAGTAGTATGGACAATAATCCAAAGATTCAGGAACTAGGGGCTCTCATAAGAAATAACACAGATCTAAGGCTCCATTCTATTTTTAGAAGTATTTTTAGTAGAGGATGTCGATCTGATATTGTGGTTAATAGTTTCTGGGTCTCAAAAAATGTTAAAAATAAAAAATATGCATCATTAAATTTTAATAGTAAAACGTTATTGGCAATATAACACCCATTTTTAAGAGTTGACAAAGCAATAAAATACATATTTAGCTTATTATTTTGGTTTTTTCTACCAATAGTCTCTTTACTTACTATTTCCAATTACATAATATCAGGATAATATTTTATCTTTCTAACCCTTTATGTTTTCTCCTTATTTTGGAATAAATGTAGGTTAGTATAAATTATTATGTTGCTTCTTCTCTTGTCTGGTCCCAAAGCACATCCACTATAATAGTTTGGCTTAGAGTCTCATTTGATTAAGTCACAAAAAATGTTCTGACTTGAATTTGTAACTCAGAAGCTGTTATGATTCGAATCTAGAATAAAGGTTTATGCTTTGAAGTTTTGGTCCCCAATCCAGCAATGTTCAGAGATGAGGCTTTTGGAGTTTGATTGAATCTTGAGGGCTCTGATCTCATCAGTGGATTAATCATAATGGAGTAAACTACTGGGAATTGGGTCCCTGTGTTCATGCTCTGGAAAACTCTATCTTGTTCCACCCCACCACTCCCCCCTTTCTTTCTCCCTGTTCCTCGGTTGTCATAAGGTGACTGCTTTCCTCTGCTATGTCCTCTAGCCATGATGTTGTGCCTCATCTCAGACCAGAAACAGAAACAGTGGGACCAAGTGACAAAAGACTAAAATCATGAGCCAAGATAAATCGTTCCTCTTCTAAGATAATTTTCTTAGTTATTTTGTCATAGTGTTGGAAAGCTGACTAACATAGAAATCAAATGTTGTATCTAAATTATTTACCCTTTTCTTCTGGTATTTTAAGATAGAGATAGAAACATTTCTTATCAAAAGTCTATCAAATTTCTTCAAGAATTTGGATGGGCAAAATTAGACACCAGTATGGTTGTTTCTTCATGTACTGCTAATGAATCAGAGTCCACTAGAGTAACCATAGCCTTTCCCAACTCATAATAAAACTAGAAAATACAATCTCCTCTTGGGTTATAGTAATGGAAATTAATTACTTTTATCTGTTCTAAAACATGTTTAGGTGTTTTATAATGAGTGATTTTCATGTAGATAAAAGTGGGGGTACCTTGGTTCTTCTATTCTCTGGATTTCATGTACAGAAAATAGTGAGGGAGAGGCCTGGCTTGTAAGTATCTCTGTTTAAGAAGTGCTGTTGGAGCTGGGCATGGAGGCCCACTCCTGTAATCCCAGCAACTTGGGAGGCTGAGGCGGGAGGATTGCAAGTTCAAAGACAGCCTCAGCAATTTATTGAGGCCCTAAGCATCTTAGAGAGACTCTGTCTCAAAATAAAAAATAAAAAAGAATGTGGATGTCTCTCAGTGGCTAAGTATCTTTGGGTACAATCTCTAGCACCCTCCACCAAAAAAAGTATCAGAAACTGGCCCTTCATAAAATCTATAAATTTTGTAAGGTATTGAACCTGAATTTCTTATATGAAATCAAAGACTAGATAATATGATCTTAAGGCCCTTCCTAGTTCAACAGTACTGTGATGCCTATCTGATGAAAACTCAGAAGCAAGCAGAGTATGAGCCTTGTCAATGCTTGCTGTGGGTCATGCATTAGTGAGACAGCATGACTGTAAGTGGTGAATGACCAAAGCGTTCAGAACCTTGGCAGGCACAGTTACTACTAGAAAATATGATCCTATTTATGGCTTTAGACATCTTTTTTGTTTTTGTTATTAATTTTTATCATGCTTTCTTATTTGTGATTTGCTGTCTGTGTGTGCAGTGTGTGGTCTGATGGATAGATCAGGATATGTGTACAGAATTGCTATTAGAATATCTAATAATAAATTTGCTCCAGAAGAGATGTTTAAGGTCCACTGGTGCTTGTATTTGTGTGTACGTGTGTGTACGCCTGTCTGATGTTTGTCCCTGCCTTGTTTTGGTATTAGCTCCTCCCCCCCAATTTTGCCATTGACACAACTCTCCTAGATTCAAAGTTGTGTGAATTGAGGACTTGACCTCACCCTAAATTCCAGATGTTAGCAATTTATTTAAGACATCCTGGCAGAGTAGTTTTTTCTTTGACCACACTGGTTCATTAAGAAATGGGCAACTGATGAGCCAGACCGATGCAACCTGCTTTTCAGGCCTTATTGGAGCTATTAGAAAGATGGGTCTTTCTTCATAGGATTGGTGAGATGGTATCTGGAGGAGGTAGACTATAGTTACTGGCTGCTGTCTGGCTTCCATGAGTGACTCCCTAAAGAGAAGAGATCAAAGTGAAGGCCAGGGTAGAGACTGAGAAAGAGCTCAAGACAATTCTTGGGCCTCCTCTCCTAACCATTCCTGAAGTTTCTCCCTATCTTCAAGTCTGTGAGCTAATGCATCCATTTATGTCACACTTGAAGACTTATGATAAAAACAAAACATGTTTCCTCTATACCACAAAGTCTCCTGAAAGTGATAGTAGCAACAGCAACCAGTTTTTTAAAGTATTCATGTTTAGTCACCTAGAGGAGTGCTTTCCTTGCAATTTAGGCTTTATTATCACCATTTTATGGATGAACAAATTGAGGCTCACGGGCTTACCCAAATGTCTTTAATCACTAAGAGAAACTGATCCAGGATTCTGCATCACTGCTACATTCTGACTTTCTCACATCATCTAGGTTCCTCCTAGCATCTGCTGATGGGATAAAATCTTTTTATCGAGAAGACCATTAGGGAAGAGGGAGAAGGAAAGTGTGATGATGATTTTAATTCTGGGCTGAGTGGCAGCAGAGTGATCTGTTGCTGCACTAAAGCTTTGACTCATCAGAAACCATGTGCTAAGAGTACAGAAAACCTCACCAGGGAAGAAGGAAAGATGATTAGGAGATGAATGAGAGTCAAGTCCAATTGATTTCATCTATTTTCACCTTGTATCTAAGCATTAGGCCCACTGGTTTAAATTAAAAATGAATAATAGGTATAGTATTTATCATCTAATCCAAAAATTTCTGTTCTTGTCATGGGCTATAATGAGGTATAATCATTTCACAGGATGTGTAGTACTTCTCTAGTATAGAAACAGATTTTTCTAATTATTGTCTTGATGGAAATAAAACAACATGCTGATGGAAAACACAATTTAGGTATTCCTAAATATAGACACTTATATCATAAATTAGTTGATTGATATTTTGACATAACTAATTCCATGTGCTATTGGTATATGTACATAAAAGATTACACACTATAAATCCTTTCTTTTCTTTTCTTTCTTTCTCTTTGGTGGGAGAGTCCACAATTACATTGTAGTTTCACTGGACTGAACCTTTACTTGGTCTTTTCCCAATAAAATAGAAGTAATAAACACCAAAAAAAATTACAGCCAGTCTTGGAGGTATACACCTGTAATCCCAGGAGCTTAGGAGGCTGAAGCAGGAGGATCACAAGTTAAAAGATAGCCACAGCAATTTAGCGAGGCCTTAAGCAATTTAGATCATGTGTCAAAATAAAAAATGAAAAAGGGATGAGGATATAGCTCAGTGGCTAAGTGTTCTTGGGTGGTTCTATTCCTAGTACAAATAAAATAAAATAAAGCATCAAAGATAAGAAGTTTTAACAAGGTGTCATGAACATCAGACTTCTCTACAGATTAGACTTTATTATTAGTAAAAGTACAAAATATAAACAAATTCCAGACATTTCAACAGCACAAAACTCCTATCTGCCTTGTTGGTTGGAGACAAAGGTATAGTGTGTGATGGTTGCTACCTTCAGAGAAATAGAAATGAGGGTGACCGAAGGCCAGAAATGTCACTACTACAGGAATTTTCCTGGTGGCAGAGTGATTTTTTATTTTAGGGGCAATTTAGTTTGAATGTTCACTTTTAATCCAAAATGAATCCAACTCTGATTTCAAGTAAAAGTTGTTTCAGATATTGATTAGAGTAGAGCAAGCTCCTCTTCCAAAGAAACCAATATCACTGAATTAATTTATTGCTGTAAGGAGTCCAAATGCCTCTTCCTAATCAGCAGGTGGCTCTCTTCCAAGCCTTCCCACTTTTGGCTCCTCCATCTTCTCCAGGAGGCTTCCAAGGTCATCCCATTCATCTGTATTAAGCCAAAGGCGGAGCAGAGTGCAAAGGGCTCATCTACTGAAGGCAAGGGATGCCTTCTGCTCCACTCTCATGCACCCAGCCCCACAGTGGAGCTTGGAAATGAAGACCCTTCTTTGTAACTGCTCCCCAGAAAAACTCCACACAATATGCTTGGTTGTTGAGGAGGTGAGGTACATGATTTGGTGAACCATTCGTGAGAGTAAGAATCAACTGAGATCAAACTTCCTGGTAGGTCCTCCTGGTCCTTCCCAACTGCTCACTCATCACTCATTTTCTTTCCGTGACAATGAAATCCACGTGAATTTTCCAAGCTTAGTATAGACATTTGGAGTCAGAATGTGTATTAGATTTGTGATACACAACACACACACACACACACACAGACATACAAAAGTTTTCTACATATAAACTACCTACATAATTTAGATACAAGAGACATAAGATTTTTTCATCTCTTTGGTATTACTTTAATTCTCCTTGTTAAATTTGACAATAGGGCAAACTTACCTTTAAATAGAACTTTTAATTATTTTATATTTAAATAGAACTTCTAATAATCACCTGGAAAGTAAACTTTCTCTATAGTATTTACTCTCCTGGCTTTTTATGTTTAAAGATAGGGCTATTCTATAGCACTGAAGTTAACTCTCTACCAGGTTACTAGTTACAAGTACTATTAAACTGACTAGAGAAATTGTTTCCTAAAGGAAACTCAAGTGCAGGGTCAAGAGCAATACTTGCTTATATTGGCCATCTGGTTCCTGTTCCGATAGTGCTCATATCCCCTTAGAAGGCAGATACAAGTCACAACTTCACTTTCTTTCCAGATATGACATAAAACAGGAATCAGGCTGAAATACTGCCTCCACGAACAAGATGAAGATCCTTAGTCTATGTCCCCCATTGAACATGCTGGTTTTCCAGACTCTATAAATGAAAAGATCCAATTATATAACATGCCTTCTGCAGAAAATAGGCCCACCTCTGTAGCGCATTGGAAAAAGTTTGTTTGAAGAAACAGACCTGATTTCCAGTGTTTTCACTAAAACATTTCCAGGTTTATAAAGAGGTCTTTTTTTTTTTTAATTTTGGAGCTCTTTTCTAGAAATTATTTATTAAAGACTTGAAATAAATATGCTGGCTTTCTCTGGGAGAAGAGAGAGATCATAGAGGGGGGTTCTCTACATTCCTTTATCAGTACAATTAACCGGACAGTAGAATGGCTTTCTCTATTCTCATTGTCAATTATTAGACATTTTAAAAAATATATTGACCCAATTGTCATGTCCCTAAAATTCTGTAGCTGAGAGACGTTTAGGACAGGATAGTAGGACATAAAGTAGTTCTTATGTGTAAACTTTTGAAATGAAGATAGACTTCACTTCCTTGATATTTAATTCTAAGATCAGGTTTATTGTAAAATCACTTAATCGGAAAGCATTGGGTTATTTCTGAGACATATATTTCTGTTTAAAAATCTATTTTTAACATTGAACATGGGAATTTCTGTGAGCATGGTATGCTTTGTGAGCAAAAGCAGCACTGATTTCATTCCTTCCTTTTTAGATTAAATGCTTTTGTGTGCTTTTGTGTTTTGGGACTGATGAAAGTAACTATTAATTTGTCTAATATCCAAATTGGATAAAATTCTGTTTTATTAAGAGTAAGTCCTTGTAAATAACAAATAAGCAAGATGGCTTTCCCATTTGCTTGAAAGAAAAGGTCATCAACTCTGGCATTAACTTGTATACAATTTTAGTTCTTTACATCTGTTCTCTGGAAAGTTTAGGTATTGTCTCTCTGATTCTCTTCTTCTTACCCTGCCAGATTTATTCTAATATCCAGAAAAATTCCCATGCTTTAAAGATAGTAGGAGATAAATATTATGTCTATCCTAGCTGAATTCAGTTTGGGACTTAGTTTCATATAAATTATTAAATCATATTGAGAATAAGATCAGACTTGGATTTTTTTATGTGCTAAGTGTCTGTTTCTAAAGTTGTAATTGTTAGCCTTTCCAATGCAATATCAAGTGACATCCTTACATATGATTGCTTAGGCCTCAATCATAATAATAATATTGTGCGAATTCTTTTACAAAGAGTAGGCAGTTGCTTCACTTCTAATAGAAGAAGTGTGAACTGAAACTTCTCTTAAAAGGAAAAGTTGGCATAACAAGAGAGGCTGTTGAAAATCAGTAGAAAACAAGACAATGGGCTAATGGTGGGGGGGCACTGAAAATAACTGAAACTCAACAGCTCTTAAAATAGGTCGGAAAGTGGCTTTTGTATCAGCAAAGAATCACAAAGTCTACAGAACTACCTTTGAACGGTAAACCTGCTCCTATTCTCTTCTGTATTCCAGACTAGTGTCCCTTCCTCTCTGAGCTGGTTGCCTATGACTTGACTGGACAATTCAGTGGTTTGGCCGGAACCTGGCTGAAACATGTATCAAAATGTTTAGTGGCTTTCACTTGCCATGGTTCAGCAGTTTTCATTTTTAAATGGATATTTATCTTGTTGAAATATTTACTTTATTGTGGTGTGTTGAAATATTTCCCTATTCTGCCAATGAGATTCTGTGGTAAGATTAGCTCTGTCTTTTTAATGAAAATTGCTCTAGAAGTTTACTTTATGGGTGTTGTCTTATCAATCACTCAGTTACTCATTCACATGGAAAATAGATAAATATAAATACAATCAACAGAAAGAAAACCTCAAAAAATTTCATAACTTATTATAGATACATAGCCCAAGTATGGGTGTACTGAAAATATGGCTTTTAAATGTCAAAATTCTTAATCTCTCACTTTCCTAAAGCCTCCTTTTTCCTTCTTAACTATTTTTTCTTCGCAAAGAATGAATCCAATGATAACCTCTTTTTTAAAATATTTATTTTTAGTTGTACTTGGACACAATACCTTTGTTTTATTTATTCATTTTTATGTAGTGCTGAGGATCGAACTGAGGGCCTTGCACACATTAGGCGAGCGCTCTACTGCTGAGCTACAACCCCAGCCCCATTGCCTCTTCTTATCTACATATTTCCTTTTAAATCCCAGATTTTTTCACCAGCTTTGCTGTAATGATCATTTTCACTACCAATTGTAGGTGATTTTACTTAAAAGAAAATACTTTATTTAGCAAATAAAAAAAAATTATAGATCAATGCTGAGTTATCAATCTTTTATTCGGCCAAATTTCAATAGTGTAAAAATAACAACTAGCACTATATTTTTTTTCATAAAACAAAAGGCATTTATTTATTTATTTTTTGGTACTGAGGATTTAACCCAGAGGTACTCAACCACTGAGCCACATCTCCAGCCCTTTATTATATTTTATTTAGAGACAGGGTCTTGCTGAGTTGCTAAGTTGCCTTGCTAAATTGCTGAGGCTAGCTTTGAACTCACAATCCTCCTGCCTCAGCCTCAGAGCTGCTGGGATTACAGGGATGAGTCAACATGCCCAGCACAAAAGACACTCTTACATCAAAAGTTAACAATATAGATTTATGAAAATCTTGCTACATTATTCTTACTTTTGACATTCAGTCTTTCTTTCATAGAATGTGTAAGTCCATGTACTGATCTATGAGAATCACCCTTCTGTACTATATGATCACAAAATATACCTTAGTTACCTAGTTACTTTGTTGTTTCATATTGTCTGGAGTATGTTTGAAATGTCCCTAAGTACTTAGGTACATCCCTTCAGTAATGTTAGCCTCTTACATTCTAATATATCTAAATAGAAAAGAAGCCCCAACTGAATGAGAAAATTGCCCTGTTGACTATATCCAAAAGCTATATAAAAGGAGTAGACAATCTCTCCTTTATTTCTTCAAATGAGAAATTACTATGACTATATAGTGCCATACATAGTTATTACTCTGCTTGTAGATAAGCCAACATCCATGAGTAAGCAAATAAGTAGAACTTGCTAAGATGGCAGTTCTCTGCCTCATAGCAAAAAAACAAAACAAAGCAAACAAACACAAAATAAAAAATGGCAGGAAACCACAAACACATATCCACAGTAAAACTGAATCAAAAAAAAAAAAAGATCTAACTATATGCTATTTATAAGAGAATAATCCTATAGGCAATACTATCCAGAGATTGAAAGTAAAAGGATAGAAAAACATATTTCATGCATATGGTCCAAGAAAACATGAAGAAGTAGCATTTTTCATATCTGACAAAGCATATTTCAAACAAAAATAAATCAGAAGAGACAAAAAGGCACTACATCTGAGTAAAGGGAACAATCTAATAAGAAGATATAATGATAGTGAATACTTGTGCCTCAAATATCAACACACCCAATTACATTAAAAAAAATCCATGATATTAAATCCCACATAGACCCCAAGATAATAATACTGAGTGATTTCAATAAACACTTATCACCTATAGACAGGTCATCTAAACATAAAATCAATAAAGTGATAACCTAAATAACACTATAAATCAAATGAACCTAATGAACATCTATAGAATATTCCATCCTCAAACAGCTGAATTTGCCTTCTTCTAGATCATGCATGAAACTTTTTCCAAAACAGATCATATGCTAGACCATAAAGAAAATCTTAGCAAATACAATAAATAAATAAATAAATAAAAAGATATATAACCCCATGTATTCTATAAGATCATAATGGACACAACTAGAAATCAATAGCAAGAAAAAAATACAAACCACATAAATACATGGAGATTGAACAATACTCTCTTAGATGAAAAATGAATATGAGAATAGAAATCAAGAAATTCATAAAAACAAATGAGACAGATACAACATATCAAAATATATAGGACAGTATGAAACCTGTTCTTAGAGGAAAATTTATAGCACTGTGTACCTACATTAAAAATTAGATCCCAAATAAACAAGCTATGCTTCACCTCAAGGTCTTAGTAAAAGAACTCCAAAACTAATAGAAGGCAGGAAATAATTAAGGTCAGAGCTAAAATTAATGAAAATGAAAATGAGAACAAGAAAAAAATACACATGATCAATGTAACAAAGAGTTTATTTTTAAAAAATATATATTTATTTTTTTAATTTTTGGTGGACACAACATCTTTGTTTGTATGTGGTGCTGAGGATTGAACCCGGGCCTCACGCATGCCAGGCGAGCGTGCTACTGCTTGAGCCACATCCACAGCCCAAAGAGTTGATTTTTTGAAGAGATAAATAATATAGACAAACTAACCAAGAGAAAGAGTGAGAAGACCCACATCAACAAGATCAGAGATCAAAAAGGAGATATCACCACAAATGCTTCTGAAATCCAGAGGATTATCAGAATCAATTTTGAAAATTTCTACTCCACTAAATTTAAAAGTTTACAAGATGGTAACGTATTCTAGACATATATGACCTGCCCAAATTGAATCAGGAAGATATATAAAACCTAAACAAGCCAAAATCAAGAAATGAAATTGAAACAGCAATTAAAAGTCTTCCAAAAAATGTAAAGCCCAGGATCAGATGGATTCTCAGCTGAGACCTACCAGACATTTACAGAAGAATGAACACCACTCTTTCTCAGATTATTGCATGAAATTGAGAGGGAGGGAACACTACCAAATATATTTTATGAAGATAGCATAACCCTGACATCAAAACCAGACAAAGACAGATGAAAGGAAGAAAACTACAGACTAATATCCCTGATGAACATAGATGCAAAAGTACTTAATAAAATATTAACAAACAGCATTAAAAAACATATCAAAAAGATAATACACCATCATGAAGTGGGTTTCAATCTCAGGGTCAAAGCTTGATTCAACCTACACAAATCAATAAATGTAATTCACCACTTAAACAAAATTAAGGACAAGAATCACAAGATCATTTCAAAAGATTCAGAAAAGACCTTTGATAAAATCCAACACCTGTTCATGTTTTAAAAAAGCTAAGAAGCCAGGGATCAAAGGAATTTACCTCTACATTGTAAATGCCTTTATGACAAATCCAATGCCAATAGTATACTAAATGGAGAAAAATTAAAAGCATTTTCTTTAATATCAGGAGCAAGATGAGGCATCTCACTCTCACCACTCCTATTCAATATAGTCCTTGAAACATTAGCCAGAATGATCAAGCAAGAAAAGGAAACCAAAGGGATATGAATAGGAAAAGCAGAAGTCAAACTATCTCTGTTTGTTGATGATATGACCTTATATCTAAAAGACTGAAAAAACTTCAAGATACAAGATCAACATCCATAAATCAGTAGTTTTCCTATGGTTCAATCGTGATTCAGCTGAGGAAGAAATCAGAAAAATTATCCCATTCACAATAACCTCAAAAAATTATTTTTCAGGGGGAATTAATCTAACCAAGGAGGAAAAAGAGATCTACAATGAAAATTATAGAACACAGAAGAAAGAGATTGAAGAAGACCTTAGCAGGTGGAAAGAGATTCCATATTCTTGGACAGGCAGAATCAATATTGCCAAAATAGCAATATAAAAAAAATCAATATAAAGATTCAATGCAATTCTCATAAAAATACTCATGACCTTATTCACAGAATTAGAAAAAAAAAACAATTCTTAAATTCATTTGGAAGAATAAGAGACCTAAAATAGCCAAAGCAATACTAATCAAGAAAAGTGAAGCAGGAGGTGTCATGATTATACCTGATCTGAAATTATACTACAGAGCAATAGTAAGAACAATAGTATGGCATTAGTATTAAAATACATATGAAGACTAATGGATTAGAATAGAAGACACAGAGACAAATTCACATACCAAAGCTGTCTGATATTTGACAAGGTTGCCAAAAATATATTTTGGAGAAACGAAAGCCTTTCTAACGAATGATGCTAGGAGAACTGGATAGCCATACGTGGAAAAATTAAACTAGACCCCTCTCTTACCTTGCACAAAACTCAAATCCAAATGGATCAAAGAATTAGCAATTAGACCAGAAACTCACAACTGCAAGAAGAAACTATAGAGTCAACACTCCATCATAAGGTACTGGCACCAACATCCTTAATAAGAGCCCCAAAGTGCAAGAAATAAAACCAAAAGTTAATAACTGGGATAGCATCAAACTAAAATGCTCTGCACTGTAAAGGAAACTATTAAGAGCATGAAGAGAGATTCTATGGAATAGAAGAAAATCTGGGCCAGCTCCTCCTCCAATACCCCTATTCGTGTCCAGAATATACAAAGAACTAAAACATCAAACACCAAAAACCAAATAATCCAATCAATAAATGGGCAAAAAAAACTAAACAGAATTTTTTCAAAAGAGGAAACACAAAGAACTGACAAATATAAGAAAAAAATTCATAATATCTCTAGCAATCTGGGAAATGCAAATCAAAATTGCACTAAGATTTTACCTCACTCCAGTCAGAATGGCAATGATCAAGAACACAGACAATAATAAATGCTGACAAGGTTGAAGGGAGAGAGGTACACTTGTACATTGTTGTTGGGACTATAGCCTAGAACAGCCTCTCTGGAAAGCAGTGCAGAGATTACTTGAAAACCACCATGTGACTCAACTATCCCACTTCTTGAAAGTTTCCCAAAAGATATGAAATCAGCATACTGCAATGATACAGCCACCTCAATGTTTATAGCGGCACAATTCACAATAGCTAAATTATGGAATCAACTCAGATGCTGGTCAAAGATGAATGGATTAAGAAATTATATATGCATATTATTGTGACATACAAATGCCACAATTTCATTCTTTTAAAAAAATATTTATTTTTTAGTTGTACACAATACCTTTATTTTGTTTATTTATTTTTATGTGGTTCTGAGGATCGAGGCCCAGGACCTCACATCTGCTAGGTGAGTACTGTACCTCTGAGCCACAATCCCAGCCCCACAATTTCATTCTTCTTTTATGACTGAGTAGAACTCCATATAATGGATGTAATGTAACATATATATGTGTGTATGTGTGTGTGTGTGCATTATACATATATACATATATAGAGTAGAACTCTATATATTTAATATATAATATTATATATATGATATTATATAAAGAGAATTCTACTCTATATAGAGAGTCATAAAGAAGAATGAAAAAAGTCATAAAAAAATGAAAATGTGACATTTGCTGGAAAATGAATGGGATGGAAAACATGCTGAGTAAAATAAGCCCAACTCAGAAACTCAAAGTTTGAATGTTTTCTCTCCTATATAGAAACTAGAGTGAAGTAAAAGGAAGGGAGAGGGAAGGATAGAATGTCATAAAGACAAAGGGAAGATTAGTAATGCAGAAGAAGGCGATCCAGAAGCAGAATGGAGGGATGAGTAAGGGGAGGCAATGCAGAATGAATTCTGATAAAATCATATTATGTGCATATATAAATATATGACAGGGAACCTCACCTTTATTCCTAGGTAGAAAGAACCAGTCAAAAATAAATTAATAGATGGGTGAAAAGAAGTTTAGTAGAGAAAGGAGAGAAGAGGGAGAACGGGAGGGAAAAGAGCAGGGGAAAGGGGGGATGAAGAACTGAAATCACATTCTATGCATGTATGAGTTTCTCAGGACAAACCCAGCTACTGTAACTATAAAGCTCTGATTTCAAAAAATGTAGGCCATAGACTTTAGATTCAGAAACCACAGAGGCTGAAATCTGGGCTTTTAAAATAGCAGCGCACCATTAAATCAACATAACAACTTTCTGCCTTGTAGCTTCATTTTCCTTCATTTTCTCCATATCAGTTGGCAGATTCTTTCCCTGTGCTCTGAGTCTTTTCTTTACTTATCCTTGGCTTCCTCACTGTTTCTACTTCTTTAAAATTCCAGCTAACAATATAGCATTGTGAGAAAGATCATGGGTTAGGAAGTGATACAGATCTGGATTGGAATCCAAGATTTGCAAAGTAATGACTAATTTAAATTTAATGATACGATGATAGTAAAGTAGCATTGGAAGTGGTCAGTAGTGTTGACCATAATGTTATTACTGTTTCTGAGGACAATAATAGTTTTCTCTCAGAATTTTCTAACAGCCTGGGTTCCATACTAACTCCAGATTACCTAACTAAAGTTTTTTTTTTTTAAAAGTAACCTATTTGCTATATCATCTTCTAAAGCAGAATAGTTTATAGTACACGGCTACAGTATAGATGACTGTGTTAGATTATTATCTTGTTCAAATATCTGTGGGAAGGAGGTAGAAGTAAAGATATAATAAGTAATGTAAAATATGGGCTTATGAATTTTGCATTTTAGTAGAAACTACAGGCAGCTCTGTCTCACTTGTAAGGAGTTGTGGGTATAACAGACATAGGGATCATTCACCAAGGGAGAATATAGATGTTTCTCTTCCTTGAAGTAGATCCATCAGTGTCCTTAGCCTATAATTAGCTATTTGTGTAATATTAGGGTTTGAAAGATCCTAGTATCTTACTGGCTTTCAAAAACAAAACAAAACAAAAAAAAATGGAAACCAACCAAGTAAAAGCAAATGTATATGAATTTCAAGGGTTTTGAACCTATAGACATGTTTATCCAGGCAGGCAGAAAACTTGGTAAGTTTATTCTTACTACATCCAAACCCATGATAATGCCCTCCTTTTCAAGACAGAGATATAGAGACAGTGTAATTACTGATGGAAAGCTAGTGCAGATAAAATAAGAATAACCTAAGCTCTAATTCAAACCTCAAACCATAGGCCCAACCCAAGACGTTTTTGGGTTCATATAGGTTCATATAACCTTGGACTTTTAGAAGACATCATTTCACAAAATAACACTTCTTACTTTGTACCCTTAAGAATAAGCAGGGCAAATATAGAGTAGGAGAACAACTCCTGTTTAGAGCCTGGGATCCTGGCTGGGAGTGGGCAGTTGCTTGCCACTTGATGAACTAGAACAAAGAGATTCTGCAAGGGATATATGTGGGTAATCCAATTTAACACGCCCTGGAAAAGCCCAAAATGCTATCAAATGACATGGAATTTAATCGAAGAAAAATAAAACAATGATTACACAATATCAAACCAAGTAGGGCAAGTGTAGATTAAAATTTCTCATCTACATACATCTTTATCTTTCTTGTTATTTCACTTCCTGCCAAATTTTATTGGATTTATGAGATAATAAGTGTATCTTTCTAACCCTCTGCTTTTTATTTTTTTTTTCTATTTTCTTAGTCCATTCCTGTCTTATCCTTTCCTTTCCTTCTTTTCTTTTCCTTCCTGAAGCATTATGAAGGCCTGAATGCACAGCATTCTGGTAGGCCAGACAGGGAAATATCATCGGACCCCTTCTTTGATTCCAGGACATGTATCTCCAGCTGTCTACCGTTTCTCTAAACAGAGGGCATTGCAGATGGCAATAACAGAGACCTATCAATGTCTTTCTAGTTTGACTTCAGAAAAAAAAAAATCCTTTTTTTCTTCCTTTTCATTAGAAGTTTCTACACTTTTTTTTTTTTTTTTTTTTTTTTAACTAAGCATACTTGCTGATGAGACTACAAGGGCATTCTATTGTTTCCCAGCTGCATCCCCTCCCTTATGCAAAGGTCTCTTTCCCTGTGCTCTGTAGGGTTCTGATGAGAATTGCTCTCTTGGCCACAGCTGACCTGTCTAGATCTAGGCATATGGCAAAGATGATTCTGCCATGCTTTTCAAGTGAGCCTAAAAGAAGAAAGGCATCCCTCTTCCCAGGGCCCTGCTTCTTGCAATACAGAGGAAGCCAGTCCCAAAGGAGGTTAGTTGTCCACAGAAAGGGGATGTGAAAGTGGAGGAGAGGCCCTGGTGACTTTGGGGCCCTCCACTGACTGTACCTGAGGCAGAAGTCCCAGCCACACTACACTTGACTATGGATTGCTAGCGGGAATTTACGGGAGAGCCAATGAAGAGTCCAGTTGTGAGTGACCAAAGATTTTGGGACAATAGAATATTAATGATTTTTTTTCATCCAATTAGTTCAATAGAGTTGTTCTAATTATAATGAAGAGGTTTTGACAAATAAAAATTCAGAGATAGTTCAAATCTCTCTGTCTCTCTCTCTCTCTCTCTCTCTCTCTCTCTCTCTCTCTCTCACACACACACACACACACACACACACACACACACACACACACACACACAAAGCTGTGATTTATTGAAATGATTGATTTCCGTTGTTCCTAGAATTGCTCCTATCACTGATTCTCAAAGACATGACAGATATGTGAAACACTCATTTGACCTAGGGTCAGAGAGAAAAAACAACTGACTGACTATGAGCGAGATAAATTAACCTCTATTCCCATTTTCTTATTTTTAAAATGAGACAAAAATTCTCCCCAAGTTGTGGAGTTATTTTGAGGATTGAAAAAAAAAAGTGGTATTGAAGTACCACTCTCAGAAGTGTGTGTGGCACACAGTAAATGCTAAATAAATGGTAGCCATTATTATTGAGGGACCTCTTGAGAGAGCTGTGCAGGAGCAAGCTTCTCTGAGTCACTTTCAACCGCTGAGTGATGCAATAAACTGATACAGTTTAAGCCCTTGAGTTTCCCCTCCAGCTGAAGGGAGGAGCAGCCCAAAATTAAAGTTTGTGCCTCAGCAGGAGTTCAGCAGTGGAAGTTAACTAATGCCAGACTGACTGCAGGGAGGTGCCTTATGGTGATGGTGAGGAAGGGACTTATTTGAAACTGATTAATCATACTGTGTTGTGTCATCTCCCCTGATTATGAGAGTTGGGGTAACAAAAGATGAAGCCTCAGAAGTTAATGTCCTTGGACTTCTGCATTTTGCAATTTATGTGGGAACATCAGCTTCTTCAGATTAAGAAAGTTACCTTCTGTTCCGCATTGTTCATTCACTGAACAGGTATTTATCGACTCCCTGTTACAGGGCAGGCAGTGGGCCCAGCTTCACAGTGAAACAAAGAATGAGGATCCTTTGCCCCCATAAAGCTTCCAATCAAGTCTGTTTCCTAAGTTTTTTCATTGTGACTAATGCTCATGACTGATTCTCACCCATTATCCCTATAGCTATTTTTCAATTAATTTTTTTCCCCAAAGAATACTGCAAATATATCATCAAAGGTAACTGGGTACGATAGGAACGGTAGAAAAGCTTCATAAACTCAACAAGCCAAAACAACCATTTATCTGTCTGAGATTTTATTAGCAGGACCTTAGCGGGCAGTCGCAGAAGAGAAGGGGGGGAGGGGGAGGGGGAGGGGGGAGGGGGGAGGGGGGAGGGGGGAGGGGGGAGGAGACAGAGAAGAAGGGAAAGAGAGAGAGAGAGGAGAGAGGGAAAGTGAGAAAGAGAGAGGGGGAGAGTAAGAGAGAGAGCATGGACAGGGTGTTGATATTTATGGGCTTAACTCAGGATGAGGAGGAACCAGGCGAGTGGGCTGCTACTTGTCATTGGCTGAGAGTTTGAGGCACTTCAGGGATTGGAGGTGCGCCATTCAAAGTTCAAGCCATTCACAGGGATTGGAGGTGATGGTTCGCTTGCCATTCAGGGTGTGGTGGACCTGAGCTCCCGGAAGAGAAGTGCTCCAGGCGCCATCTTTACCAACAGGTACTGATAACTAAATGATTACCATTTCCAACGTGAGCCAGTTCTGTTCTACGCTATCCCTTAGCAGCATTTGTGATAACCTAGAAAATGGCCTGGTTCACCTGTGATGCTAATTTGGAAGCCAATTCTTCAACTCCTCCAAGCACCACATACTCCTACTTATTTTCAGTGGTTTCTGGTACCAAGTTCATGAGTGATTAAATCAAAGGATACCACTTCAAGAATGCTTTTCCTTTTATTTTGAGGTGTGTGTGTGTGTGTGTGTGTGTGTGTTTTCTTAGATGTTTCTAATTATATAGCAACACTATTTTTTCTTTTTATTCATTTTAGTCTTTCAAAAGGAGACATACTATGTTTATAGAATAACATACTAGCAGGTAGTATAGAGAGAAAGAGAAAGACAGGATGTTTTTATAGTACATTTGTAACGCTCAAAATGTTATTTTGAGTTCGTATTAGGGGTCTTCAAAGTTACTTACAACATGATTAGAATCTATATGTGAAAAATTGTTGCAGGGAAAAGAACAAATATTCTGTGGATTTCTATTTTGAGGATAAAAATTGACACGCCCCAGTTAATAGTTGCGTAATACATGGGTAGTGGTGTCAAGGAGAGAATATTGTCAAGATTTCTAGTCAAATGTGTCATCTACTTCATCATAATGAAATTGAGGTATATGAATATAATATTGTCAATTCAATGAATCATTTGCTTCATTTTCTTTGAATTCTACCTCCTGTGACCTATGGAGGATATTAAGTCACAATTAACTAATGAGTCACTTACAGAACTTTACAACAACGTATGCATAAAATAGACTGTGCTTTGCCCCAAACTTCCCTTACCAATGGCCAACAAGAAGAAATATAGAAACAGGTGGTTGTATCTATGTGCATATGTACAAATGTGCAGAAACACATGAGAGATAAAATTTAAAAAGCAGATGGTTAAAATAAATGCTATTCAAAGGACCATGATTGGGTCTCAGGGTGAAAGAAATCTCCTTTCTTTTCAGAAATTACTCAAATTTCAATAGAAAAAAAAATAGCCTGGAAAAAGGCAAAATGAGATGAATAACATTTATTCAGCACTAACAATATCAAAGTACTTAACCAGGTCTCTTACAAGGACCTTCATATTTCAGCTGTTCATTTGGTCATTATAGATCCTATTTTCATTATATCTAAGAACTTTTAAGACTCATAGCTTATAAGACTTATAGGATAAGTTGTTGCTAAAGCTCATCAGCTCATGAGTAATAATTCAGAATGCAAACTTCAGGTTCAATAGACTTTAAAACCCATGTTTTTACTTTTTGGCTATTTAGGTAATGACACAAACCATTAAGGGATAAAAGTGTTTGTTGACTTTGCTCAATAGGTTAGGTTGTCTATTAGTTTAGAAACTGAGAAGCATTTTACATTCTGTCTCTAGCACTTCACCTAAAATATGGCATGCCATAGAAAATTCCTGAGACTCTTCTAAGTTGTTTTTTTTTTTTTTTTTTTTTTTTAATGTGGGGAGAGCCACCTTTGGCCTTCCAATAGTGGGATGAAAAGTTGTAGGTTTCTTTCTTTATCATCTATTTTATGCTCAAAAATTATTGTGGAAGCTTTCCTGATGCCATTTATTATTTAATTTACCATTTCATATATTCTCCATTGAAAATTCAAAATGTAAAGTTACTTATGGTAATTATTAAATAACAGTGGAAATACAGAACTAATTTGAAGTTTCAATAAATTCACTAATATCATTTCTTCTGATACTACTATCATACCTTCATTAACGTGGCTTTTTTTCCTCCCATCAATCAAGCATGAGTATTTTTTATTCTGTATCTAAAGATGTCTGAATGAATAACTTAGGGATATTAGGCTTGATTTCCACAGTAAAAGTAACAAGTCTGGTAGAATAAGCTTATCAGCTCAAACTTTGAGCAAAATAATTAAAAATATTCTAAGCACCATTCAATTCCTTTTCCCCCCTTTTCAGCCATTCTGTAAGTGAATATACTTTTGTCATTTTGAAATTGCTCCTTGACTCATCTGCAACCTATTTCAACAGTTGGATTTACATGAGTCTCATATGTTACCTGCTGGCTAGGCTGATCCAGGGCGAAATGGGGTGCTGGAAAGAGAAGTGATCAGGAAGAAATGTTGCCTCTTGGCCTTTTCAAGTAGATAAAGCTGAACTATGCACTGTTACAGGATAGACCCTGCAGGAGCAAGGCTGGGTGTGTACCAAGCCTCCCCCTCCAACCCTTACATTTTTTTCTACCATGTCTAGCATACACTGTGTTCTCCTATAATTATAAATGTATGTTTCCCATCACCACAAAGACTTCTCATTGCTTGAAGGAAATACAGCTTCAAAGAGTTTAAATTGTGAAGGGCAGGCCTCCTCCTGAGAGCTACCATTGCTCGGGGTGATTCTTCCTTTAACTCATCGACAGTCATCCCACCGGCCAGCTTGGCTGGATGCATCTTACCATGTCTAGATCAGCCTGGGGCTTTGGTGGTTTCAGTTTTCGAAAAGGAGCAACTTTGAATTTTTGATAATGTAAATCTCAATATTGTTCTTTTAAAAATATTCTTTGTGGCAAGCTTCCTTACTGTCTTAAAAGGGAGAAAGCCTTCTTGTCTTTTGTGATTCTCAACTTCACATACAAAGGATTTCTGGAGAAAACTGGCACTTTGATTACAGGGTAAGTTTCACATTGAGACATAGTTTCAGTTTTAAGTTGCTGAGAGTTGAAAGTAATGTAACATGGACAAGAAGAAAGGACACAGAAATATAAGTTTAAAATGTGATGCTCTAAAAAAGAAGACTGCATATTTTATGACAGAGCAGTTTGAGAGAAAACTGTGCTTTATTTTTAGCAATCTTTTTTTAAGCTCTAACAATTACACTTTCCTGGATGTTTCTTCAGGATAACAGCTTTCAGGGAGTGGAGCTGTGTCAGTCAATAATGACAATAGCTCACACAGTCTCGGGACAGGCACTGTGCTAAGCTCTTCTTAAAGGAAATAGCCCAATCCTTTCCATCAACCTCAGTGTTGCCACTGCTACCCCATTTTACAGATGAGTATTATTTTATGAGATAGGTTAAAACTGAGAGACCTGCCTCACATAACACAGTTGGATTGTTTTAAATGAAGTTTGGAAACCAGACTGTGTGACTTGTAACATTATTCTCTGCTGTCATGAACATTTCTTGTTTAGGGACAATTTTTTACATGTCTTTGAAAATACAGAACACAAAATCCTACATCTTTCTCTACAAGATTCAGTCACCTTGTTGGTGTCTAACCTAAATGATACTCCCATAAGGCACCTTTGCAGTGATATATCATTAGAACTGATTTATAACCCTAGAGAAAAATCATCTTTCTTAACTGAAAAGGATAGACTAGAGTAAACATCATTTATTGAGTGTTTACCACACATCAGGTACTGTGTTAGATGCTTTACACAAATGTTCTCATCTAATCATCTCACAAATCTTTCAGTTAGGCGTTGTTATTCCCCTTTTGCACATATCGTGATTTGGGCTTAAATAGATGATGTAACTTGGCTAGAAGCACATGATAAAGGATGGGGGGTGGGGTGGGGACTGAGCCCTGCCTGTCTGACTCCAAATTACATGCTCTTGAATATAACACTAAATTGTCTTCCCACTACAAGGGACATCCATATAAACAGATCCATTTATTGATCACACATGTTGAATCAGATAGTCCACTGGGAATTTTGCATATGTTATTTCTCAATTTTTCATATCAGTTATAGGGGCTGGAATGATAGAGCACTTACCTATCACCACAAAGTTCTGGGTTCAATGTCAAGCACAAAAAAGAAATAAACAAAAATAAAAATAAAAATCACTGAGAATCAATACATATACTCATTCCATCAATGCATTTTTTTTAACATATCCAGTTTAAATGAGATAAGAGGTACCTTTCAGAGACCACAGAAAGACTTCCAAGCAGGTCCAACTGGTGTCAATTTTCCTTTATCCATTCCATAACACTATTAAGGCAGGAGGCCCCTCTACAGTTCCACATCTCAGAGCAGCTAATCTAATCATGATATTATAGAGGGAAAAATGTTTCACAACCTTCGGTGATTATTCATGGAAATTTTCACACACCAACCTTCACTGTTAGAAAGGTCATGCTGAAACTTTAATGTAAATAATGTACACTTCTCTTTTTAGATCTCTGATAAGCATGGAAACTTTCCTCCAATAGTCAGTAATGGTTGTAATAATAATGGATTTTTATTACCCTTTTACTGTTCAAAAATACCATTTTTCACAGCACTACTGAAAAGTAGAATTATCTCTTCTGCCTCAGTAATATGCTTGGTCCTGAGCTGGTTTCAGCGCTGCCTGCTTTTATGATCTTATCCTATAGCATTGGTTAGGGATGAGAAAAATTTTATTTACCTCCCTACTGAATCTGCAATGTCCAGATAAATAGACTCATTTTTATGGCATCAAATGTTTTTTAGGTAACTCATTCTGATATGTTCTCACTGAACATTCTGCTCTCCAAACACAAATGTGTAAGGCAATGCAAAACGTTATGAACTTATTTTTTTCTGGGGAGGATGCAAGCCACGTTGTGATTATAGACGGAGCATTTCTCAAAGTTCCAAAGATGTTCATCATTTACCCAGAGCTAGAAGCCACCGACGACTATGGAGATCTCAGCTCTAAAAAGGCAAAGGACTAAATAGTACACAGGGAAGTAGAAAGAATCAATCAGAAAAGCCAATAAAATCTGGGAAATAAGCATAGTCCCAACATGACAGCTGCCTCCAGATCACATGGAAGGACTGGAGGATCCAAGCTCCCACGCGTGGGCGTGTTGTGTGAACCAGCCATCAATGTCAAACACAGTACCCTGAGTCATTTTATCTCTGATTCACAAGCAGGTCTGGGCCATCCCCGTGAGACTTTAATTGCTTGATGCAGAAAATGGGATAATGAACCTCAAAGCAGCCCAAGATCTCGTTTTGGCTTTCTTCTAGCCCTGGCTTAGACTCTGGCTTGTCTGTGATAACTTGCCTATCCCGAAATGCTGAGGCTGGCCCTGCTAAGCATTGCCAAGCTCACTCTTGAACTTGGCAATATTGAGCTCTTTGACCATCATCTGCCGAGTTAAAAAGACTCCCTCACCCTGCCCATCTCGGGGGCCAGTTTTTTACGAGGTTGGATTTAAGAACTACCACTCTAACACTGTTCACCTCAGATCATGCTTTCTGCCAGCTCCGCTTCTACTTTGAGACAGACACTTCCCTTTGTTTCTGAGTCTCTGTTTCCACATTGTCACTTAGCACAGGAGATTACTTCCTCTGTTTTCTGGGCTGGAGTCTCACATTGAGTAATCTTTCCAATTCCTCAAGATCTAGAAAACCTAGAAAAATTCCCTAAAGTTTTCTGACACTAGAATTATGATCTGAAATACCAGTAAGTACTGTTGAGTCTGCCCTCTGTGAAATTATCAAAATCTAACACCTGACTACAATTATAAATCCACTCATTTCTGGATGTTCCTCTCAATCTCCTAATATCATTTTCCTTATTGCACAGATGTCCATGGGTAACAGCACAGGCTTTGAATTCCAAGCAAGTATCCTAAGCAATATCTTTTCTTTCTTTTCTTTTCTTTTCTTTTCTTTTTTCTTTTCTTTTCTTTTCTTTTCTTTTCTTTTCTTTTCTTTTCTTTCTTTCTTTCTTTCTTTCTTTCTTTCTTTCTTTCTTTCTTTCTTTCTTTCTTTCTTTCTTTCTTTCCTTCCTTCCTTCCTTCCTTCTTTCCTTCCTCCATCAACACATGCATCTAAAATAGAAGGTAATAATAAATATGCCCCCACATAAAACTGTTGTGATTAAAATAGTTAATGTAGGCACAACACATATAGTATTCAATGTATACTCAATACATGATTGCTATTTATTTACCATTAGATATAATATAACATGCTTATTTTATAAATGAATCAAAAATTTTATTTACATTTAAATATTCAGTAATGTCAGATGATGTTAATTTTTGTCATATGCTGGGTCATTTCTTCCAAATTTCACTTCTTCTAGACTTGATACTTCTGGATTTAAGTCTGGTTCCCAGTCTATTCTGCCTTATTCTACTGAATTTAATGTGGTCCTGCTCAGCAAGAGCTGAAGAACTCAAAGAGAGTAGGTAGGCCCAGAATGGAGGAAGAAGGATATTCTAGGATTGACAATTCTAAAGATTTACTCTAGACAAGTAGAGTTCTGAAATGGAGAAATAATGGTGATGATAAACAGGATTGCCAAAGATGCTGGAAAATAATACCCTCTTCCAACTTTACTTACCCCAGTGCTTCCTAGCTGCTATCAGCAGAAAAGCAGAGATAAAAGAAGTCATATGCCATTTCTCCATAATTCCAACAACAACTTTCATCTCCAGACATACTTGCCTCCCTCAAGGGAGCCAAAAATAGCAGACACAATGGGCAGATGGTGACTCTTGTCAGACCACCAGAGAAAAGTTCATACAGCACTTCTTAGGCATTAGTTTTTCAAAGCACCAAGGCAGTAATTCTGTTAACTCTATGGATCAGGAAATGATATTTTCTTTATGCTGCTTTTTATTCAAAAGCAGTTGCCATTCTTACCCCGCTGACATAGGAATAAATCTATAGAAACAAAGTCAAGAAAACTTATGTGCAATTTCCATTAATAGGATCCCTGTGGCTGGGAAGGAAGGACCAAAGCCAAGAACAGCCATCAATAAATTTCTCAGTGTTGCTGAGTCAGGAGTTGGTAGACTGAAGGGTTTACTTAGCTCAATTTCCGATTGAGGATTGTGACATTAGAATTCATTTAGATAAAGCTTAAAGATTTCCTTTTTACTAATTTTAGTTTCTGTGTTTTCCTAGTCATATATCCTTTGCTTAATTATTTTCTTTAATGCCCAAATAATCTGAGTCTAATACAAAAGTATTGATTGGAGCTGATCCATCAGCCTATGATTTTGTGAAAGATGCTTCTTCTGAACAGAAAAGAGAAATAAGGTAAATGTACACCTTCACTATTTCTATTGTATTTCAGTAAAGAACCATTATAGAAGCCACCAGAACATATTCTCTCAATTAACCTCCAATAAGTGGTGGGTAAATTGTCTAGGTTATTGGTGGACAAAAGAATATCATAATTTGATTCATGAGTACAGGCTTTTTAACAACAATGGCAAAACAACAACAACAAAAATATATAGCAACTTTCAAGGGCATTTTTAAAAGTTTGCTTTATCTGGAGAGAGAAGAAGACCAAATGATCATAATGCCTAAATACATTGAATTGAAGATAGCTAGATTTTTTTTTTCAGAAAAGTCAAAACTTTAAAGAATGCTGTATTCTAGAAAGAATGTTGGTTGACATATGGAAGGATTTCTTAACTTCAAAAAGAAATGGCATTCTAACTCATCATCGGGGGCTCTTGCTCTCCAAAGATATTGAAACGACTTTCAATACGGTTATTTTATCCATGAAATTGTATGAAATTGTGCACTCTGTTTCTTGAATTTTGTGGTAAAGTGATAGCCCCAATGCAGTCTTCCTTTTCTATGTGCCAAACTCTTTCAATTCTCCTCTAACCCCTCTGAGATTAGTATCACTAGTCTTACTTCACAGACAAGTTAAGTTTAGAAGTTAAATAACTTGCCCAAGATTTCAAATGATAAAGCTGAGAATTAAACACATGTCGCCTTGGTCCCCGATTTAAACTTTTAAAGGCTAAGTGTATACAGGTCGGTCAAATTTTAAATGGTAATTTTGAAAGAGTGCTTGACAATTGTCTTTTCTCCCCAATGTCTATACTTAACTTCAATTTGTAATTCCTATTTTTACAGTGTCTATTTCTTCCACTCTTTTCTTGAGTCCTAAGTACAGGATGTGGTCATTGAGTCAACCATTTTGGTCCTATCAACATTCCATATTTGAGGAGTAACTCAGCCTGATACTGAGAAGATGGGTATGTCCTGGTCAATTTAATTGCCAGGACTTAGAAACTTAGAAACAAAGCTCCAAGCCTTTGAATAAAAATAATCAGCCTGTTCCTGATGGCTACACCCAGGTTGTTGTTTCTACTTACTTCCCCGTGGAACATGCCTAAGCCACATAACTCAGATTATAAATATTTTTTCAGGTAAATGCCTATCAGCTGCATAAGTCGGGCTGGCCTGAGAAGACTCATAGAGCAGGTCAAGTTCATTTCTGATCTCCACCCAGCAGAGTTCTCAGCATCACAGTGCATGGTCCATTTCAGGATTTTGTTTCCTTCCTTCTTATCCCAGTGACCATTGCTGACTGCTTGAGATGTCTGAAGTAGCCTCACTTTGCTCTCCTTCCACCCTGTTCCTCAAATGTGAGGCTTTCCTGACAAGGACTCTCTTACCGACTTCATCTTCACTTCGTCTCAACACCAAGGCCTTTCATGTTTGCTTCACTTTCAGCCAAGGGCTTTCCAGACGGGAAATTTCACCATCAACCACTTCAGGCTAACGTTTTGACATCCATCTTGCCATGCCAGCAGAAAGGTGTTACTCTTTTCAGGAGAGACTGTATATCAGATCATCAAATATCCTGTAGCAGCATTCCCATCTCTGATTTAGGAGCTGATGAGGGGCTTGGAGAGCCCTGGCTGGTCAGGGCTTGGTCCCATTTCCTCCACAGGGAATGGGTAGTGAGAGACTTATCTGGAATAGATAGAATAAACTTTATCATAGACATAGACTTCCATTAGTAAAGTAAAAGATAAGTGTTGCCATAATTTTAAAAAAAGCCTTGATCCTATTTTGCATGAATATTGTTCCTTTTTTTTTTTTTTTTTTGCTTTTTGAGGATACTTTCTGTGACATAAGTCACAAACTAGATGTGAATCTTTAGTCAAGGACAAGGTACTTGAAATGAAAGTAGGAGAACAATCAAGCATTTGATGAACCATTTGACTTCTACTCCAAAACATCATTTCAGATTATGTCTGTATGCTATTTTATTGATGATTCTATTTTTTATGAAAAATATAATTTCTTATGTCAAATATGCAACTCTATGTCTTAAGACATTTGAAAGGTAAAACTGATCATTTTTTGTTGAAAATCCATAAATATAGAACTAGCTGAAGTTGCTGATATTTGACAGTTTTATATGTTCCAACCAGACACATATGTGTACACATATGTCTGGCATATTGTTTATATGCTCCATATATCACATGTTATGATGTTGGATTCATTACATTCTTGACAGCTCTTTTCTGTGTGTATGTGTGTGTATGTGTGTGTGTGTATGTGTGTGTGTGTGTGTGTGTGTGTAAAAATAATCAGATTAAAGTGATTGTTGATTTGATGATGAGTCACTTGTTAATCAACTCTTGATTAGAGTAGATTAAATGATGAGCAATAGAATAACTTACTGAATAAGTGCTGTTGTTATTTGACCATTTCAGATAACCAAAATAGGACTTAGCATGAGGGCTTCTTTCTCTCTCTCTCTCTCTCCTAACAGCAAGATGAGAGCAATCAGTTAATAATTTCATCTACTGCTCAGCACTTCATTATTACAATAACAAAAATTAAACACCTTTCTGTATTATATCAAGCAAAGTAAATGATTCTCTGAAATTGAAGGCACACCTGCTTTCTGCAGTTCCTGTAATGTATCTGTTTTATTCATGTCCAAGCTAGGCTTTTTTAGTACAACTTTGCAGATATAACTATTTCTATTCCCCAATGCTCTCAGCTATAGGTTTTATGCTAGATGTGAATTTTATAGGTGCCAAATGGCACATGCATCTACATTGCAGAGTATTAGTTTAAAAAAAGTCAAAACAACAGCATGTTTTAAATAATGTATTATTTTATTAGGTTTTCTTCAATGACTTTAGTGAATTCAAGTCCTCTACTATTATTTGACAGCATCTGAATCTCCCTGAATGTTCTATGAATTTCTCAGTAACCAGGTTTCATGTATTTCTTTGAGCGACATGCTATGTACATTACAGGCTGGAGCTTGGTAGCATATGAAAATATGTATAAACTTTCAATTATGGTACAGTACATCACTTGATAAACTATGTCATTTTCTGAGCTAACAGTACTGATTTCCATTTAACATGGTGAAGAGAAATCAATTTTAGAATTTTAGGCAAAGATGCCTATAGTGAAACAGCAATTTTAAATTTCAGAAGGAAATAGTATTTGCATTTTGGCCAGATCACAGGTCCTATAGCAGTCAATTTTAAAAATTGAAGTTCCTCAAACTGTACAATGGTGAAGATATATTTCCATAAAACCAAGTTTCTCTATTGTAGCAAACAGTATTTTATTTTTATTTAAAAACAGAAGTGCTCCTATCTTGATAAATTGTAAATGACTCACACCTGCCTATTTCTGAAACTTTTGACCATCTTCTGTTGTAGTCCTTTGTTCTGTCTTACCCAGAACAGTTAAGTCAATGAGTATTTCTATGGAAGACAAAAGAAAAAAGAAAAAAAAAAAAAGAAAAGAAGAGATTTCATTTTTCAGTACTTTCAACATACACAAATGAGATGCATTCTGGAGTTTTTAGAGAAGAGGTGGTGTAGATCAACTAGTGCGTTGGCATAAGACCGTATTGTTCTTGCCAAGTGAGACACTTAATTTATTTGAGTGAAAACACATCAACATGGCTAAGAAGAGTACTTCTATGAGACATGGTGCTATTTATTTTTGTTTTATAAGCCCTTACATCACATTTCACTAGGTGCCAGGCATTGTTCTAGATACCTTACAAGTAATAATTCATTTAATACTCATGATCAGCCTATGGAGTAGGTATTGTTTTTATCTCAATTTGAAAAAGGGAGTACTACAGAAAGAGGAAGTCACTGAACCACAGTGACATTGTAAGCAATGACATCTGTTGAAATGCTTTGGAAAACACTGGCATAGTCCTTCCTGGTCAAGCCTGATGGGTTTGGGTTTAATCCCTGCTTTTTCCTGAGTTTATCCTGAGCTGGGACTTCAGTTCTAGAGGCTTGATTTTGGGTTTGTGTCATTACATCTGAGTCCCTACCATCCTGATTGATCTTGGACTGAAATTCTTTCTCACAAGTTCCATATTAAAAAAAATGAATTTCCATTCCTAAATCATACCTTGGCTGAGGGCCAAGTGCCTGATGGACCAATTGGTTTGGTCATTTATCCCCACCCTTGAACTTTTAAGGACTACCTGTTCCTAAAGGATTTTGTCTCTTCCTATCAGTCAATTTCTGTTAGTCTCCTACCTTCACAGCCTATCCTAACTTCCGTCTTATTTATTTCACTTTTAATTATTAAAAACTGTAGCCAAGATAATATAAGTAATAATCATAACAGGTCTTCAAAATTTTGTAACATTTTAAAAAGATTCTTTAAATTTAATGTTATAAACAAATCAGAATCCTTTGTAACTGATCCCTCCTTAAAATGGACCACTCACTAACTTGTAGCTGGGTAATTTTCCCATGCAATTTTTTTTAAAAAAATTACATATGTACCTACGAAAAAATCATGGAATTCTTTGTATTATACTTGAAATAGCCTCACACTGCACATATCATTTAAAAACTTGTTTTTCTTATAACAAAATCATCTTCTCTTTAACTGTTGATGATTCAATTCTAGTTTATTTTTGATAATTAATGTGTAGTATTTGTTATCCAATTATACCATAATTTATTTATCCATTTTTACAATACTGGTAGGGATTAGGCTATTTCTAACTCTCTATTAAAAATCACATACTCTTTAAAAAGTCATATCTACTTACACATCTGTGAGATTTTTCATCTGGCCCATTGTCTCACCTTTTGCCTTTGGGATCCCACTAAGAATTTCTTCTAATCCCTTTGAGTCCCTCATATGTGTTTAAACCAAACTCTGGACTTATTTGGCTTTCACCCGTATTTCCATTATTGTCTCCTTTTTATGTCAGGACACCACATCATTCAGGCTTCTCCACTGCACTTAGTTGTTATGCCTCCCCTGACTCCTTCTACTGGGTGACATTATTTTCTATCTCTCTTATTTCTCATGATCTTGATAGTATTGGGGAATACTGGCTCGGTATTATTTAAAATGCTCTGATTTATCCAAAGTGTTTCTCATAATTTACTGGAGGTTATGGATTTAGGGAAGACCATCAGAAAAGTGGGATGTCTTCCTTGTGTTGAATCAGGGGGTACATGATATCAATATGTCACCTCTGGTGGTATTAAACTTTATCACTTAATTATGATAGTTCCACTGGGCTTCTCTATTGGAAAGTTGTCTTTCCCTTTCCATACTTTATTCTTTAGCAGTAAGTATAGCCCACCCTTAATGGGGATGGGGAGGGCATAGCTCCACCTACTAGATGGGATGGATATTCATAAAGAAAATAGCACATTTGTATATATATGAAATGGAAATTATTTTCTTACATTGGAACTATTTTATTACATCTAAACTATTCACCTTTGGTTAAGTTAGTTACAAAAGTTGCAATTTCTAATATATATCATAATATTTAATCCTTAAATAAAACTGCTATGCCATGCTTCAAAAGATGTCCAGCAGAATCTAAATACCATAGCTATCTGATACCCACTGTTACGCATTTTAAAAAGCCACATTAAAGACCACTTTTTCAACATTAAAGAATACATTTTCAACAGTCAAAAACTTTACATCATTATTTTTCCTTTTTGAATTCATATTACTATTCCAAATCCCTCAGAGAAAATTTTAAGTAATTTAATTCTTTAAGTATTTTGCTGATGCACTTTTTATTTTTAAAAAAGTATTTCTTTTGAAATAGTTTTAAAATACTGACTTTACAGTATTTACAGTATTTTTGTGACTGTAAGGTTCTAATTTGTTTTAAAATGTTATTCTGGATTTACCTTTCATTACAACTGGTTTTAATACATGATTGATCACAGTAATATAAACATGTAATACATTTAAAAGCAATTATTTAAAGAAATAATAAAATTTGCTACTGTTATAGCCTGTCATAATTGTACTCAGGTTTAAAAAAAAAAGAAAAAAGACCTATTTCTTCATCCAAATGCCTTTATGTGTTTTTGTTGCTATAAGTTGTTCAATAAAGAAAGATAAAAATGGTTTCAGTATTTATGTAACTTGAATATCAATGCAGTATTGATTTTGAAAATCTCCAGAAAATATGATATTCATAAAGAAAATATCACATTTGTAAAGATCATATAGATATTAAAATTTATCTCAAACATATAATTTCCTAACTAACTATATCAAAATTTAACTGTAATTATGATAATTATTATGAAAAAATTGACCTGAGAGTGTCTAATTAATTATGAACACAAAAGACCATGTTAAATAAAACTATGGGTCATTCTCCAATTCCAAACAAAATTTAAACTAGTTCTGGGTTGTAAACAATTAAAGGTTGCTTTAGAATTAGATGCCCAAGGCACATTTTCATTTTCGATGCAAACCAGATCTTAAAATCTGTGTTGCTTTATTAAATAATAAAATTAATGTGATAAAATCGAACCTAAGTATAAAACTATTTTTGTTCAATCAGGAGATGTTTGCTTGTTTATTCATTGCTAGATCATATTGGTTTAGAAAGGATTTAAAGTGAATCGATTCACATTAATTTAGCATTGTATCCTAATCAAGACAAAATATTAAGATGATTTTTGCATGAAGATGTTTCCTGACTTCCCAAATTAATCAAATATCTTTCAGACTTTATTTACATATTGTTACACATAACTTTTGGCTGAAGTCAAAATTAAGACTTAAGTCTAAATTAATTATAATAGAGATATATTAAATATAGAGATATGACTAGATTTTAAATTAGCCACATTCTCAATAAGATTTCCTAAAAATGAGACCTGGCTGTAATGGAGAGGATTTTAAGTAGTTGAAATATACTCTAAAATACTTCTTGCTGGATTTGAACAAAAGGATCATTTTCATTAACCTTCAAAACGTCTTCAGCCTTTGCAGTAGCCAGCCATAATTTCTTAGACCGTCTGTTCTACTCTAGAATAGAGGATAATAAAGTCAAATTTTCAACATAGTTCTATAATTCTGGCTCAAAACCAATTACATGCATACTCTAAAAAATAATTTCATCTGTTTATATTTGTAAAAAAATGTAAACAATGCTAGTTTATGTTAGTCTAAAACACTGTTTAACTCAATTGTGGTTATTAAACATGAGCTAATCTGAAGAAGGATGCATTGAAAATAAATTAAGAATTAATTTCAAGAAATGTCTCAGATAACTTTTTGTTTTCTGAATGGGACTTAACTTTTTGACTATTTCATACTGCTATTTGGCTTGTTTAAACCAGACCAAATGTTTGCCAAATTTCTCAGAAGGGAAACTTACAGTCTCTGAGGCTACTGACAAATACATTGTCAGAATTACCTACTTCCTGGAACTCTCTAAAAGTCCTTGAAGAGGAAACACTAAGGAAGCCATGTATTCAGGTATTTCTAGGTACTGTCATCTTGGACATCTTTATAAGCATGTGTGTTAGACACACAGGCATACTATGCATGATCTTTTGTCCCCTAAGGAACAAAAGACCTTCCTTCCTGAAGGCTTGCTGAAATTACAAATTTTACTTTTCATTTTATTTATTTGTTTGCTTTTTGTATTACCAAAATCTGTAGAGCATTTAAAATAATCTTAAAAAAACATTAAAACATTTAGGAAGCCATGTTCTTGTGGATAAGATAGATTATACATGTGGTACCCAAAGTTGAGTTTATTATCTTAGTGTCAAACAACAGTTAATTACCAATTTTGTCATGATGATTACATAGATCCTCTAATTATTGTATTAGTCTCATTTTTTTGATGAGCTTATACGCTGTTTATATATAAATTCTACCATGGTCAAATGTCACATGTTTTATATCCATCATGACTAGAGTCACTTGGATAGCCTTACAACACACAAGGGAGAAAAATAGAAGCATCCTACTTCAAATAACCTGTTCCCCCGGAAGCCACCCCAGTCCCTTATGTTTATACAAAATTCATGTAAACTCCTATTCCATATCAATAAGGAAAAAAAAAATTCTGTCCCCAAGTCTTCTTTGAAATCCCAGGGTCTAATGTGACCAAGAGCTCCTATTTGTTGAACTTTATCTCAGTCTTATCTCACATCTTGGTACTTACCTCTTCAATCAGCTCTGCATCCATATAAGGGACTTGTGGCCAAGGCACACTTGTGTTCCACTTGTTACAAAAAGTTAAATTGCTACATATTGCATCCCTATTAAATGCCGTTTGGCCACTGTCTCTAGGAATGTCTCACTGTCTCTGTCAACAGGGCTCACTGACCACAGAATTCTTTGGCATCTTCTCTCTCCAATAGTTTCTTTCCAATATGCTTATCTTCACCACTATTTTTCTTTATATATGTAGCACTTTGCATCTCTGTTATTTTGGAATCCATAACTCTATATGTTATCACAGCCCCACTTATATAACCTGCTAAGAAAAAAATTTCTTTAATAATAAGTTCTCTATCAAAAGAGGAAGTGATTCTCTTAGACCTAATGCCTATTTTCTTTGATTAATTAGAAAAGAAGCTTTCCCCTTAATCCTGTGTATTTTATACCATCTAAATGAAGTACAGTTCATATAGGTTTCCCACCACCACCTGATAATTCACACAAAAAGCTTTTAAAACATTCTGATAAAGAAGGAGATCTGATGCAAACATTTGATTTATTTTCAGCACCTGAATATAGAAATGTGCTGTGAATTTTTAGACCGGTGTTTGTCACATCTAATGATTTTGTTTTGTTCTTATGTATCAATTGTACAGTTAACTTCATTGATAATTGCAAAGTCAGATTCCATTGTGGACCCTCAAAAAGTTAAACGAATGATTTCAACTGTTTGCAGTTATTTCCAAGTGTCAAAATTATTTTTGTCACTACTTTCTAGATACCAACTTTGGCAAAAAATGGTTAATGACACCCTGATTCTTAACTCCTTCTCAATTATATGCTGGCTTCTCTGAGCCAAAACCAAGTTTTTTTGTTTTTTGTTTTTTTGTTTTTTTTTTTTTTGAGGGTGGTGGAAAACCATTTTATTTGTTTCTCAACTTAGAATCTCACTGAGAAAGTCGGGTTTGACAGGTATTTATATTAGCCCATTATCTCACTTTTGCCTACTTTTAAAAATTTTTAATTTATATACTTATCCCAAGTGTAAAACACATGTTATTTTTGGCTGCCAAAGTTCTTCTCCTATCCCTGTACACTAATTTTTGTTTGCTCCACCTTTGGTGTCTGATGTTGAACTTACATCAACTACAAGGGAAACAAGGCAACCTCTGAACTTTAGCTGTCAGCAAAAGTTGAAAAGAGCAGTAATGGGAGCAAGATGTGGGGTGAAGATGCTATTCCTCAGGAGGGGGCCTCACCAGGGATGGCTACTTTCTATGGAGGATAAGCCCCACTGCTCAGTTCTTCACACCTTTCACTGGAGAGGGGAAAACTTAACAGGCTATTGGAAATTTTTTTCCTTCTCACTTTGGAATTTTCTAAAAGTGGTCATGACTTCTTCCCCTAACCTGATCATGAATAGTGTTGCCGGAACAAAGAAAAGTCTAATATTCAGAGTTTTACAAAATCAAGATCCAAGAGTTGTTAAGCTTAAAAATCAATTTATTCTTAGAAATCTTGATATCCAGAAAGAAGAGCATGCCACATATTGTTCACTGTCTGTTTTAGTAGTCATCCAAGCTCTGTCTGCCTCTATGGGAGAGGAAGTTGTGCCCCCTTAAATCTCAGATGGAATATTAGAAAGTAAATAAGTGTTATTGTCCCAAGTGGACCCAGAAGAAACAGAGCTTGCTTTCATGATTTGAAAATTAAGTTTATTTTTTAGAAAAATTGTTTTTAGCACCAACTTTGACCTGCTCCAAAAGCACCTTAGTTTAAATTCACTTAGGTGTATCTGCTTGTTTTTATATAAAACCTATCACTAGTTAGAGCAGAACATTTTATATGATCTTTAAAGAATGAACTCATGCAGAATCTTCTTTGGGTGTAACACATGATGTCATAGAACCCATTTCATTTTATTTCATATAATACCATTTGTTCTTATATTTATTACCTTTTGTTGTCAGAATCTTAGAGTCTGATTTTTTCCCCACTCATGAATTTCCTGTTAAACTTGATTCTGTTAGCATTTAGAGTATTAAACACATGATTTTTAATTGGTAGACATGAACTTCTCAAAGAAAACAGGAAGATTGGGAAAACTGGACAAAGAACTAGCAAGTCAGGAAAAGGGATTGTTAAATACTCATTTCACATCATTAAACATAATTGTTTCTGTAAAGGTATATAAGAGTTGATCCATGGTATTTCAGAAAACCAGTGTTTGCAAAGAGGCATAAAGTGGATTAACCACTAGCTTTAACTATGGAGACTCTGCATATAGCCAACATCTTTGAAAAATCAGAACTGAAATCCATCTTTGAACAGAATACATGTACTTTAGTCTGTGTTCTCTAAATATCTAAGAAGGACATAACCAAATTGAGGTCAGAAGAGGTAGTCCTTAGGGATTTGGAAAGCAAAGTATGTTGTGCAAATCAGTGTCAGACCCAAGATAGCTGATCTTTGAATCAAGACAATTGAGAAGTTACTATGTGAAAAACATTTAGCTCTTGAAAGCCAAAAATGTATTAAATTTTCTGTACTGAAGAAGGCAAAACATTTTTGAGGTCCATTAATAAATGTACATAATTATCTACACTAAAAGTCAGTATTTTAATTTAATTTAATTTTTAATTTTTGCAGTGTTAGGAATTGAACCTGAGGACTAAGCAAGCATTTCACCCTGTAGCCACATCTCCAGACCCACAAAGTAAGATTTTGGCTAATCTTTGGCCTATACAGAACATTTTCTACAGGCTTTTAAGGAGAAAGATAATTTCAAATTAGTATGGAAAGGGCAAGTTGTAATGAGTGAATGACATTTGAGCTTTGAAAGTTGTCAAGATTTTAGCTGATGTTCATTGTGTAAGAAGATGGCACCTTCATGTGGTAACCAAAATTACAATATTGCAGAGTTGGGAAGCTGTCAAAAGAAAAGTTATATAATGGGAAAATGCCACAATATAGTTTGAAGTTTGGTATGTATATAGGCAAATAATGACATAAGATATTTTATGTAGAGTTTGCCAAAGAGCATCTTCTATTCTGTAATGGTTGTTCTATTATCTTTGGAAAAAATACTTGTTGTTATTATAATTTTCTTTGATTTGATTTGATTAAAAGATGAACCTCAGAAGCACTACACTACACCCACCCTTATGCTCTTAACATTTGCAGCATATTGGGTAGTGATCTCAAATCCATTCAGATTGTCAATATCACTGGCATTCTGTGGAGAAACAATGGCAGAATGAGATGCTACTGCTTTGGATTTGTGGCAGATCCATGATATTTTTCTCTTAACTTATATGATTGAAGCTGTTGTTTGTGACTTCAAGCTTTTGCGTGGCCTGCTTACCATGCAGGAAGAGATTAATCCGCTGTGGTCCAATAATTTTTTTCCCCCACATTTTGGCACTACCGCCAACACGTGCATTGAGGTCCCCCATGACCATCAGGTTGTCAGATGGTAGAGCAGCTGTGATGAGTTTATGCAGATCTCTGCAGAATTTCCCCCTCACTGGAATCTGTGACAGGATATTTGCATCTACAAAAGAAATAAATGGTCATTTGATCAATGCACACTTTGACCCTCCAAGTTGGAGACAAGATCACTTGAACACTCAATGCCTGAAAAACCTTCCCTCAGAATCTCAGTTCTTCTCATGATATATCTGTAATCATTAGGGAGAAATATTCAAAATATTTTGTTTCTAATATAATTTCTTAACAGGAGTTCCTTCTCATGTTTTTGCAATTAAGAAAAAAGACCAACAGAGAGCCATATTTTCATGATCTGCCTCCCAGTGTCTGAAACAACCCCACCCTAACTGAACTGCCATCTTGGAGTGTTTTACTATCAGCTCTAAAGGGGGAAATTAACCCACTTACACTTCACAAATACACTTATAATTGCAAATTGAAGCTTACTGGGAGGCTACAGTAATTTAGCAACAAACCAGACTGAATGTGTCTGTGGACCACATTGGATTGAGAATTAAGGCAGATTTTTGCTCTCTAGGGAGAATCTTCAAAATTCCTGGTCCATGTTATGTCCATAAGATAGAAACAGAGTCTCAGGAGGATTGGTATTGTGTTCATTAAGGTGTTTATTTTATTTCTGTCTCTTCAACTGAGAAACAGGACAAAAAACATATGTTAGGGAAATGGAAGACATTTCATAGCTTACAATATTAGGATTAAAAATTATAATATTTATTGTAAAAATGACTCCAATTACCATTTTACTGGGCAGAATCTTTGCAAGATGTATGCAAGCTAGAAATGGAATTTCATCTTTAACTCATTATATTTCCATAAGAAGCCACATGGCTGGACTTTAAAGCACAGTTCCACCCTTTAGTACAGTATGTGCCTTTATTTTTTTGTTTCTTGCTCTTTAAATTATAACAACAGCTTAGTTCTATAAAAGTTCTGATTTGAAATGCCATATTTTAGTAAATGAAAAATACAAATCTAATTGAGGAAAATACGAAAAAAAAATTGGAGACTAAAATCAATTTTAAAACGAAAGGAAATAAGCTTTTGATGCCAAACCCTCCCCTGAAATGAAATTTCTTAACTTTCTCATTGAGGATCACCCACATGCTTTCTTATGGCATCCTGTCTAGAAGGAGATGACCTGGGAAATGAGAAGCAAAGTCCTGACTTGCTGACGGTTGTTAATCTCTCAAGATTTTTATGGTATAGTCCCTTCCTGTGAAGCAAACTTAATTGAGGAGGAAGAGAACAGAACTTCAAATGAAATTAAAATAAAGTTTTTATTTAAAATGGAGAAGCTGAGCTACATTATGAGACGATCCAGATCTCCAGTGTTCTCTGTAGAGCCAGGGTCTCTGAGGGTCTCCCTTGGTTGAAGACACCCTCATACACCTTGTGGGGAGCCTTCTTCTCACTGCATCCTGGTTTGTGCTCACCAATCTGCAGGCAGCTGCTTTGACCAAGCTCTCCTCTTTTACATAAAGTACTGACTAGTCCAGTGGTGAGCAGGTTTTTCTTTCCTTGTTATGTTTTGTTTTATAAAGGGCCAGATTGTAAACATCTTGGCTTTGTGGGCCACATAATCCCTGTCACAAGTATTCAACTATTCAACAGCAACTATTTAACCGCAGCCACAGTGTAAAAGCAGCTGTGGACACTAAAAGCCTACCTGTGTTCCAATAAAACTTTATTTACAAAAGCACATGGTAGGCTATGTTTGGGGAGCAAAGTTTACCCAACCCCCAAATGAGTCCAACAACATCCTATCTCTCCATGCCTGGCTGCTTCTCAAACCCCAAGCACTCACATGACACATGCTCAAGGGAAGACACATGTCCTCAACCCCACGCAGCTGTGAGCTGCTCAAGTCAATAAGGAAAATTCTTTTGCTATCTAAAATTAGTCTCCACGGCCAGATCGACAAGCTGGTCAGGCTTCAGTGTCTAGATTCAGGCAGTTTCTGAATCATGCAGTTCTTTCTGGGATCTAAGAGAGGAAGAAGAGAAATAGGTTATATGGCCATGGTGGGAAAGAGAAAGGAACATTTTTTCCCCCCTGTGCCCAAGAGAATTGGCACCCCTATTTGTTTCTCTCTTAAAATGTCAATATGATTTACAAATGCATGTTTAATCAGGAAATTAAGTTATCTTAGGAATTGCTAATGGAGATTCTGTCAGAATCCCCACTGCCATTATTAAATGCAATAGAACTGCTCCCTTCAGCATTTTTTCATATCCTCATTATGTTCGTCTACTAAATCTTACGTAAAAACAGTTCCTTATTTTCATCTCGTGGCTAAATCTTTAAAAGGAGGTAATCAGGGTGAAATTTTTATCCTGGCATCACCTGCTTCCCCTTTCCTGTGTTATTCTTCTGGGTAAAGGGGATTTAGTTCCCAATCCCCCTCTAACTTCAAAAATACAGATACGGAGGGTTTAATCAGAGGCCTATTCTGACTTGGTGAGATGAAGAGACCCCCCGAGAAGGGGCAAATGTAGGATGGACAAAAAGTCTTGGGAGGCTAGAAACCACTCACTTTCCATTACCAAGAATTAGATCTCTTCTCAGTCTTAGCTCTGATTTGCCTCTGGGTCCTTTGGAATTCCATAGAAATCTCTCCACGAGAGGAATTTCGTGGAGGCAATGACTAAACTCAATTAAACTCTTGCTATTATTTCTAGAAACTCTAATTGGAGAATAATTCTAGGACTGAAAAAGATTTCATGGCTCATTTAACCCAATGGTTGTCAAACCTGGCTGAGCATCGCTATCTCCCAATGTCTATGTTAAAAATTAAATTCTCAGGCTCTGAAGAGAGTCTGATTAAGAAATTCTAAGTGGATCTTTACTTCCAGCCTGGTTCCTGTACGAATCTGATGCCTCTTGTTCACAGGCCAGGATTTGAAATCACTGGTTTAATTTACCCTCTCAATTTAGAGATTAAAAAAAAAAATCATACTTGAGAGGTTAAGTGAATCATCAAAGTTCATAGAGCCAGTAAATGGTCATGTCAGGCTCTGGATCAGTAAATATAGGCAGGCCTATAGCTACTTCTTACTGCTGGGCCTACAGCAAACTCCCTTCATCAGAAACAGGACTCTTCTACCTGCACTTGACAGCCTTCTCAGCACGAGACTCCAGGTGGCCAGTACTGACGGAGTGAGTTGTCACATAAGATGAAACTTATTCATTATTCCAAGGTAGAGCACTAGAGTTGCCAGGTACCTAATTTTGGAACAGATGGTCTTGTATTTTACATTTCTATCTGTTAAAAGAAAAAAAAAAGAGACATTCTATTCTGATATTTTTGAATTGTCTTGATTATGTATCATAGTCCTAGGAGAATGAACATCAATATTTGTAAATCCTTGCTATCTGGGTGGAGGGACATTAGGGTTATTTTAAAGATAATAGTAAAGTCCACTGTGACTCTATGGGGGTAAAAAGAGCAACCTCTTTGGTACACAGAATATTTTTGGAGGCATCATTCCTATGAACATTCAAGTTGGTACACATACAGGTTAAGAATATCTCCTAGGCTGGGCATGGTTGTGCACATCTAAAATCCCAGTGATCTGAGAGGGTGAGGCAGGAGGATCATAAGTTTGAGGCCAGCCTCATTAATGAGGCCCTAAGCAACTTAGTAAGATCCCATCTCAAATAAATACATATATAGATAAAATAGAAAGAAATAGAGATGTTGCTCAGTGGTAAAGCACCTCTGGGTTCTGGGTTCAATCCCCGGTTACAAAAAAAAAAAAAAAAAAAATGTTTCATGGATTTTTGTCTATGACATTGGTAAAGGAATACAATTCAAATCCTTTATGACTGGGTGGTAGAGTCCTCTAATTAATAATGTAGAATGCTGCCCTATAGTGAGAGAGTAGATGTGTTTTTTTTTATGGTCATTTAACAGCTGATAAATCTACACAGAAGACATTACAAAAATACACGCAAAGTGTGTGAAATCATATGACAAAATGCTGCCTTCCCAAGGATCTGGGAAAGGCTGTCCAAATAAGAGAAATTTCAAGTTCATTAAGGCCTCATATAAAAGGACAGCTTTCAAATGGAAGCTGCCCAATGGCTCATCCACAGCTATTGCTGGTGGCACCAGTCTATAGGGCCATTGTTCTACCATCACTGGGAAAATTATCCTAAAACACCCTTCTTTCATTTAAGGCAACTCTAGTCTACATTTAAAAAATCTATGTTAATACCTACACTCTCAAGTCCCCATAAACATAAAGACAGGTGTCTTTTCTTCATGAAAGTGCCTGAGGCTGTATGTTCTATAGTGTTCACCATTTTCTTCAGCAACAGCCGCTTCACCTAGTGGATAGTAGGATTTCAAACATTTGCTGAATGGATACTTGGATTTGGCCTTAGTTATTTTTTTTAATATGGTTGTTGCTTTTTCTGCCAACAGCTTCTGCTTTTCCTTCCCACATATCCCTGTGGTTTTCTAATAATTTTTATGCAAATAATGACTTATGTATACATGCAGTGCCCAAAGCATGCAAAGATGCTGGAATTGTTAACGTTGGTCCATTGGGCATTCCTTAAAAGGCATATTTGTCCTCTGGATAGAAATAATCCTTTCAGATTGTTCTTCATCTCTTTTATATTTATTACTCTTACATTACCAAGGAGAGTCCATGAGGGTGATTAACTGGTGTGCTTGGGCAACCGTGATGAACTCGAAGCACTGAGTTTGATTTGCAATTGACTGCCAGTTCCTCTCTGGTCTCAGCAGTCTCCTTGAATTCACCAGCCTTCCTACCCCTCCTTCCAGTCTTCTCTCTCTGCCTCATAACAACTGATTCGTATCTATGGGTCACTGGTTTTGACTAGCAGCTGGGTCGGGAGTCCAAATTCATTTTGTCATCTGTTACAGAGTCATAGTGTTCCTGACCATATATTTAGTAGGTTTATTGGATTAAGGTTTAGAATAACACACCAGAGCAAATAAATGATTATCTCATGCAAAGCTCAGGGGTAATACACCTACACAGCCTAGGTCCAAGAGTCGTAGGAAAATTCAGATGTGGAAGTCTGAAAAATGAAGACATATGGCCTAGAATTTGTGCTTGATCCTGATATATAAAATGCAGAAAAATCATGAAGTCCATAGTTTATGTAGAATTCTTCTGAAGGGAAAGGCTGACCTTGAAAACAATCATGAACGCATATACTATCTTATTTATTTTTTTCCTTTCTCTTTTCTCTCTCCTTTTTTCCCTTTCTTCTCCTTCTGAAAAATAAGGAAATAGTCATCCATTTCTCTAAACATTAATGCTCATAACAATATGTACATCTCTGTAGTTTCTTCAATGACATAGCCTTCATTGCTTTAATTATGTGCCAATCATTTGAGGTTCAACATAGTAGATAGCATCAAGTGTGAAAAATGTTCTGTCTCCATTTATGACAGAGTTTGCAGGTCCAGAGTTAATACCTTATCAATAGCTTGTCTAAATATTTAGGCTGGTTACAGGGTAAGTTCAATCCACCTAAATTCCCTGAAACCCATTAGACATTCACTACTAAAAACCTTCCAATGTTATTAGTGCAGTTGGGAGCAACTTGGAAAAAGGTGTGAATCTTAGTGTAAGGGAAAGAAAGAATGCAAAGATGGGGCAAGAAGTAAGTGTCTATGGTACTGTTCATTACCAGAAGTCCACATGTCAATGGTGTCCTGCTGCAAATTCCTGTTTCCGCATTGTTATTCTAGGGATTACCACCATGTATATAGTCCTCATCACTTCATTAATATTGAAAAAAGAGAATGTTTTGAAATTTAAAGAATTCTTTCCTTACTTTGAGACTTCATGGATAAATAGAAAAAATTATTGCTAAATAGTTGATAAATTCATCTATCATCCAGTTATCCAACAAATACTTAGAGGCTATTATATGATAAGAACAGACCTAAGCCCTTGAGATACATAAAACAGACACATATAGCTGCCCAGTGGCACTTGCCCATCTTAACAAATTAGCAAGGTCACAGATTCAAACTTATGTTGCACTTCTAGGTCAATAGATCCTACTATTTCATGGCTCTGTGTTTATGCAATTACCAGTAAGTCTGGTTAACGAAGCAGAAATTCTTCAAAATTATTACTGAAAATAATCCTCAACTATTGATGATAGCACTGAAACCCATGCTCACATTAGGAAATCCCATTTTGAGTTATCCATCTGTTTTAATTTTTCAGGGCCTCTTCATAACATATAAATAACCCTGGGAGAAATGGTTTCTTAAGCTCTCAGCCAGAGGATCCTCATTAATGCTGGGGATGTTAGCAAGATAAGAGCAAAACAAGACCCGCAGCAGAGAGGAGGAAGGGCCTCCAAGAAAAGAAAAAGTGAGAACAGGAAGGGGTCCAGAGGCCAGCTTGCATTCTGTTCAAGTTTCTTCTGGTACCCGGCTACACAAACAGTATTCAATTTTAACTAGTATCTCAATACCATTCAAATGAGGAATTCTGTTAAAAAAGTATGTTCTGGAGACACTATTAGGAAGTCTTACCTGATATTTTTTAATTCCAATACAATCTTGTATGTTTTGTTTACACGGAAAGGTCAATAAAGATCCATGAGTGTATGTTAGCCATTAAGAGGGGATGGCAATGATCCTGTTTATAAAATTTGGATTCAGGTATATAAAAAACAGGCTAAGGAGGCATGTGAAGATTGCGTGCAAATCACACAGACTTTTGTATCCTTGTAACTAGTCTTTCTGCATGACTCGGTCAGAGGTCACTGAACACATCATAACACAAACTAGTAATCTCACTTGAAAATTCCTTAATTCTGCACCTTCGTTGGTTTAAAACTTCATTACTGAGAAGTTTGTGTAAAAGGACCTTTCTAAAAAGGAATCTGATGTGGTCCACAGAAGTATATTTTTCTTTTGCTTTCTTTTTTGTCCATTTCTGAAATTGGTAGGCATCCTCCTGCGTTCTTATACTAAATGTTCTAAGTAAGCATATAGGTGTAGTAACACAGCTCCAAACACATTTAAAAAACTAAATTATAAACAAAGACCAAATCACCCTAATCTCTTCTGTCTTTTAAATTGACTCCTGGCTTTGAAGATTAGTATATTTTAGGTGGCTATGGAGTGAATGGATGTCCTTATAGACATAACTTTAGAGACTGATTTTAGAATGTGATTAAGAATCAGCTATGTCTATCTTCCCCACATCATCTTGGGCTCTATATTGCCATCAGCAATGGTCATGCCATTAACCTGTTACTGATTTGTGACTGCTTTGACTTACGCTCAACTCATTTCTTTTGTTCACCTCTACTGCATTATTTTTGGAGATTAAGAAGAAAAGAACAAAGTTAGCTTCATTTTAAAAATCCAGTGATGGCTTGGGAATATAATATAGGAATTTCCTCTTTTCTTAGATGGATGTCTAGTTTATGTAAAAATTTTCTCTACATCCTTTTCTACCATCTCATGGATATATAACATAGATACAGCATATCTGTATGTTTTATAACAAGGAGAAAAAGTATTTATTTAAACTCAGCATGGATTTGTGAATCATAGTTTATTTTAAATGACTTGGATTTCTCCTGTTAATTTTTCCTGTAATTACACCTGAAAGAATACATTCCAAAGAGAAATTTACGTGGTGGCCACCAAATCAAAGGGAATTGGTTGGGTGAAGGAATTTCTACAGGAAGAAAATCAATTGATTTTCTTGTTTAAGAATCTCATTAACATCCGTGTGCCATGGTGTATACCTGTAATCCCAGAGACTAGGGAGGGTGAAGCAGGAGAATTGAATGTTCAAGATAAGCCTCAGCAAGTTAGTGAGGCCCTAAGGACCTTAGTGAGAGCCTGTCACTGTCTCAAAATAAAAAATAAAAAAAAAAAAAATAACAAGTGATAGGGATGTTGTTCAGTGGTAAAACTCCCTGGGGTTCAATTCCCAGTACCAAAAATAACTTCATTAATTGCAGTATTTTTCAGATTCAGTATTTTATAAGAGAAAGTTGACTCAGATCCCTTTATTTGCAAGTAACAAAAACTCTAATTCAAAAGACAAAATTTGAAGAATAAGAACATACTATTACAGAAAATTGGAAGATATTAAATAGGACAGTTCAAAATGAAATGCAATCAGTGACTTCCAGTATCAGAAAGAACCCAAATTCTTTTCAATCCACCATCCTCAGCCTGCCCTAGACCTGTGCGTGATGCATCGTTACATGACAAGTATTTGTAGAACAATGGAAGGCAAAAGGAATCAGAGGGACCTGCCTCCAGCACTTTCTAGCTATTCACGTTTCAAGGAAGTTCCTTAATCATTGTAGCCTTCATTTTTATCATCTATAAATTGATGATAGCTTCCCCAAAGGGTTATTAAAATAATTAGTAAGAATGGGAGTACAAACCTTGAGTTATAATACTTACTGAGGAGTAGGTGTTAATTTTGTTATTAGCTTAAGAAATGGACTGGTTATGGAAACAGGGTGATGAGCTAACCGGGTCCATTGAGCAACACCTTAATGATCATCTCTCAGTAGGTGACTTTTGTATATGATTAATATCCTTCATTTTAATGCTTATTTTTCTGCTTTGTTTTAGACCCTGTGTCAGTGTTCGGCCATGAAAAGAAAGTCTTTATAAAGATACGAACGAGAGATGTCTTTTGTGCTGCTACCACCGAACACCAGAGACTGGGTGATTTATAATGAAGAGATAGTTGGCTCATTTTGGAGCCTGGGAGTCTATCATCAAGGGGCTGGCATCAGGAATGAATGGTTCTGCTGTGTTGTCTATGACAGAAGGGGAGAAGGAGAGCAAGAGAAAGAGGGTGGACAGGGGTGGGAAAACTTGTCTTTTTATAAGGAACCCATCCCCATGGTAACAACACTAATCCTTTCATGAGGGCAGAGCCCTGGGGACCTTGTCACCTCTTAAAAGTGCCAGCTCTTAATACTGCTCCATTGGCAATTAAATTTCAACAGGAAGTTAGGATAGCACAAATATTCATACCAGGACAAGCTGTGTTGGCGAAACAGAAAAAGCCACCAACCTAGAGGACTTTGGGGATCTTACAAGGAAATCCAAGAAACCAAAAGCCTCTGCTCATGCATGGGAGCTGGACCCAGATGAAGAGGAAGGGGGTGAACTATGGGCTCTGGCAAGCAGGGCTTGCTGTGCAATGACTACCTGCTGGGGTCTGCGAGCACTCACCTGATGGCAATCTCAGAGGAGCTACCCATCATAGGATCATCAGTGAGGAAGATGAGCCCGACCAAGAGAGCAAGGACAAGCTGGAACCTGCCCAGCACCTCTGCATGCACTCTTCACCTGTCTGACTACATAACCTTTTGAGAGTAGTGGCTTCTACTTCCCTTCCATTCTCCAGATCTCATACCAGCTCCCCTTTTAGCTCCAATTGCTGGAGACAGTGGGGCAGGTGCTTCTCTTTCCTTTCCTTTACCATATTTATTGACATGTCTCCCTTGTTCCCAGAATAGTTTGGAAAATCGTGCCTAATTTACTCCTTAAAGAGTCTACTTTTTGAGAATCCCACTTATGTTCACCTTGGCTTTCTAAGAATTGAAATATAAAATAGATTTATATCTATTTGAAATATATATTTATATGCAGACTAGACTTTCTTCACAACTCTTACATTTTAGCAACTCAGCGCCCTCGTGGTGTGAGAAAAACTAACACTGTGCACCAAGAGATTTGGGCCTTGTCCTCTTTGAGCCATAGAGTTGGTGAAACTTGGCTTTCTCCATTTCTTTAGCCCTCAACTCTTTTGGGTAAGGGGATAATATAAACAACAGTTATCACTCTTCTACATGAAGATAGTAAGACTCTTTACAAACCACCAATTGAGAGATTTTATGGCCACTAAAACCTAATAAGAGTCTAATGTTCTATTAGGTGAATTTATTTTTCATTGACTTCAAAACTATCTCCATGTATTTTTGAGTATAACAAAAAGAGCATATGAAAATACATAGAAAACCTTAGTCTAGTCCAGACTGAACATGAAATCTCCTTTTTAGCATTTGATCTAAGCTAAATGTCCAAGATGCATTTAAAGTTCTCCTACTTAAGATTCATAGCCAGGTACAATGGTGCACACCTATAATCTCAGTAACTCAGGAGGCTGAGACAAGAGGATCGAAAGTTCAAGGCCAGCCTCAGCAGTTAAGCAAGGCCCTAATCAATTTAGCAAGACCTTGTTTCAAAATAGAAAATAAAAAGGGCTGTGGATGTGGCTTAGTGATTAGGTGCCTCCGGGGTTCAAGCCTAGGTACCATTAAAAAAATAAAAATCCATATACTGCCCACAGAGAATCCCTAGCTAGAAGTTTTTGTTCCTTTCATCTGCACATGTTGTAAATGCAAATCCAAAAACTCCCTGTCCTGTTGCTACCTCTCCCAGTAGCTGCCACCATCTCAGGATTTCTGTGGCTCATTTCTGTCTACATTCTTGGATGCAGAATCTATCCTGGCCACTCTTGCTTTCTTCCTCCTATCAAAAACACAAGAGGAAAACATTTTCTGATTCTTTAATACACTTAGATTGAAATGGTTCAGAATTTCAATATACTCTGAGAGGTATAATGGAGTGCTAGAGATAAACACAGACATAACAGGGACGAAGCGGGGACTTGGAAGCACGCAACTTCTGCTCTAGGTCATTTAGAAAGATTTTTGGATTATGAGACTTGATGGTGGACAGATGTGTCTCTATAGTTCTGAGCTTTTAAAAGAACCTTGAAATATCTGCAGAGAGTCCAGGAAATCTATGTCTATCATTATGCGAGCTGATTCGAGGAAATGTTTTTTTTTTTTCCTCCTTTTATTCTCAAGGGTAAGGGAATGGATGAATGGGAAAGCACTTATTAAGAATTTTGGCATGAAGGTGCTGCACACAATGCACACACTTCATCAGGCATTAAAATGTAGCAAAGCAATTTTCTTGAAAATGTAGCTGCAATTGCCCGTTCAAGACCACACTGGCTCACCTAAGACCATGCGTGATGCATTCCCTGGTGCATTTTAAGGCATGTATAAGTAGGTACAACTTTGTTTTTTCTTTTTATCAGGGCTGCCTTTCCTCCCAATAGTTCCCCTTATAAAAGGAAGGAAGGTATCTATATTTTTCTCCTGTATCCAGTTCCAGAGGTGTATGGGAGCGTATTGCACACAAATAATTATTTTAGCACTGAATTTGCACAACTCCAGTCACACAGAATCTGTGATGGAAAGCATTATGTTCTCATTCCAATTTGCTATCTTTTTAACCACTTCAGCTTAGATTTCATCCCTGAGCCTTGGTTTTCCCATTGTCCAATGCCCTATGCTGTCTTCCTTACTGGGCCACTGTGAAGATCTCATTAGATGAATGAGACAAAGCTCTCTGAGTTGAAAAGAGATCACCAAATTATTTTTATTGGCTGTCTCTCTTACCAATTGGTCCATGGAACCAGCAATGTTCCAAGAGATTAAGATCTCAACTTTGTATCTCAATGAAAAACAGTACTTCTAGAACAGCAGTGCCCTCCTCCTAACATCTCTCCGGGGGAGAAATGCCTTTGCTTAATCATCAACATCACCACTTCCTCCTCTGAGAGCCATATCTGATGATGAATCATCCAGAAATGATGTAGTCTCACCCCTTACTGGGCTGAGAAAATCAAAGCTGGTCACAGTATTTGTCTGAAGGGGACAAAAGCTAAAACCAAGGTCCATAGAAAAAATTAACGTTGCAATATATATTTTCACTCTTTCCCTACCTAAAGTTGCTCACCCTCTTTTTGTGAGCCTCATCTTTCTCATGCATTCTCATTCCTTCTGTGTTGTCACAAATAACTATCACTTCCTCATTTCTTCATTTATGCCACAGATAATGTGAGAGAGATCAACCTGTTAAGCATTGAGCTAGGCACATAATGGTGCACAAGATGGACCTAATTTTTGTCCTCACAATATAATCTCGAGTCAGGAGTAGGCAAATAGAAGTGTAAGAAAAGGAGAAACAGAAGTTTCCAGCGTTTGAGCACACTTGAACCCAGGAAAGAGAATATTTATTTAAAAATTAGCATTCTACAGAGAACCTATTCACCTCCCTACCAGTCTGAGAGCTCCCACTACAGTTTTAGGGGATTGAAAAGCTTGTCAAGGGACAAAGATCTAATCTGCAAGATGAAATGAAGACTCGGTTTAGCTTGAAAACTCCATCCTTATTTTATCTCTGGTATGATTTTCCCTCTTTGATTGAATGTCTTCTCCTTTCTTCTTTGTTCCCATAGCCTATCTCATGGCCCTATCCACCATCTTTATTTGGTCACAAGCAACTGGCATCCTAGGCTGCTATGATAATTATAATTTTGAGAGTTACTTATTTCAATATTCTTTGGTTGTAAGACTTGATTGAAATGGTTTGGTTGTGTCTAAATTATTATAGAAGAAAACTGTTATGTTAAAAGAAGAAATGTGTGAGGAAGCTCTACCATAAGTGAATGCAGTAACTTCTGTTCTTTGCTCCTCTTCTCAATGAAACATTTCTAAATAACCCCTTTAGGACTTCCCAAGTCCATGCATTTCTGACTGTACCCTCAATGTTGACTCTCAAAGGGTACTTTGGAAAATTTTGAGAGTGTTCATTTAAACTTCATTAAAAATATGTTAACTGTCTTAAGACAGATAATAAAATGATACACATATTTTAATATGTCTATTATAGCTACTGCCACGCTAATTTGCAACCAGATAAACGTTTCTTTATGAAAACCACAGAGGAATATTTCTTCTGCTATCCTGCAAGCTGTTTAAAAGCTGTTGCCATTTGCCACTACTTATATATGTGAATTAGGAATTGCTCAGTTGTGTAAGAACAAAGTATATAAATAAATCGAATGATGAGGCTTATTTGAATGTCATCTTTGACATTCATTTTCTGAAATTTTACTTATTAAACAACTTATTTAAGTGCATTTTTGATACAGAATTGTTATAAATTTGAACTCACATAACAGAAAAATGACTTTATACCCTGGGGCTCCGTCATAAAATTTTTGCTTTGAATAAAGATACCTTTGCAAAATATGTCTGAAAACTGTTGATCTAAGCTCTTGTCCTGCTTCATTTCTCATGCACAGTTATGATAACTTAGTAGGATTTAAAGTTTCATCATATAAATACAATTCAAATAAGAATAAGCTGCTGTTGTGAATCACATGGATGATTCTACTTTTCAATGTTTCTCACAGAAGCAGCAACAATTTTGCTTTTAAGAGTGAAGTTGATGTCTGCTGTCTGGTTATATATATATATATATATATATACACATACACACACACACAAACATATATATAATGTTATATATATACACATATATAATGTATATATATATACATATATATAATTTATATATACACATACATATACATATGTATACATTTTATACACACATATATGGGTCTGTGTATATATGTATTATATATAATTGTGTATATTATATAAGCATTATGTAGGTATACATGCATTATATGATCATATAAATAAAGTATATTTATATGTATATTTATGTGGATATATTTGTCTACCTGCCTATTTATATATGTGTATGTGCATATATGTGTATGTGCAATTATGAATATTTAATATGTATAGACACATGTACACACATGTAATACATAACTTGTTGATCCGTAGGATAGAAGAAAATGAACCAGTTAGGATAATATTATATTGAATATGTAAACTTCACTACTTTTAAGTGCTTCTGTTTCAATTTGGATGTCTGTTTTTCACCATCAAGCAATTTAGAGGCTCAACGTTATCTCTGGTGATAAAGTTTTAAGAAGGTATGGTATGAAAAGGCATTATGTGTTTTAATGCAAAATCACATAAGTTTGAGATTCTTACCTTTGAGGAGAGAAAAATGGAAGGACAAAAGATGGAGGTAAAACTCTTTAGTGTCACCAAGAGTTTTAAAGACATGGTATGGAATTAGTCAAAGTAACTGGTTGTCCACATAGAAAGTTTGGATTTTGGCTTCCTTTTGTTTTGTAGTGATCAATGAATTTTATTTTCAAATTTTAGTAATATTTGACACCCAACTCTGTTGCTACAGCCTGAGTTCACTCTTTGAGACATTAATTCTACTTACTATCATCAAAGCCAAACTTATTCTGTATCCAGATCTCTCAGGCTGATACACATTTTTTTCCTTCTCATTAAAAATTACAGTATTGCATTTTAATTCAAAGGAATAGCTCCTGTACTAGTCTTGACTTTCCTTACTTCTGACTTCATAGTCAAAGTCCCTGACTGTCCCTATAAAAACTAATCAGGAAGGGTTACTTCGACATTGTAGGTGTCCATATGGACAGTTTTTGGATAGATGAGTGGCATTTTTCACAATATATCTTAAAATAATTTCTTTTTTTTTTAATATCATATATGTGCAAATTTGAAATTTTATGCTCTGCCCTATTATCATGTTTGGGATTTTTCCAGTTTTGTCAAATAAGCAAACACCAATTTTGATTGTGATAAATGTCAATATTTATTGACAGGGATAACTATTACCAGAGGAAATAGTATTTAAACATTATAAAACATTTTGTTGATATTCATCAACCATAAAGTTGCCACTGGAACATTTTGTGAACTGTCAAATAGTTGAAATATTTATATATATATATAAATAAAGTTGCCACTGGAACATTTTGTGAACTGTCAAATAGTTGAAATATTTATATATATATATATATATATATATATATATATATATATATATATTCATGTTTTTCATTGTATCCCTAAATGTCCTAATTTAAGTAGTTATTTCTCAAACTGCTATGTAAATGTGACTGGAAATTGGTGGTTTACAAAATGCCTTTTTCCTTCTCAATAAACCATGAAGCAGGAGATTTGTTTATTTGTTATCATGCTACCTCATCAGAAGAAAAAAATTTTTTTTCTGTTTTGTTTTGCTCAGTTCAGCTGAGGGAAAAAAAAAAAAAAAAAAATGGCCGTGCATCTCTAGCTTCAATCTCCTTGTTAACTCTGCTCCTGATCACAGTGCCATTGACTTTGGAGGAACCATTCTGATTTTGTTATGAAAATTTTATCTTTTCTACTTGATAAAAATAGGGTTTGAGAAAGATCAAAACTCTCTTTCTTCTGTAATTAGTGGAATTTACCTGAACTTGTAGTGAGAGAAGTCTTCCAAGAAACAAAGATATATGAACAAAAACATTTAATTATGTTTAAGTATTAACTATTTCTTGAACTTAATTGACAAGTGGTCAGTTCTTCTGCCATGTACTTAATAACATTCTAACAACTAATGTCCCAAGGAACATAGGCAGACTAAGAGACATTGGTATAATCTTACACAACACAGTTAATCAATGTTCATTTATGAAGTAATCCAAAGCCCAAGATGAGGGGAGAAAATACTAAAAATTTTCTGTTGTAAGGTAACTGATTTCTTCCTATTAATGGAATAAAAAAATGGCATAAGTAAAATTGTACTTAAATAACCATAAACACACTTTTTTTGGTTTGTTTTCCCCTTTGGAATAGTCATGTTGAAAGAGCCTACCTAAATTACAATATTTAATGTGAACTTATGCTACTATAATTGTTTGAAAATTTTTAATTGCCTCCTTTAAGAACATTGTACTCCCAATGAATGGCAAAAAATTGGAGAGATGTTACATTATTGTGTTATGTTGATTTATATTGTATTTTTTCCCGGCAGCATGAATATATTTAAATAATTGAAAAATTTAGAATTTACTTCAATTTACTTAGCACTAAAGGCATTTCCCCATGTGTTGGAATGTAAGGACAATAATAGGAATAGACACTCTGTAACGCTGTCAAATTCCTGTGAATTAAAAAGAAAGCTGACTCCAGGAGCTAATTAAATAAAATGGAGCGCTGGATGCTTTGCATCTTCTGAAATGGGAAGAGTTTGATAAGTTCAGAGAATGCATGCATAAGCAAATTAGAAAAAAAAATTTTGAGAATCAAAGTCTGCTTTTCTCCAATCATTTGCACTTAACCCTAACTACTCTTGCCAATAAATGAAAATATTTGATATGGTCTTTCTACAGAGTATCACTTAATAGATATTAAATGTTACCTTTATCCTCATCGTTATCAGATATTTGTTAGACTTTTTGTGAAAATTAATGGGACCTGGATGACTGTTAAAGAAACACTGAATTTACAACTCTTTCACTTAAATGTTAAACTGGTAGCACCCCAGAGTGTAGCAGTGGTCCTTTCACCTTCTGAATATAGCTCTCATTGCTCTAAGGCTTATTAAAAAAAAAAAAAAAAATTTTTTTTCTCTTTTTCCCTCTCCCCGTCTCTAAGAAGATTTTTAAACAGTGTTATCTTTTCTTCCCCTAGTTAATTGCCCTGGAAACACCCACTAAAGGAAGGAGATGCCTACTGAGGATCTGGAAGTGAATATCTCCCAAGTTAGCAAGTGAATCCTAACACACCATCAAGGGGCCCACACCTGGAATGTAACCCTTGCTCCTTTAAAAAAACCCTGTCCCTCCAAATCAGAAGAGTCACGGTCCAAAGTAATAAACCTTCTTTTTCCTTTTTCTTAAAACCATGTCCTCATTATTAACTTGGCATTGATTGGCATTGGGGACAAGCACCGAGCTTCTGGTTACAAGAGCCCTCTGCGAACATCACATAGCATTAAGTAAATTAAAGATACGGAGCTCTGGATCTGTGCTATAGGAAAGCAACCCTGCAGTAGTTTCCATATCCTTCAGCCATTTTGTCTAGGGCCAACCTAATGAAAAATTTGCTCTAAACACCTGGGGAGTATTCCACACCAATTACACGTGCCACGAGTCCTCTGCTCACAGCTCCATCCCGTCACTCCACATGTGTTTGCTTCATGTCAATGAACTTCAGTTGACTTCAATTTCCTAGCAATCAATATTGATACAAAACAGTCTAACAATGTAATGGCTGTTTGTTATGAAAGTCAATCAAGAGAACAGGACGTAGAATGTATTCCCTGAGTGACAAGTGATTCTGACAGGAGGATATTTCAGTGTTTAACAATCCATCTGCTTCATTCAGAAAGCTGATCTCCCTGCCTAAGGTGTTGCTGAAATATCTAGCGAACAACGATGCAAAGGAGAAGGGACTCCTCGCTCTAGTATGAAGCACAGAAACACAGGGTCAGACATCTGGGAAGTGACTGAGGGGTGTTCTCCACTGCTGTCTTACATAAATGTCCCCCTCTGAAACCACTGTATAAATAAGAATGAAACTGCTCAGAGTCTTCTAGAATATCGGAACCTATTTTTTTTTTTAACAAGTCCCATGAAAGGAAATGGGAAAACAGCTTTCTCATATGAACGTATGAGCCCTAAGAGGACAATTCAAATATAAGATATATTCTGTGAGAGGGTTACATATTTTTTTTAAAAAAAAATAGAAACTGCTTCATTTAGAAAGGGATAATAAAAGAAACAAGGTAGATAAAGTTTTTGCCTCATATGTAAAAGCAAACAAACAAACAGAAACAAACCAGGATGATTTTATGATGTTCAATACTTGGCCATTTGTACTTTTTTCCTTGTACTATAAAAGCTTAAGTAAATCTTTTTCTGGGCTTGCAATAATTTTTTTCTGCAGTGTTTTTAATATGGACTATCAACTATGATGAATAAATAAATATCACCCAAATCTCAAGTATGGTTAAAAAATGAAACCCCCGGAGAAGTGTAAGAGGCAACTTGTTTTATGAACGTTGGGTAGATGAGGTTTGGATAATTTTTTTTTTCACTGAGTAAAATAACTTTATATGAATATTCTCAAAAATTCCCATACTGCTACTATTAAAGTGAAAACATAGCAATGGCATGCTCCTTCATTAAGCTAGGTTTTGCACATTCTTTGCCACACTTTCCCCTTTCCATTACTAAATCATAAAAATTTCTTAGCTTAAAAGTCTTATCTCTACCATATGAAAGATTTATCAAACAAGGGTCAGTGTGCTTAGAGGCTAGAAGAATTCAGAGTGAGATTTTATAACGTTCTAAAGAAATGAAAGAGAAATGAAAGAAACCTTCTACAAGTTCAAGTAAAACATGGGTATGTTGAACTAAACTAAATGGCCCTTTTGAAAAACAAAAACTTTAGCAAGAGCTCCTCTAATTTCGACTTGATCTATTTATCCCCCCAATCTCTTCTGTCTCTCTTTTTTTTTTTTTTCTCTGATAGCAAGGTTCAGGCTGAACCAGGAAGCTGAGGGATCAAAGAAGAGTCCAGACTGTTTACTACCTTTTTCTAACAAAGCCTTTGAAAACATCCTTCCTAACTGGCTCCCTGGTTAAATACCTACTGGGGCCAAAGCACCTGCTGACTTATTTCTCTAATTCACATGACAGCACTCCAAACAGATCTGCAGCCTTCCTGCTTGCCCTCACCGTCCTGCTCCAGGTTATTTGTTCTGTCTCTGTTTTCTCAGCATGCTTAATAGGATATGCACAGATGCTATCAACCGCCTTATTGAATCCTTTGCTGGTGCCATGCAATCCCCCTCCCTCTACTGTACACAATTTGAAACCAAATGAAATTTTGCCTTTCAGTGTGTAAAGGCCCTGAAGATTCTGAGTTGAAAAGTGGGAGAAAAACGGAGTGCCTCTATTTGAATGCTGTATATTAAAGGTATCGGATGCAGGTGAGTTAAGGCCCTCCCTGCTCAGTCTGGTTGCCATAGAACTGGTGGGAGAAATTCCCTCCCCCCTCCCCTCCCCTACATTTTTTCCATTCCTTTGTACCTCTGACCTCCCTGAGCTCCTCTGAAGAAGACAAATGAGCAGGAAGTGCCTGAAGTCTCACAGGTTGTGTATAGACCTGAGGCAAAAAGTGAGTGTGAGCTGAGTGTGTTTCTGCCAGGAAAGTCTCTTTCCTCTTGCTAGGAAGACAGGATTCTTTTACCATCTTCCCTGACGAAAATAGGCACCTCTAGCTGATCCTAAGTGCACAAAAGTAGAAAAATACTACCAAATGAGCATCTAAATGCCCTTGACCAAGATTTACCAACATTGTGTTGACAGTTTGTGTTCTCTATGTACACACACACACACACACACACACACACAGACACACACACACACAGACACACACACACACACACACAGACATTTCTGAGACATTTGAACAAGTCACAAACATCATGAATTTTACCCAGAAACACTTCAGCTGGGATCACTGTAGAACAAGGACATCCTTCTGTATATACACGTACTATGGTGCTCAAACCATTTTACACAGATACAATAATGTAATTTGATATACATATTCCATCTTGAAATTCCCCCAACTGTTCAAAACTTTTTTCCATTCAAGAATAATGGATTGCATTTGGTTGATGTATCTTTTTTGTCACATCTTGCACAACACTGAGAATTTTCAAGAATCTTAGCAAGATGTCAGGTAAAAAACCCGAAACTATGTATTTGTCCATTTATGTCCTTGGGATTAGATTAAATATTCTATGCAAGGATACAACATAGTGCTGAGAACTTCTCAAGCATTGCCCTAGGAAGTACCTGCTGCCAGTCTTCACATGATTGATGAGATGAGAACTTTGCTCACTTGGTTGAGGCCATGTCTGCCAGATCTTTCTACTGTTAAAGAGCTTTCTTTCTTTGTAATTAGTAAATAATCTGTGGGGTGAGACTGTGAGAACATATGAATATTGTTCCCTAGCAACAACATGCTCAGTGATTTTTTTTACTATCCATTGTTGATCTTTGTCTCCGGTAATTATTAAATTAAGACGGTCATTTTCCAATTTTGTTACTCCTTCTGTATTCATAAGCTGATATTCTTCTTTAAAAAAATACTGTTCCTTCTCTCTTCTCTTCTTTTTTAAAATAACACGGTAGAGGGCTGTGGCTGTGGCTCAGTGGTAAAGTGCTTGCCTCGCACATGTGAGACCCTGGGTTTGATCCTCAGCACCACATAAAAATAAAGAAATAAAGATTTTTTTTTAAAAAAACACTGTAGCTATAGGAATCTTTCTTAATTCAATAGATTTAATATTGAATATATAAAATACACATGACTAAGATGATTTTATTTATTATATTAATAATTCTGAAAACCACACCTGGATCCATTTTGTATTTAAGAAAAAATCAAAAGAAAAAAACAGTGTTCACAACTAACAAAACTCCTAAAATATTTATTTCATACTTGTACAGTTGCAAGGTTTTCAAAACAGACATGAAGAGAAATGAGGTCTTTGTTTCTTGGAACTCAATATACTGATCAGATGGCCAGTTGGTTATGGGAATTTTCACTTATGGAGAAAACAGAACTAAGCATAGAATTTGGCAATTTAGACCATGACAGTCTTCTGCATTTTCAGGAAAACAAAAGTCTTCCATATTAAGAAGTTGAGTTCTTTGGAAAGATAAAAATAAGAAAATGATTAGCTAAAATGGAGACAGAAAAAAAAAAACCCAAAGAAGCAGCCAACAACACTAATAAAAGAAACCCAGAAGCAATCAAAATACATAATTTGACTTGTATAGGCTTATAAGAGTGCTGATGGTGAGCAGTGCATTTTTAATAAGAAAACCAGATGTGACATACATTTTATCCAATTCCTCCTTTTCTTCCTTGGCCTGTGGCAATCGCAAAGTTCCAAAACCAAACCACTGTATCAAGATGGCAGTCTTCCTCTACTCAACTTGACGTCACTCTGAAAGGAGTGAAAAGGGAAAGGACTTGGCTTTTCTTAAATATGGAGTTTAGGAAATTCTTACAGAAAAGTTAATCTCCTTTTAGAGTTCAGTCCTTTTCTAAAAGAATGTTTCTTGCTTAAAATGATGACAATGGTTCAAACATAATGCTTTTGGTTATTATATATTTTTTGTCTTGGCTTTCATTTCCCCAAAATTGTTCTAGCATTTTGTTACTGTAAAATAATATAGAAACCACAAGTATAAAATCATTTTCAAAAAGCAGTGCTTTAAAGAGAGGAAGGAGGGTGGGGGAGGAAAAGGAAGAGAAGAAAGAAGAAAGGAAGGAAAGAGAAAAAGAAAATCCTGTCTCAGGGTACTGGCAAAGTCAAGTTAAAGTTGAAATGACAAACACCCTGATGGATTGGGTCAAAGTCCCTGCAGGTAGAATGCAATGCAAGTGCACATTTAGAGACAGGAACTGAGTTTCTTGGCTTCTGTTATTACTTTCCCATTGGGGAAATGGTAAGAATTGTTTATGAAATGTGCAGACAGAAAAGAGAATTTAAATATGCCAAGGGCAGGCAGAAATACAAGAGGTCTAGTGTGTAAATGAGTACAGTATAGAAGAAAAGACTACTAACCTCTTACTCTTGTAAGAGGTTATCAAAGACAGAAAAAGATAAATTGATTTTAGATCAAGAAAACTTTGAGTCATTAACATGCCATTTAATTTATTGGGCCCATATCATGTCCTTACAATCTTACATTGTTTTCTCATTTAATTTCCACAACTGCTCTGCAAAATAAATGCTATTCCCACTTTATAAATTAGGAACCTGAGAGTCATAGAGATCGCCTTATGTGCCCAGTTTTCTAACTGTGGAATATGGACTCAGAGGGAATATGTCCCTCACTGAAGAATACTTCTGTGCAGGTGATGGTACTAGCTGTCTAATTCCAGTGCATGTTTTCATCCAGACCTAGCTGCCCATCAGCCGACTTAACAGTCCAGGTGCATGGCTGATTAGTGGGACTTGACCTAGAGATAAACTAATGGGGAGAAAGGAACTTCATGGTGCCTATAGCCATGCTACACACGGCAGCTCTGCTTGGCTACCAGTATGCTTTGCTGGCTTCCTGAGAGATTGCAGGGGACTATGTCCAGAGTTGAGGTCTCAATATACATTCTTTAAAAATTACTCAGTATAGTGTACTTTAGAAATATATCTTATATACCTTATAAACAAATAATGCAGTTTAAATTCAACTAATATGAGTTGTGTATTATCAGTACTTTTTGGAAAGATGCGATGACAATGCATATTCTGATTACCAGCTTTCTTCCTGGGCTGTAACTGCAGTGCCCTTGTTTAAATAAATAGCAATGAATGCCATGCATTCAGGGAAGTGTTTGCAGTGAATTAGGGTTTAGGATTGTTCTTTGCATTGGTCCCATTCCAGGAAGTAACTGACTTGTTTTATAATGGAACCATCCTAAAAGGATAAATCAGGGTGACCCACTTGGAGTCTTGTAAAACAATGGTTACATCTGCATTTCTAAAAAGAAAGAAAGAAAAAAAAAATTCGGAACATCCCAAATCAGAACCATGCCCAGAAACAAAAATATCCGCCTCAGAAAAGAGGGTGAGGCCAAGGAGGCATTTTAGTACCCTGTCAGGTCAAGCTGGTCATAATTGGTTTTCACTGGCACACCCACCAAAGCTGTGTCATTCACAACCTTGTCAGAATGCTTTTACCTGCTGTTTCATAGGTTGGATTCAGAAGCCCTTAGGTTTGAAATAACACCTTTATCTGAATTTTTGTACACTCTTTCCTACAAAATGGAGACTTTCAGGGTACATACTGTGGACTTGGCTGTTCATAATGTTAAAAGTAGCCTTAAAGAGCTTGGGGCATTAGGACTGGCCTTCTGTTCACAGAGTGCCTTATAACGAACTCAGAGGTGCCCACAGGAGAAATCACGTACTTCAGATTGTGAGCTGAGTGACAACTGTTCTAGTCATGCCCAGTCACTATTATCCCAGATTTAAAAATAATAATAATAATAATGAAGTCTTTCTTTTTCCATTTTTTTTTTTTTTAAGAATTCAGAATATGTCCTATCAAGGCTTCAGTGCACTTTGGTCCACATGGCAATAAAAGTGTTTACCCAGTTCGAATTGTTTGTGCCCATAAAATGCAGGAGAAATCTGAACTCTGCCTCATTTTCTGAGCATGGCTACCAAGTGGCCTCTGCAGGAGCTTGTGTGGTTGGATAGAAACACTCAAGTTATTTGGATTAGAAAGCTCCTGGAAAGGGTTTTAACTGCTCCAGAGGGTGGGCAGTTTGTTTGGCAGAAAAGGTCACTGGTAAGAGGCTCTCTGATGAAACTCTGTCTGCCCCAAGAAGTGGGGAGGGCAGAGCTGTTGCCCAGGGCTCGGTCTCCACAGGCAGGTCCATAACACCTCTCATGCTCAGCCACCTCCTGCTGCTCACGTGCTGCTGTCATGGCTTCAGAAAGTCATTAACAGTTTTCTTGTAACAGAAGTAGGTATAAGTAAACCCATTTTTTTTTTCCCCTAGTAAGGGAACTGAGACGGAGGGAGAATTTTACCCAAGACTACAAACCCAGTATATTGAGAAAATGGCTTTGAATTCAGGTATGTCTGGATGTAAATTTGTTCTTTGTAAAATACTAAATTGCCACCTGACTTGTTTTTTCATGATCTTTCTGGGCTCAGAAAGGAGTTGAGGAGGGAAGGTGAGGTTAGAATAGAGAAGCACTATTGAGACAAAATGGCTGGAAGCAGCAACACACATACTTTCTATTTTCTTGTAGATAATAAAGAATCACTGGCATGTTTGAAGCAGTCCTTGTCAGACGTAGCGTGAGCGGATCTGAAAATGAACGGACTGTGGAAATTGTCATCAGTTGGTCAGGCAGCAGCCAAAAGGAAGCCCACAAAGAAATGCTGGTCTTGGTGGCCAGGTAGATAAGAGTGATGTTTGTAAGGAGGTCAGGTGGGAGCACAGCATCTGGACTTCCCTACATGCAAATGTACTGGTCAGACATTCACATGAAAGAAGAAACAGAAAGGCTGAGATTTTTGTAAGTGTGGTGTTCTGGATGTTAAGTGTCCCCCAAAGTCCTGCCAGTTAAAGGCTTGGTTCTGCAGGGTAGCACTGTTGGGAGGCAGAGCCTGGTGTGGGGTTCAGAGTATGTCCTTGAAAGGGATTATGGGATACTGGCTTCTTCTAATTCTCTTTTTCTTTGCTTTGGTGAAGTAGAGAGCAGTTTTTTCCTACCATGTGCTCCCGCCATGACGTACTACCTCACCACAGGCCCACAGCAATGGGGCCAAAGGATCGTGGACTGGAACTTCCAAAACTATAAGCCAAAATAACCCTTTTCTCTTTCTAAGTTGATTTCTTAGTGTGTTATGTTATAGTGACAGAAAGCTAGCTAGCATAGTAACGATACTAGTTCTTATAGCTTAGATAGGAACATCTTTAACAAATAACATGTCTGAAAGCTACTTTTCCAATCAGCAGAGACATTTTTGGAATAAAAGCATAATGTTTTTAGTTGGTCAACAGGTTAGCATATTTATCTGATAAAGAATGACTGACCTATGTTCCTACTTTGAAGTAAATGGGAACAATTTGGACAGTCCAAGCTGTCACCTAAATGAAGCTAGGCTTTGTTTACAATTTATCATTCTTTACACAACCTGTCAACTTTATCTCTCTCTCTTTTTTAGTAACTACCATGAATGAACAACATGGAATTAAGAATCTTTTCTCTATTAATTTATTGGTGGATATTATGGAAGTTGCATTTCAAAATACTTTAGCATACTTGTAATAAATTTGGGGGGCTGGGGTTGTGGCTCAGCAGTAAAGCGCTCGTCTAGCATGTTCGAGGCCCTGGGTTCGATCCTCAGCACCACATAAAAATAAATAAACAAAATAAAGGTATTATGTACAACTAAAAAATAAATATTTTTTAAAATAAATATTGGGCTTATTAACTAAGAATGCTGTGGGAGACTAACCTTACACGTGACTGAGTCACACTCCCTGGCTGGGTGCTGAGGTCAAGGTTGAAACCTGACCTAACCTGAAAACACTGAGGACTCCAGCATTGCAAAGATCAGAGGAAGGGAAATTCCATGAGGTGATACATGTAAAGGCCTTGGAGTGATTATGGGTGTGACTAGTAAAGATTGAAGTGAGGGAGGACGAGAGTGGTAGAAAATAAAGGCTAGGGTGACTCAAGAGTTGACATTGCATGAGGAAAAGATTTGGATCCTGTTCTAAATGTGATGGGAAGATTTAGGAGGGTGATGAGTTGGGGAGCGATGTTATCTGAGTTGTGCATCAGAAGTATCAGTTGCTCTGGACACAAGTGCTGGTATACCCAGGTGTAGATGGCCATTGTGGTACGGGGGAAGGAGAAGATGGCGGTAATGGAAGGGCAAGACGTTATCAGACCTGTTACCCATTTGAAAGTGAAGCTGAGACAAGTCTTCTCCAACCATAACTCATGTTAAAGGAAAAGAAATTCTAAACAATAATGTTTAAACAATATCATTCTCATCTCCAACAAGATATTGTAATGAGGAAAATCAACTCAGTTTGACTCTTCTGTGAGGCTGACACCCCACTAATGATATCTAGGGCTAACACATTACACTTATTTTTCAACAGAAGTTAACAATAATAATTCCAGATCACATTAATTCAGCATTTACTGTGTGCCAGGCACCATGTCTATAGCTTTCTAGATTTTATTCACTGGTTCACAATAACCCAAAGAGACAGCTACTATTATATTATCTCTACCATCTCCATGTTAGAAATGAGCAAATAAGATCATGTTGATCATGGCCACACAGATAGACAATAACGCACCAAGGGATTAAAACCAGATCTGCTTGACACCAAACACACAGTGGGCTGAGGAAGCAGCTCAGTGGTAGAGCACTTGCCTAAGATGTGCAAGCCCTAGTTTCTGTCCCTAGCACCCCAATTTCTCCCTCCACTGCAGCTGTCCCAAAAAACACTAATAAAAATCTGTCAGTGAACTGTTTTTTTCTAGCATATACAATTTTGGGGGGGGGGGCTGTTGATGGCATCTAAGCACAGACATCTTAAGCCATATTCATTTGGTATTATTTGTTTGATGTGATTTTTCCATAGACAGGAATTTAACTAATAAGACATGAAGAATGCTGAATTTTTTAACTTGACTATGTTTGATGCTGTATGGATCTGACTCTTCTTTAGTAACAATGATGAGATGGACAGTGGTGAGTTAATCTTCAAAATGTGTAGCCTCCTTTTATTAAATGTGCATACAGAGGAAAAGCCATCTTTGGAACTCCATTTTACAACAGGGGAAGAGAAATCAAAGCAAAATAAATAAATATATAAATATTTAAATAAGTAAATAAATCAGAACAAACTTTTACACAGCTACAAGAGAAAGATATTGTATGATGATGAATGCAATCTTCATCTAAAACCTTCTTGAGTTCTCTTTTTGTCTCCTTCAAATGATCTTACAGGGAAATGCATAATATAAAGAGTTTCATTTCCTAGAAGGACACTGAAAAATTTCTTCAGTAATCAGTTACAATGATCTGTAAAAGAAGAAGAGAGAGGAAGAAGGAAGATGAGAAAGAAGAAGAGGAGAAGAAGGGGGAAGTGGAGGAAGAGGAACTTTGCAATTAGGAAGGTCAAATTTTCCCAGGGAATCATGTTGGTGAAGTATAAGTTAACTCAATAAGGACACTATTTTTTATTTTTAGAGGGTTCATTCATACTGTGTTCCTTCCCCTCCATAGTAGAAGCTTGGAGGTAGGTGGTTGCTCTTCCCAGGCAACCTGTGGCCACTGTTATCTCTGAGCTTAGGTAACTCAGATTCTTAGGTAACACAACTCCCCTCTGTGACTGCACACCCAGAGGTGCTCTTTCCTCATCCTGAATGACTCTTTACCCACTTTCCTACTAAACTCCTATTTATTCTACAAGAGTTATTTAAATACCATTTTCTCTATAAAAGTTCTCAGACTCTCTCAAGATCAAACGAATCTATTATTTTTTCATAGGGTATTGCTTATACTGCTATTGCAATATTCTGCTAACTTCAGTCATTCAGATATCGCTTTCATAATTTTTCTAATATTCTTCAGCCACCATGTGTCCATCAGCATGAACTATTTAATGCTGCAGTAACAAAAATGTGACATCGCAGTTGGTTAACAAAGCTGTACTTTATTTTTGCTCACACTAAGCCTTCTATGGATACTGACAACTCTCCAGGGAAAAGCTCAAGGTAGGGGGAAGAGAATGCTGGCAATCAATGAGTTACCTGTGATATACCACATGTCACTTTTGTTCACAATCCATAGATAAGAACTGGTTGTACAAGCCTCCTCACTCTAAGAGTCAGGATACTAAATTTTCTCCAGGTAGCAGGAAGGAGAAGAGAACTGGATATGGGTGTGCACTAGAACATTCTAGTACTTATCTATACTAGAATCTGTATGACCTTTTAATCTTAGAACCAATTCACTCTTTGTAATGTTCTTTAAGCACCTGGCATGTGTCAGTGAGTGTTCTAAGCATGTCATGTGTATGAACTCATTTAAAGCTTCTCACCATCTACAGATGCTAGGTACATTTTGTTATCACTATTGTCCAGATGAAGCCCCAGAGGTTAAGCAAATTTCCCCAAGATGGCATCCAAACCAAGGGGCAGAGGTGGAGCATGAAACCCAGAGCATGATTCCAGGGAGTTCATTTCCACTTAATCTGCATAATTTGTGTGAGGAACCGTAGGACAGTTGCTCTCTGCATTTCATCACTGGCCGCACTGACAATATGTACTATGAGCTGAATTTGGTTTTGCTTGCTTGCTTGCTGAATGAATGAATGAATGAATAAATAAATGAATAGTTCCAGCCAATACAGTGGCATAGCAATGGCACTAGTTATTTTTAGAAAGTAAATTAGTGATTGGCAAGGACTGGAAGAGGGGACACAATAAATAGGCAGAAGGAGGGAAATTTCATAATTACTAATGGGTATAAGAGTTTCTTAATTTTGTGGTAAAAATGTTCTAAGATCGATGGCAGTGATGGTTGTACAACTCCATCATTCTAAGAACTATTTGATTATAGATTTAAATGTGTGAATTGAATGATGTATGAAATATATCTGAATAGAGCTGCTTAAAAAATGGGGACAAGGAATGCAACTTATGTAATGTTCAAAAATTTTTAAGTAAAAACATGAGATTAATTAAGTTACATAATTGTGCTCCTTTAATGATAATGTATCATCTAACGAGATGGTTCAGGTTTATCACACTCTCCACGGTAATCCAGGTCTAGAAGCCATGTGACTGCCCCTGCCCCTCGCATCCTCAGAATGCCAGGTCACGATGCCCCCATGCCTGTGGCAGCTGCTGCTGGTACTGTTGACATTTTCATTCCAGAGCCGTGAGTCTCAGCTGCTTCTTGGGAAAATTACCTAGACTCTGCTCAACATGACCTGTGGTCAAGGAAGACCATGCCATTAACCACTTATTTTGTCTAGGTAATACCAAATAACAATCCAATTATTTTTTTAGTTAGTAAAAATAGAGATGAACATAAGCAAATATTTAATAATTTTACTTTTTATTAGTCCTGGGGGCAATCACTAAATTTTTTGGTACCAATTAAGTTTTTTTTTTAAAGCTACTGTAAAGAAAAGCAAAATTAATATATATTTTTTGGAGGAGTGGTCAGATTGGGGAACTGGAAGGCGTTTAACATTATGCTAGGAGCATTAAATGGTTAACTCATTTAATCTTGTGAACTACTCTGAGAAATTTTAGGACAGTAAGTCTACTCTGTGTGATGCTATAATGGTGGGTATATGTCATTGTGCATTTGTATAAACTCACAGAATGTGTAACACCACACATAAACCCTTACAGCAAACCATGGACGTCAGGTAATAATGATGTGTCAGTGTGCGTTCATCACCTGTAAGAAACGAACCACTTTGACTAGAGATATTTATAATAGGGGAGGCTATGTATATGTGGGATGAGAAGTACGTGGGAAATTTCTGTTTCCCCCTCAATTCTACTGTGAACCTAAAACTTCTCAAAGTGAGTCTATTAAAAACATCAAAGACACCAGGTGCAGTGGTGCATGCCTATAATGCCTGTAACTTGGGAGGCTGAGACAGGAGGATAGCAAGTTTGAAGCCAGCCTCAGCAATTTAGCAAGACCCTCTGCAACTTAGCAAGACTCCGTTCCCAAATTAAAAAAAAAAAAAAAAAGAAAGAAAAAAGAAAAAGAAAAGAAAAGTGCTGTGGGTTTAGCTCAGTGGTAAAGACATTCCCAGTACCAAAAGAAAAAAGTAAATAATCAAAGTTAAGTGTCACCTGCTTAGTAGAGGTATTATGCTTATTTTTCATAGTTTATAAAAGCCTCAGTTTACCAGTCTTTTCATGAAGACACAGGCTCTTTTAGTCACAGACATAGGAGTCTGTTGGAAGAACTCAAATATCATATTTAAGATTGGATATTAAAATCATTTTCTTTCCTTAGCAACTAAAACTATGCTGAGGCGTGCCAACACTCCTCTGGCTTAGATCCATATAACCCATTTGAGATCATTGATGTGTGAAGCAATGGCAATATTTGAGCACATGCAATTAGATTGAGTTCACAGCTTTTACAGAAAAAAATTGCCTTCTTACTTAATATTTAATCATGGCCAATACAGTATAGCACCACGAATATAGTAAAAGCAAATACTTCACTAAAAAAAAGGAAGAAAAAAATAACTTGGCTAAAAACTAGAAAAAAAATGAAACATTATTTTCTTTATATATTGTATTTGTTACGATAATGTTCTCATATGCTTTGGGGAAATGAGTCCAAATATTATAAATTTTAAAGGTAAAACTGATATTTCCCAATGGTAGTTCTTCTTAAAATGGTTCCCTTCTTTTTGATGATGGTCGTCACTTGAATATATTACAAAATATCTGAGTGTCCCAAATGATATCCATACACAGAAAGATATAAAGACAGCCTCCCATCTCTACTAAAATTTCCTTTAGCAATCAAGTATTTGAGATGTCTGAAAATCTGATTCTTCTCTTTGGCTATTCAGCTTTTATTACCATCCTTCTTTTATTCTTAACAAGGTTTCAATTATACCTGTAACGTTTTCCTCTGTAACATATAATAGAAAAGCAATTGGCCTTTCATTTTGTTCTTCCCGGCTTTTCTTACCATGGTTTTATGATCACATAATAATCGTAGCTATCATTAACTTGCATTTTGAATGTACAAACTGATATTTGGCTTACTTCTTCTCTAGGGTTGTTCATCTATATTAAACATCTAAATACTTTTAAAACAAGTCTAATAAATCCTTAAAGGATCAAATTGGAACCAATACAGACAAATCTAGGGAAATTATGTAGGTGTGGTTCATGTCTAACCTACAGTCATTATGTTAAATCATGATGTCTGGGGCAGCTGGTTGAATTTATATATTAAACATAAATTTTCTAAGTGACACTTTTACTAATGCAGTATGATTTTACTTTTCTGAACTTCAAGTCTTATTTCATTAAAATGACTCAAATAACTACACTAGAAACTCACAAAAATTTTCATCAAATTTAAGGTTTATGGAACATGTCACCTAAAAGATGTAAAAGCTGTATTGTTCTCATTTCATTTTTTTTTCTTTGTGCCTGCTATTTAAAATCAAAAGACATACATTTGATAGAAATGGAGAGTAAAGAACTGAATGGAAACATATTAGAAATCCAAATGTGAACAAGAATTACTTTATATTCCATACACATGACTAGATCATTTTAAGTATAAAACTGTTAAAAAAAGATCAATTTATTTCAGGATGTGAACAATTTTTCTGTGAATATAAAATAATTTCTACATTTTCTCTTAGAACTAATATTAATTCAGAGACTAGATTACCTGCATAATTTTCCATCTGATCCTTTTCCAAGTGATTGAAATTTAACGGGACAGTGAAATCTGAAGTTGGGCAGCAGCCAGTATGATGGGCAGGGTGGTGGCCACAGAAAGCACAGAATGGAAATCTGTGTAATAGAATGGTCATTATTATTTTAGTTATTATTATTATTATTATTATGCTTTTTATCATCCCAATTACCATCTAAGTATGATTTTTTTAAAAAATGCAGAGACCTTTTAAAGCTAAGCACAAGAATGTATTTTCCCTGCATACCACAAGATGAAAGAGATAAAAAATGTACTTCTTAGTGAAAAAGTTAACCACTTTTTTTTTTTTTTGTACCAGGGATTGAACTCAGGGGCACTTGACCACTGAGCCACATCCTCAGCCCTATTATATTATTAGTATTTTATTACAGACAGGGTCTTACTGAGTTGCTTAGTGCCTTGCAGTTGCTGAGGCTGGCTTTGAACTCACAATTCTCCTGTCTCAGACTCCCAAGACACTGGGATTATAGGCACGCACCACTGCGCCTGGCTGAAGGTTAGCCACATTTTATGACTGTTGTAAATCCCACTATGAACATCTTCATAGAAGTGTCTCTTGCAAAGACTGCTAACTTCTTTTGTGTTTAGACTGGATGTAGGGTAGAAAGGCAGAGGGAGCCATGAAAACATAATCCCCTAAAAATGGCAAGAACATGGGACGTATCACAGCCTATCAAGGATTGTGAAATCTGGGAGGTTTTAAAACTCCTATCTTATCTAGAGTCCCCAGGGAGGGAACTACAGCTAATACTGTGGCATTTCTAAAGTTCTGGAATTTTGCCTATCTTGTCCGCATGATATCCCTTGGGTTTCTTGCATGCTAACTAATCAATACGTGCTTGTTAAATAAATATTTCCTATTCATTTGGAATTAAATATATAGTAATAAATTTCAAAAGTAACCAGTAACTGTTTCTTCCTTTCCCTTTACCTCTTTTCTGTATTCATCAATCTTTGTCATTTCCTCCCTTTCCAAATTCTCTGGATGACAAATAAAAAGTTCAGTCAACCATAGGTTTACCATATTATAAATTAAAATAATAAGAGTGCAGTGGTTTGAAAAGTACAAAGTGTTTATTGTTATTAATCAATCATCTTCATAGTTCTGGAGACAATGGGACCTACTTGTAATAATTTGCTTCTCAATACTTCTCCAGTTCTGTTTCTCCTCTTGACGTCAATACTAAAAGGATCAGTCAGGCTGTTCAAATCAGTGGAGACTTAGAGCTATGTGGAAGAAACCCTGAAAAGGAAACTAAAACCTCCACACCCGCCCACCTGTGTTTCAGCTGCAAAGCTTCCAAAAGGAAAATTAACAGAGAAAAAGAGACTAAGGAGCAAAATGGAAAAAGAAGAGAGTAGTCTATGAAATTGCTCCTTGAGTCAGAAATGGAATACCCCCTCCACTCCTGTGTCAAGGTTCTGCTACGAAATTATATTGTTTCCTGGTGCGGTTTTCTTCAATGAATCAGACTGCATGAACCTAAGTAAAATCATATTGGAAAAAATAGAAGGTTTCAGAACTTTGTTATGTCACTGAAAACCCAGTGATATCAAGATCAATCCATTGCTAGCTTGTACCAACGTAATGATTGTCTTAATCTCTGTCAATTCAGTGGACTTTATAATCTGTTAGACCATGCCCCTCTTCAGACTGAATTATAATGAAATATACCGAGGGAAAGAACGTTAACATTTCAGCAGCGCAATTTCTTGGTCCAGATGGGAAACCACTTGAGCTTAAAACAGACTGTAATGAATGAGGAAAAAAGATGTAAAAACCCTGTGTATTTTATTCAATTCATAACCAAAATTTCCTGATGTGTGCTTCCTTGCAATATTTCCAAGTCTCAGGTTTTGCTTAAAGGACATATTTTAGTAGAACTATGTAGACTTCCATTAACCCATGTGCAAATGCACAGATCACAGGATAGTGCAAAGTTATTTCTGAAGTCTTGCATGTGGACGGAACCAAACATGCAGAGTGGACTCTTGTGCATCCTAAAGAATGAGGCATTCTCCTGCAAGACCACAGATGATCTAGCCTGTTTTTTCAAGTTCAGGGATGGGGATTTCATAAGCTCTTGATCATCTATCTACTCTATGTGCGTTTTGCCTTGCCATGTAGAATTCTTTCTTTATCACTGAATGGTCATATCATCCAATGAACTATTCCCCTGAAACTTCCTTTAGGTAACTGCCAGCCCAGAAGAATCTTTTTGGAATTATTGCTCGTACCTATCTTTGACATGTGAATATTAACTTTTTTTAGATGAAATAATTTTAGACATACAGAAAATTATCACCATAGTTCAAATACTTCCTTTCATCCAGAATTTATCTGAATTTTACCAGTTTTCCACCAGGGTCCCTTTTCCATTCTAGAATCTAATCTAGGATTCCTCGTTACACTAGTTGGCCTCTTGTTCTCCCTTTCCCCCCAGATCACCGCCTTTTTTCTTTCCTTCCTTTTTTACTTCTTGTAATTCCATAGTGTCTACCACAGGTGACTTTTGACTTATTTTTCCTATCCCAAATCTAGAATCAATCAGTTTTCCACGTCGCCCTGATTGCTTGAGAAAGGGTATTTATAAACCAAGGTTTGGAAGCTAGGTGTATCTCATTGCTTCTGAGGCATTGCTACTTCCAGTCTCTCTCAGTGGATACAGCTAGGATAATCTACATTATTATGAAACACAGTTCACTCAAATAAATCCATGTCTCCATACTGAAATCTCCAGTTCCAATCCAGAACCACAGGGCTCTTCTAGCCTTCACTTTTTTCTTATATAACTTCTTCTTTCCCCTGGTCTTTATCTATAACTTATTTGCCCACTTGGTAAACCCTAGCATGTATATTTTGCTATGACAGTCTTCAAGGACTAACCCATGTGAATCTTGACAAGCTCAGTCACGTTACCAGTACCACCATCTGCACAGAACAGTTCCATCAGCCCAACCTTCCCTCATGCCGACCCTCCTTGCACCCTTGGCAACGGCTCTTTCTGCCTTCCAACCATATGGTTTATTCTTTTACAAAGTGTCCTATGAATGGAATCATGTAGCCTTGCAGGTCTCCTTTCTTTCACTAACCAAAATGCATTTAAAATTCATCCCCGTTCCTGCGTGAGTCCACAGTTTGTTCCTTTTTATTGCAAAAAAATTAGGGCTCCATTTTTCTAATGTACCATAGTTTTATTTTTTTTTTTTTAACCATGCACTAGTTAGGACATCTTGTTTCCTGTATGTTGTCCAAAGATGATAAATAAAACTGTAATACACATTCACATACAAGCTTTTGTGTGAATACAAGTTTAATTTCCCATGAGTAGAGGCCTAGAAATGGAATTGCTAGAAGTATTCATATGAGTTCTTAGCTTTCCTGAGGTGTCTGTGCCGATTGTATTCCACTAGTGACATTCGAATGGAAATGCCACTTGCTCTGTGTTCCTGCCAGCACTTAGTGTTGACAAGTCCTCCTCTCCCACCTTTTTTCTTTTTTTGTAATTTTATTTGAGTTGTTTGTAGTATTTCTTACTATCTGTGATATGGTCCCTTATTTTGGTTCTGACATTGTTCATTTGTTTCTTGTTCCTTTTTCTTGGTCAATCTGGATAGAGGATTTAAAATTTTATCAATCTTTACTTCCAAAATCAATTTTTATTTTTATTGATTTTTTCTACTATTTTTCTGTTTTAATTTCACTAATTTCTCTATTACTTTCCTCCTTCTGCTTGCTTTGAATTTAATTTGCTTCTTTTTCCAAACATCTTAAGGTGAAGACATTAAATGATTTGAGACCTTTCCTCTCAGCATTGATTATTGCACATTTCCTTCAAAGCACTGCTTTTGCTATAAACCACAAATTTTGACACATCGTGTTTTCATTTTCACTTAGTTCAATACATTTTTAACTTTCTTTGAGACTTTCTCTTTGACTCATGGGTTATTTAAAAGTACGCTATTTAATTTCCAAATACTTGGGGATTTGCCAAATATCTTTTATTATTGATTTCTAGTTAAGTTACATCATGGTCTAAAAATATTCTTCTTATGTTTTCTATCCCTTTAAGCCTTTCTCTGTTTGTTCTGTGTCCTCCCTAAATATTGTATCTTGGTAAAGGGTCCATTTATAATTGAAAAAAAATCTGCATTTTGCTGTTGTTGGGCTGGAGTGTGTGTGCCCATGAATGTCAGCTAGGTTTGGCTGTTTGTGGTTTTGTCCAGGTTGTCTAGGTCTTTTCTAACGAAGACCTACTTGTTTTATTTATTTATTTGTTCATTTTTAATTTTAGTGGTGCTGGGGATTGAACCCAGGGCCTTGTGCATGCAAGGTAAGCACTTTGCCAACTAACTTATATCCCCAGCCCCAACCTACTGAGAAGAAAATAAAGAATCTTCAACTCTTAGTGTTATGTTCTCTATTTTTCTACTCAGTTTTGTGAGTTTCATGCCTAATTACTGGGAAGTGCTTTTATTCATTGCATTGCATATTCATTGCATATGGTCATGTGTTTTGAGAGAATTGGTCAATTTTCGTTATGTGGTGTCTCTCTTTGTGACACCGTGTTACTGGATCTCCTCTAGCTTCATTTTAGATTTGTTTGTAGAACATTTCTTTCCAAATTCTTTCACTTCTTATCTGTGTCTTTTATTTGAAGTAGGTCTCTTGTAGAGGAAATGGAGATGAGTCTTACCTTTTCTTCCATTCTGACCATCTTTGTTTCAGGCTATTTGTTTCTGTGATTATGTTCTTGGAAATTGTTTCATCTGTGCCTTCTTTTATCCCTCCATTTTTTTGGTCAATTGATTTTCATGATTCCATTTTATTTTCTGTATTAATTTTTCATGTAAATTTCTTTTAGAACATTTTAGTAGTTTTCCTATGGTTTAAAACAAATGTCTCCAATTAATCAGAGTCTACCTTCAAATATTCTACTGTTTTACATGTAGTGCATGACTTATAAAATGTGTTCCCAATTCTTCTTTTTCTATTCCATATACTGTTGTTTTTATACAATTTTTTTTCCACATGTGTAAGTCAAAATGCTTTGATAATATTTTTTAGACAATTATCTTTTATAACAATTAAGAGTAATGAAAATGAATTTTATTTTACCTTCATTTGTTTTCCTTGTAATATTCTTTATTTTATTGTTTGGATCCAAGTTTCAGTCTTATATAATTTTCCTTCAGCCTAAAGAATTCCTTTCACATTTCTTGGAGACTAGAACTGCTTATAGTGAATTAACTCAAAGTTTGTTAGTCTAAGAAAATTTCTATTATTTTTGAGAGGAATTTTTTTTTTTGAATGTAGAATTTAGACTCAGGTTTCTTTTTTTTTTTTACTACTTTAAATTTGTTATGTTATCGTCTCCTAACTTAAAGTCCCCCTTAATTCCTCTTATGGTATATGCTATGTTTCTTCTGTCTGCCTTCAAAATCTTCTCTTTGCCTTTTGTTCTCAACAGTTTGAGTCTGATATGACTAAGGATTTTTTCTTATTCCTCTTTTTCGATGTGTGGTCAGTGGTTGGTCATTGCTTTTTGGAAATTCTCTGGTACTCTTTCTTCTTGTATTTCTTATGTCTCATTTCTTCTTCTGGAATTTCAATTACACATGTATTAGAACATTTGAAATGTGTTTTTTGGACATTCTGGGAGTTTTTTGTTCCTCCTACGTTTAATTTTCTTTTGATGCTGCTGTTCAGGTAGTTCTTATTGGTCCATCTCTGAGTTTACTTTTTCTCTCCTTCGATTGTGTTGAACACTACAGATGAGTCCATAGGAGGTATTCTTCACCTTTGTTATTATTTTGTGTTTTGTTTTCATTTTCAGTATTTCTCTGAGATTTTTGTTGTTGCTTTTTATAGTTTTCATCTGCTGCAGTTATCTAGCTTGGTAGTTACTTTTCACACGAGAGCCTGTAATACTTTATTTATAGTTATTTTAAATTCTGTTAGATATTTCTAATGAATGTGTTTCTAATCCTTGTTCTCATTTCTGGGAATGTGTTTTTTTTTCCATGTCTTCTTTTAAGCCTTACAATCTTTTGTTAAAAGTTGGTCATCTTGTAGAGGGCAGTAGAAAATGAAGCGGATTGGTTTCATTCTCGAGAATAGGTATGACTTTCTTTTTTTTTTTTTTATGTGTGGCTTTGAGTTAATGTAAGGTTATTGTTAACACACATGAGCATTGTTTCTAGTACATTACCTTTATTTTTATATACCTTTATATACCTCCCCTCAGACTTAAAGTTTCTGTAGTCATGTTTAGTGTTGGCAGGGGCAGGTGGCTTTGAAGTATCCTGCTCGCACAGCTCTCTGGGTTAGGTCTTCCCTTTAGGTTTGCGTTAGTGTGTGTTTTCTTCCCAGCAGTATTCTTCTGTTACTTCCCAGCAGTACTCTGCTATTACTTGTTCTCCAAGCTGGTGACTTTGGTGTTTCAGGGTGATAATGGGGTGGAAGGTGCACTCTGCTTCTCTGATTAAACTTTATATTGAGGTCTCCAAGCCTCAGATGTGTGGCCTTCTCAGTGCTCCTTCCCCCCACCCCCCAAACCCACAGAGTTCTGAGCTCAGCATTTGTTCTCATCTCTTGCTGAGAATAAAGTTGTCTTTTTTCCCCTCCGGCTTCAATGATCTTGTTGCTTTCCTCCCTCCAGGACACTTATTCTATTCCCTAAGTGACACAGGGAAGAAGTCTTGTGGCATCTCTTGCCTTCCCTGTGTGACTGCTGTCCTCTTTGACTTTTACACTACAGTGAAAACTTTCTTCAGGCTCTTTAGATATTTCCTGTTAGTGTACTATGGTTTCATGGAGGATACGGCCCCCACTAACTTCTGAAGTATGAAGAGGTTTCTGCGTATTACACGGTCACCACGCTCATTCTTTTTCAAATATCTGATTGTTTGTACCTCAGTTAAGTGTGTGTGAGGACTTTTCTCCCTTCAGATTGTGGTCTGATTGTCTGCTTACAGCCTCGATTCTCTGAAGGGCTCACAAAGTTGTAAAAACATAAAGCTAATCTGATGCATACTCATTATAAAAGCCAGAAGTGATGCTGTTCTAATACATTACCTCTAAGGGCACAACTGCTCTTTTTATTAAATAATCACACTATAATATAATGCTTCAAGTTGATTTTTCTTTAATTAGAAAAAATCATTTCCATTGACTTTGAAATAAAAAATTACATATTGAGATTAGGAAAAAAGGGAAGTAAAACAGTTTCAGATGCTGAAGCTCAGTAACTAGGCACATGTGTCAGAAGACATTCAATTTAGTTCAACCTGTTCTAGGCTGGACTGTCATTTATATATAATGCAGGATTGGAGTTCTTTCAATGGCAGAATTGTAGCTGAGAATAAGATAAGGTTAGAACATACTTGGGAACAGAGACACAATTCAACCTGCCTTTTAGCACAATACTGAGCATTTACAATGCTTGAGCCTGAACCATATGAAATTACCATTTATGTAGGTCCTTGCTATAACCTGAGTGTTGAGTAATTTCCCCAAAGACCAATGTGTTTAAAACTTGAATCCTATAATGATACTACTGGGGTCACCTTTAAGAGAGGGTAAAGCCTTTAAGAGGTGGGACCTAGTGGGAGATACTTAGGCCTTGGGAGCAGGCTCTCAAATGGGGCTTTTGTGTTGGCTCTTTCCTTACTGTTTTTAGTTGAGTGGTCATGAGTTTGCTCCACCACCTGCTCTTTGCCATTGCCATCCAGCACACCTACCAGAAGCCCAAAGCAGTGAGTCCATTCACATTGGACTGCAATTACTAAAATTGTGAGCAACATAAACCTTGTCTTTTCATAAGTTATCTCAGGTATTTTGTTATAGTGACACAAAGCTGCTTGACACATTCATAAAGAGCTGATTCTTGACAATTTCATATGATTCAACATGATATTTTAACAATATCTCTATAAGGAGAAAACATTCTTATTCCCATCTTACAAGGAGGGCTCTGAAGAGGTTAAAGAACTTGGTCAAGGTTGTATTATAGAGTAAGTAATAGAGCCAAAAGTAGAACCTGCTGAACTTAATTCCAGCATATACCTTCTTTGCTATTATAATATGTCACTTTTTGGCCAGGCTGAAAACTTATGTACAACTTCATCATATTGCCTATCACATAACTTAATGTGTATGCTCTTCTACATTTTCTTCTTGAAACTGCTTTTAAAGTCCTATTCACTGTATATTCCCAACACTAAACATAATGTGTGCCATTAGATAGAAAACAAATGTTCTTCAGAAGAAAAAAAAAATGAATGAGTGGTCTGGCAAATGTTTGCTCCCTAAAAAGAAAAGAGAAGATACTTGGGAATAGTACAATTTCCCAGCTTCTCTATGTTATTAAAGGCATGGTGAGACTGAGAAGCTACCAGAAATTTGGTCTGAGCCTCATGTGACAAAGAAGTGCAATAAGTATCTTTACAAGAAAAAAGAGAGGGAAATTTGGAAACAGAGACACAGAAGAGGCTCACAAAGTTGAAGGTCATGTGAAAATGGAAGTAGAGATTAGGGTGATGTTGTCTCCACACTTAGGAATGCCAAGGATCACCCCAAACCACCAGAAGCTAGGAAGAAGCAGGTGGGATTTTTCCCTGAGTCTTCAGAGGGAGCCTCGTCTTGTGGATGCTTTGAATTTTGAATTCTTATCTATCACCGTGGGAGGAAAAAAAAATGTTTGTTGTTTTAAGCAATCAAATTTGTGGGAATATGTTTCTGCAGCCTTAGAAACCAATACAGCTGGAAAGTGCTCCATACATTCTGCCTACAGTTTGGCACTCGGGGACGTGGGAGAAATGATCCATTTTGTTGGAGGAGGAGCTGCCAAGAGAGGCTTCAGTAGTGATCATTCAGGAAGAAGTAGGAAAGGTCATTGTAGAGGAGGAAGTGTAGCAGACAAACGTATTGAGAAAAAAAGGTCGACTCATGCACGTTTGATAGGAATGTGCATGAGGAGTGAGAAAGCTGATTCTAGACATGATGATGTGTGATGAGCTTCTGATGTTAGGTTGGAAATGTAGTTTCTGTGCTTCAGAGTAACTTTTAAACTATATGTTATAGGATACAAAGAATGTTTTCTAAATATTGCTCTGATGGCAGTGTAGGGGTAGGGGTAGGTGAGCCCCAAGCAGGCTTCAGAACGTAATTGAAATGCACATGGCTTAGGATCTTGTAGCCCTAGAAGGAAAACGAGAGAAGGAAAAGATTGATGAACTATTTCAGGTGTAGAATTTATGTAATCATAGACTATTTGGAGTGACTGGGAGGAATACAAGTACAATTATCCAGATTTGTGGTTTACCCTATAGAAAATTGAACCAACATTTACAAATAGATGGAATATAAAGGAGAATTTCTTTAGTAAAAATTAGAGGAAAACCTGAAGTCCAGGAAATATATAGATGGTGACGGCCATAGCATTTGAGCACATGGATCTGGACATTGGGGTGGGGAGTCTTCATTGCAATTACAAATATTATAGATCCTGGGCTTTAGCCAGAAGTTAAATAATTGATGGCAGATGTGCCAACCCAAGGATTGTGCAGAAGAAAACAAAGAAGTTTGAGAAAGAGGAATTTTTCATGAAGACTGAAAAAGAAAAATACAAAATTATAGCCTGAGGATAGAAAGATAATGGGATGGTGAAACCCAAAAGAATTATTTCAGAGAAAGAATCATAGATAATTCTATAAGAAAAATTGTTTCTACAAAGAGATTTATCTATTAGAATGGGCTAACTTATGCTATAATAGCAAACACATCCAAATTCTTAATGGCTTAACACAAGTGCAATAGCTTTCTTCTTCACGTACAAATAAGATCTCTGGGGGAGGATAGAGATTATCATCTTCAGCTAAACATGAGGTTTACAGAGGCTCCATCTTGACATGTATATCAATGGTCTCTAAAGTCAAGGGAAGGAAATGTGCAGTGGTTCTTAAAAACAACACTTTAAGAACCCTGGTTCTTGAAATTTCCATATATAGTGGTGTGTTACTTCCACTCATTGACCAACCAAGTCACATCTCAAGGTCTGATGTGGAAATGCCAAACTTACTAAGAGGATTGTAAAGGACATTTGTGTTGTCATGCGTCTGGGAGAAGAAACAACACTTCTAAGAGAGTCCTAAGGAGGAGGACTCAGGGAGAGAGAAGAACAAAAAAAAGAATGCAAGAATTACTCCAAGAAATAGACATCAGAGATGAAAAACAAGCAAATAAACACTGAAAGAGATTGGAAGGTCTAATGATATGGGAGCATCCATTCTAATGGTCCAAGGCCACACGTTTGGGTGATTTTTCTCAGACACTTTCAGTGACTTTTTTCAGAGGAGGACATGAGACAGGAAGTTGGATTGACGCAGGTTTGTAACTGAGCCAGAATAAGGTCATTGAGGGAGGGAAGTAGGTCTGTCGGTGCCAATGTAAGTGACAGGAGTGACTACAAGTTCTAATTTGGCTTAAACAAACTATTTGTAGAAACAGACGAGATGGGACAAAAGCAACTGAAAAAAGAGGAAGAGGTCAAAGAACTAGAGATCATGGTGATGCGGATGTGCCCACCAAATGGCTGCAAAGTGTAAAGACAAATAAAAATCTCTTCGTAGTTTCAGTAGTCTGAGAGGTAGGCTGTGGGATGAGGTCAGGCAAAGGCGAATGAAGGAGAAGGTAGCTGAACTGAAATGAAACCGGGAACCAAGGGCCTAGTATTCCTTGACCTCATTTGAGAATCTCTCCTCTTCCTAGACCTTCTATTTAGTTTCCTTTTAAAGTCGTGTAGCATTAGAGTTTAGTGAAAAAGCAGAGTTAAAGCACATGAGCCAGAAAGATCTGAGTTTAAATCCTGCTCTAAGGCTGGATGTGGTGACTTATGCCCACGATCCCAGAGACTCAGGAGGCTGAGGCAGAAGTGTCACAAGTTTGAGGCCAGCCTCAGCAGCTTAGGCCCTTAAGCAACGTAGTGAGATCTTGTCTCAAAATTAAAAAATGAAAAGGGGTATGGAAGTAGTAGCTCAGTGGTGGAGTGACCCTGGGTTCAAGCCCCAGGACCATTAAATAAATGAATAAATAGATCAATCCTGCCGTAACATTTATTAAAAATTATCTTGGGTAAGTTATTTTATCTATCTGACCTTAGTTTCTTCGTAAGTCATGATTTGTTCAATGATTACACATTAATTATCTGCTTAGCAATGTGTATTTATAGAATACCTACTACGCTGGTCATTCTGCTTAGCGTGCATTTACTGTTTACAAATCTAACAACTTTGTCTTTAATCATTGAAGACCCAAATGAAAAGCCGAGCCCTTGGGCCTCTGATCATATTCAGTGAGGCAAATAGTTCTTCTTTGTGACTTACAAAATCCCTTCTATTTGTAGGGTAGCAGTGACACCACACTCAAAAGCTGAATTGTAATCATTCTCAACCAATGCTATCAATATGGCTTCTCTTTGCCAGTATTGACCGGAAGATGGGCAGATGGCCCAGCTCAAGCCAATTAGATGCAATAAGTGTCAGCTAGAGGGCCTCTAGGAAAAAAAAAAAAAGTTCCTGATTAAAAGATAAAGCTGGGGCTGGAGAGGCAGCTCAGTGGCAGAGTATTTGCCTGGCATGGGTAAAGCCCAGGGGTTAATCCCTAACACCACAGGAAAAGAAAAAAGCCCGTGAGAATTGGGCTACTGTTCCCCTCCTATCTCCTGTCTTCTTGACTGAGGTTCTGTCATGTGAGAACATGATGTTAGACCATGACCAAAAAACCAAAAAAGGTACCTATTGACTTTTTCTGATATTATTAAATAGTTGTACTAGACAGGTACATCTTGATTTTATATAATGTAAAAATATTTGTGCTTTTGATTTTTAAATAATTGCAAGTATACCCACAATCAAATACATGTGAAATGATTCACATAGTGAGAATTAAAAACCCTTCTCTGTATTCCTTTAGCACCTTACACTTTATTTAGCTATTGCTTAACTTGCCTTTAGCACTGTGTGCATTATGTATGTCCTCTTCTCAACAGACTGTTAACTTGCTCTAACCATTTTCTTCTTGCTTTTCCTGAACAAAGTAGTTTCTTTCTCAGTGAGGAATCTCTCCCATCTCATAAAATGTCCCTTTAGCTGTCACCTCAGGATGTCAGCATGTTCTCATTTACTGTTTCTCTCCATCCTCATCCAACCCATCAAGACTTATCAGGTGTCTGGAATCTGCTTCACTGTCACACACTACCACATGCAGTCTCTTACCTTATTTATGGTAATGGACTCCAAATGGTTGCTCCAGTGGGTTTTATACTCTGTCCAAGCTTTTACTCATCAAGGTAGTCAGCACGATCTTTTAAAATTGTAAGTCAAAGCATATGCCCTCTATCTCTCTCCTAAGCTATTTCCCATTGTTCTTAAAATCAAATGCAAAATCCTTGACTTTGGCACAAGGCTCTGACTCCTCTCCTTTACCTCATTTCACATCCTTCAGTCATTGTCAACCTCTCTTGGCTCTTAGAAACACGGAGCTTTTCCCTGTCACAGTGAGTTTGAACTTGCTCTACCTTCTGCCTGAACCACTTTCCCTGTGGCTCCCTGTATAGCTGTCTCCTTACAGATGTCTCATCTCTAGGATCACCTTTGCAGAAAGGTGTCCCTTGATCAGTTCTTGTATAATAGGAATTCCTGCATTGCTTTCCTCCCTACACTTATTTTACTCTCTTATTTTCCTTTCGAGTTCTAGATAACGATTATCTGATAATCTAGCATCAATTGGTTTCCTTTTGTTTTTGTTTTGCTTTTGTTGTTTAGAGTTGTTTACACAGTTGTCCTTTGTGGGATTAGCTCCAGAATCCCCACAAAGTACAGATACCAGTCTCTATGAACACTCAAGTCCCTTATATACAATGGCATGGTACTTGCTTATAACCTACACATACATTGTGGTGGTATATGTTAAATAATCTCTAGACTACTTATAACATCTAATGTTATGTAAGCTCTACTCAAGTAGTTGTTATACTGTATTATTTAGGAAATATTGGCAAGAAAAAGAATTCTATACCTATTCAACACAAACATATTTTTTTAAAAAATATTTTTGATCCATGGTTGGTTGAATCTGTGAATGCAGAACCTTCAGATACAGAGAATATATTTCCATTCTCTGAGATTAGGAACATTTTTCGGTCTGGTTGGTAATACCATATCCCAGCATATAAAACAGTCTATAGTGCATAATAACTGTTTCCTAAATATGGGTTGAATGAATAAAACTTTCTGTTATCTTCCTCTTTATCCATTCTAGTGTTCACCACAGAGACCTTTTATAGTTACTCAATAAATATTTATTTGTTTAAAATTGATTTATTGAGAATATTTTATATGCAAAGCTTTGTGTAGAGCACTTGAGTATACACAATTGAAGAAGGAAGAACTGAAACGTTTTCCTTCCAGCTGTGTGGCAAAATATTCAGGAGAACTCTGCCTACCCTCTGTGAGCTGAGGGCCTTCATTTCTGCTGATTTCCAAGGTGTGAATGTAGTTCAAACCCAAAAGAGCCTTCATTTTTATGCTTAAAATGCATGTGCTTCCTTTTTTTTCAATGTCAAATGAATCACTACATTTTCAACACTTGATGATCCTTATTATCGTGAAATATTCTGCAATTAACAAAAATATTTAGACAACACTCATTTGTACAATCATAATATAAAGTATTCTCTGTTTTAAAATGAAATATCGCCTAAGGCTAGTTCTTACCAGGAGTTCTGTGCTTTCACATTACACATGCATTAATAGTTTGTCTGAACCCAGCAACAATTTTTAATCCTTGGCAAGGCGAGTGTTTCTCTTACATTCATGAATCTCAATGCTCTTTTCTGGTTGCTGATCTCAAGTCCACAGCCTTTCCTCTCCTTTTTCACACTGCTTTTCATTATGATTCCTGTTAACTCCTTGCTTCCGAGAGAGTTGGATTTTGAACTAACTGCTGGATTCCTATAAAGATCATTTTCCTGAGAAAATCAGGAACCCAGAAATGGTTCTTATTGTCCTTCACATAATCCATAGATTGAAATGTGACCATCATTGATGGGATAGTACCCAAGGGACATAGAAAAATAGAAAACAATCTCGTTTTATTATTGTTACCCCTCAGATTCCATGTTATCTCCAGGTTAATATACAGAAGAAAAGCAAAACCTGGCTATACTGAATCAAAACTTTTAACTGTAAGTCAATTCAGAGAGTTCTGGAAGAGTCAGAATCGTCGTATGTTGAAGAGTGAAGAAATATTTGGATCATATATAAATAAAATAAATAAGCATAAAAAGTTATAATATGAAAAGCAAAAATACAATATACTTATTGAAGTGATAAGTAATGAAAGAAAGGCAGAAGTACAGTGTAAAAAAAAAAAAAATCATGACTCTCCAAGAAAGAATCAGACCAGAAAATGGGGCACTAGTTTTTTGCAAATTTGCAAATAATGCGAGCAAAAAGGCTACATTCTTAAGATATAGCAATTCCAGAAGAAAGAGAAGTCTTTGTAGTCTTTGGTTAAAAGAGTTTTGGATGACAGAGTCTACTTAGAAACCGACCAATGCCAAAGATTACACAAATGAGTCGGACAATAATATTGAGCAGAAAGAGTGAAAAAAGTTACACATTTTTAAAGTTACAGAGGAGGTAACAGAGGTGGATTTTGGTTCAGTCTGGAGTTTATTAGCGAGCCCCGATTCCTCCTCAGACACAAATTAAATATGTCAACTCTCCTCTGAAACTGGGTGGTAGATTGGACTGATGCTCCTGAATTTCCAATCATGCATCCTTTGTAGGATACTCACCCATGTGTTCCCCATGTGACTCTGTAGTACTTGCCACTAGTGTGGGTGTGGGATGTTTTCTCACCTCGTCAGTGTTGAGCTTGGCCGTGAGACTTGCTTTGGTCAACGGAATGTTAGTGGGTAGATGGGGACGGGTCGGGAGCAGTCTTTATGCATGCTGTGTGATCTGGCCTCTTGCATGGTTGTGATCTGTCATGAGAAGAGCACACCTCAGTAATCACACTCCTTTTGCCAGGTCTTGGAAGGAAGACACAGGGGGCAGACCTGATCACAAAGAGCAGCTTAGAGCCCAGCTTAGCCCAGACATAACAAATGCAGGGCAGCTGAACCACAGCTGACTTGCAGAACTAGGAGTGTGAAAGTTCATATTTGTTGTAAACCACTGAAATTTTGAAATTATTTATTTGAAAAATTTGCCTACTTAAAATTTTTTACTCCTACATGCAGAATTTTTTTTTCTTTATAATGTGTTCCCATGGTATTTTGAAACTACATTTATCATGGGACTCTAAAATGGTAAACTCTTATTCCAACATCCATCTCTCCTAAAATACTAAGCAACTCTACCATAAGGACATATCATATTGGTGCTTTTATTTCCCCTGCCCTAACACTGATATACATTCTGATCCAAAGTATATATAATTGTGGGTTTGTAATAGAGCTGTTTTCTACATGAGAATTCAAAGAAGGGGTATCAGACATATTTGTAAAGCAAATCTAGTCTGAGATGTTTTGAAGCACCCATGTCCTACCTATCACTTACTGTTTTATTTCAGGATTTTTGAAATCTCTATTTTAAGGATAGAAAAAGAAAGTAGGTGTTATGGACTCCATTTCCATGTTCCCCCCAAATTTATATGTTGAAATCCTAACCCACCCCCATGAGGTTGGGCCTATGAGCGGTAATTAGATCATAAGGGCAGTGCCCAAATGGGAAGAATGCCCATGTAAAAGAGACACCAGAGAGCCCTCTTTACCATGTGTGGATATAAGAGTCAGTAGTCTGAATCTTACAAGAGGGCTCTCTCCAGAACCCAGCCATGCCTGCACCATATCTCATCTTTTCAACCTCCAAAACAGTGATAAATACATTTCTTAGTCACCCTGTCTATGGTACTTGTTATAGCAGCCTAACTTGACTAAGACACAAGGAAGAGAATTAAACTATGTGGTCTCAAAAAAAAAAAAATGGCATGCCACTTCTAAAGTTAATGAAAATTAAGTTTAATGTTAAGTCAATCCTAACTCATTCTCATTTATTGGAGTCTATTAAAAAGCTAACGACTACTCTGTTCTGGCTGTATATTTGCATTTCATACTTCTATGTTGCTGAGCAAATTCTATTTAGACATTAGCTTTTGAATAGATAAAAAGCAGTGATGAAACCAGTTCCCAACTCAAAAGCTTAAATTACCCACACAACCAAATAGATGTGGATATAAATACATGTTAGGATGGAAATGTTGAATTTGTCTGTAACATTTAGGAAGACAATTTTTATACTGAGTCCCAAGTGTATAGTTAAAAATTATAATAGAATTTGACGTATAGCAAAATGAATATAATAAAACTCACGAAACTCCTGAGTCCCAAATTGTTAAGGAGAATAATTCCCAGTTTTGAACCTGGATCCATTAGACTATCAAATACTAATCTCGTTTTATTAGCACCACAAGATAATATGATCTTTACTTACATAGGCAATTCAAATATACTATCAGTGAAGTGTGCTTGCCTTTTGTTACATGGTAGTGGGCACAGTGCTGCACTGCCTACGTGTACTCTTTAGGACTAGAGAGCTTTTTCTCTGTAAATTGCCCTCAACTAAAGAGAATCTCCTCCTTCAAGATCATGTCTCCTTTTTCTTTGGCAGTCTGCCTTCAATGACGGACTGATAGAATATGAATAAAACTGGACCCTCAGTCTTAACCAGACTAGTTCTAACCAGTTCACATTATATGTATATAAATAGTTGCGGGAACTCCATAACAATTTTTTTATGGAACAATTCTTTTTCTTTTTCTTTTTTAGTTGTCAATGAACCTTTAGTTTATTTGTTGATACGTGCTGCTGAGAATTGAACCCAGTGCCTCATACATGCTAGGCAAGCACTCTGCCACTAAGCCACAATCCCAGCCTTCCATAACAATTTTTAATCCTTGGTAATGCAAGTGTTTCTCTTGCTTTTTTTCTTCCTGGTTGTCCATTTCAACTTATTCTTTTCAATGCTACTTTTCATTATAATTTCATTGGGACAACTCTAAAATGCTACCTCAGCACTGAATCTTCCATTGGGGTGAGCTGAGACTTACATTGTGATTGCATCTAAATGCAACTTCTCTTTCTGACCAGCAGTGCCATCTTCATTCTCCCATATTTGCTGATTCCAAGAGTATTTCCTAATAGACTTTTTTAAGGCCTATCTCTATTTTGACATCTCTTTCCTGGGAACCTGGCCTACAGCAAAATAATGTTCAATTAATGCCATTCAACAACATTAACTGAGTCAACCTTAATTTAACCAGGAACTCAGAGAGATACAAAGGTGAAAAGGTGGTCTTGGCCTCCAAGAGCTTATAGTTCTAATGAAGGAACAGATGTACAAACATGCCACTATCATATGAAATAAGATCTAGAAAAGAGATGAACTGATTATCACTCCCTTTTTAAATTTAGACTCAAAGCCAGCCTCCGCAAATTCACGAGGGCTTAAGTAACTCCGTGAGACCCTTTCTCTAAGTAAAATACAAAACAACAACAACAACAACAAAAATGAGGATGTTCACTCCCCAATACACATACACATACAGACACACACAAAAAAAATTAGTCTGATCTGATCATGAGAGTCACCAGACCTTCCTTACAATGACCTTTGCATAAGAAACTGTGTGGGGAAAACCTCTCCTCTATGTAGTTTTAAGATAAGGGATTCCATGGGGTAGCATACCCTAGCCCATTCTGATTAGTATATGGTCCTTTATCCATACCAACGTGGCAAGAGAGTTGAGATTTGGAGGAAATTTCCAAGATCTCTGATGTTTAAACTGGAAAATAAGTGATTGATAACTGGATTCTATGTAGAGAGAAAAACTAGTCTTTTTTAAGGAAAGAAAATAAAAAAGGACAATAAAGAAACCTGGTGGGTTAGGAAACAGTAATGTGTCACAGGTGTGTACAGTTTGAACACACCCTTTGCCGATGGACAATCATCTGTGAGAACTGTGGAAATGTACACCATGTTGGTGTGTGAAATTGTTTTTCAGGGAAGAGTATCCTTAAGAATGTTCAGAGCATAATTCAGGTAAGATGGAAGGGTGGGAAATGTGAGGAAAAGAAAAAATAGCTAGAAATGAAAACAAAGAGTGGAATTCATGCAGAGCAAGCAGTTTATTAAGCTGGAGGAAGTGCTGTGAAATTTCCTCATTTTCAGTTCATTTTCTTACCTTAATATTCCATTCAAAACAACAACAAGAAAATGGTCTCCTGTGACACTCAGGATGAGGCTTATTCTCTGTAACGCGGATCTTCAGAAGCTCTAGAACCTGGATCTTACCAACGTCTCTAACTACAGGACTTTGGTGTCTGAGTCTTGAAGAGTATATGAAGTTGAATCCTTGCTCTATCACAGCAATAGCCAGTTACAAGTCACCATCATCATCTGCAAAATAAGGATAATTGCACCTCTTATTGAAATGTGGAGAGAAGAATTAATACATATACACTCTGTGCATTCAAAACTGTGCTTGATAGGTAGCATGAGCTCCAAATGCTGAGTGTCTGCATGTGCCGACTCCTCAGCCTCCTGCCCCACCATCCAGTCTCTGGGATAACATCTTTCAATATACAGAGTAGATGTACTTTTTTTCCTGAGAAAGATGCAGGGATTCTCCAAGTCAGTAAGGTGATCTCCCTAGTCCTTCCTCAATGTCATGGACTTTCACATATGCTGTACTATAATTTAATCATATATTTATTTATGTATATCTGTAAGTAGACTTCTGATTCTACTCTGAGAAATGAAATGCTATTGAAAAAAATTTTTTAATAGAAGAAAGACATGATCTGCCTGTATCTAGAGAATCACTCGGGGACCTCTACTGAAAATAGATTTCATGGGAGCGAGTCTCCTAGACCTGGCATATTGCAGAGGTCTTGGTGAGAGATGATGGACCAGGGTAGTCTTGATCTAACTGTGAGACATGCTTCAATTCTGGATATATTTTGAAAGGGAAGCAACAGATTTTTCTGATGGATTGGATGTGGCGTGTTAGAGAAATAGGAGTAAAAACATGATCCTAAATTTTGGAGGATAGAGTTGTTGTATATGAAGAAAAGTAAGATCTGTGGTGGAATAGCTTTTGGGGGAAGAGATTTATGTTTTGGACTATTGAATTTAGGACATTCATGAGACACCTAATTGGAGATATGGGTAGACAGTTGGATTTGCAAGACCAGATTTCCAAATGGAATTAACTGGGAGATGTAAATTTTGGAGTTGTCACTATCTTAATGACCTTTAAAACCGTAAGACCCAATGAGAGTAGCAAGGCCTGTGTGTCAAAGAGGAGAGAAGCAATGCTCAAGCCTTGCAAAGCATTTTAAGGGGCCAGGGAGCCCCACCATGATCTAGGAAGAGTGACTGCAATAAAACAACAATCAAGGGGGGAAGGAAACTAATAGCTTGTGGTGAGCTGAAAGACAAAGAAAGTGTATTGAAGAAAAGCTACTTTTACTTCCTTTTTGAAGGTGGAAGAAGTAGCATGTTTGCATTCTGGTGGGGGTGACCTGGTAGACAGCAAAGATTAATGATGCCAGAAAGGAAGGTGAGAAAGGCTGCGGGACTTCCTCTGAGTGGGCAAGAGGCACTGAGAGCTGACCCCCATACTCCATGACTAGATATACGGAGGAGGATGAATGCTCCACCTCTGGTGATGCACAGCAAGGCCAGCTCCGGGGCTGCAAGGCTGCAAGCAGGAGTGGGAGGGATTTATGAAAGTCCCCCTTTTACCCCTCTCAGTTTCTTAGTGAAGTAGGAAGCAAGACCATCAGCTGAGCCTCAATTTCCCCATATGTAAAACTAAAGTGTTAGAGCATATTTCTATGAATCTGCCAGTGAGTAGTAATTTCAAAAGCACACACTCCAAAAGATTCAAGAGCTGACTATCAATTTTGCGTATTTGATTAGGAGGAGAGAGCTTATGAAGCACATTCATTACCATTATCCAAGTCTCAGAAAATGAGACACGACTGGAGTTTCATTATATTTTGCTACAGCGACACCCCCTTAGTTTCTGGCACATTTATGGTTTCTATAAGTACGAGTGCAGAAATTGTCTTGGAGATTGACATTGCCCATCTGCTTTAAAAAAGCTAGTGCTGTAAAATGCCATATTTTCCTCTAACACTTTCTTATACTGAAGCTGACAAAAAAACTTTGACAGTATTAAGAAATGGTCTTTGGAAAGATTCATCTATCTGAGGTCATGGGCCTTTTATAAAAAATCAGTTTGTGGTAGAATTTTGGTCAGTTCAGGTTTCTTCCCCTAATATAAAATTATGTTTAACTAACGATGCATACCTATTTTCCTTTCAATAATGAGTCTGAAATTAATTTATCATAGTGATGTGACAGCAAGAAAGACTACGTCTGTCCCTGAGATACATCCTATGTTCTAAAATGTTGATTTTCTAGATGGAGGATTCAATTAAGGACGGAAGCAACTAGAGATAAATATAAGGGACTCCAAAAGTTATTACTCAGGTACAGGTTCTGCAGCAGTGGGGGTTGGGGTAGCTGCTCTTAAATGTACTGAGGTTTTTTTGTTTGTTTGTTTGTTTTCGATATTTGTTGTTGTTTGAAATTTGATAGTGTTTTAATCTTCCAGGTAAAGAGTCTCAGGACTTTTATGCAGATGAGCTGCCTGCATTTCAATTTAAAGTAATGGTGTGAGCAATTTCACTCCATTACTTCCAGCTCCAATAAGTTCACAGCATCCATGTTAATGCCTACCAACAAAACGTGGCAAGAACAAAGGCTTCTAATTTGTATAATGGGCTTGAGTGAGACAGTGGCTTTTACCTCCTGAATGAACACACTAAATGATTAAAAAAATTGTCAGAACCCAGAAACACATGGTATGTCAACCTCGCATGCCACCCTCAAGAAAATGAAACGGACAGGAGAAAAATTCTTTTAATCATACAGAGAGCAACTTAGCAATACACCATTACGAGGGAACCTCATTCATGTTCCATATTTTCTGTTTCAATAGGTCACAGATTTCTGTGTTACAGAGTCTGTTTTTATGAGAGTAAAGAGACAGTAAAGTTAAAATATCTAATCTTTTACAATCAATTTGTGGTAATTCTATAAATGATATCATTTGAATATTCTCAGATTAAATGCATCAATGAAATGTATGAAAAGGGCTAAGCAGATCAAACAGAATGCAGAGTCATATGATGTAATCTGCTCAGGCGTCTTATAGGTGTCAGAGTTTTTAGTTATCTCAAAGCATAACACTCAAATGGCAGATGAATAAAAAATAAATAGATGAGGTGGCTGTCTATTTTATATATCGATCTCATTGTGTATTTGTCCCGTGAATATCAGTCAGCTCTTTATACGTTTGTTTTGTATTTTTTAATCAAATAGTGTGTTTGACTTCCCCGATATTGATATCAGAACATGTATTTCTTTAAAGAGAAAAACCTGAGGTTTGTTGCAGGTAAGATAATATCATCCACCACCCAAAACATGCAAGCATATATGTATATAACATAAGAAAATGAGATTTACTAGAAAGCTTTTACAGTTCAATATTTCTTTCAGTGATGCTCATACTAACCAGATTATGTTTCTGAATATTTTCTTGGTTTGATAAATTTAGTAAATAGGGCTTAAATTCTTTTCACACCACATTAAAGTAAGTTGTACCTTTATGAACACACAGGAAAAAAGGATATACCCTCTAAGTCCTAAATTGCATGGTTAAGATGTATTCTTTTGCGTACTTTGCTCAAATTAATACTGTCCCTTAAAAATCTTAAGGAACAGCAGTTGTGCCACTTGGATATAGGGAGTCTTAAAACTTGCTGAAGTGGTGTTTTCCTGAGATGTCATCATTCCCATTCTTGCAACAAGCTAGATAAAATAAAACTGATGATCTTCCTTGAACTCAAAAAGAGAACTGACGTTACAGAGCCAACTGACACTTTAAAACTTGGAGTGACAGGTTCACCTGAGAGTCTCAAGTGAGATGAGCTTACAAGGAGCAGAAGCTGCTGTAGTCATAAACTGGTAGAAACACTTAAATTGTAATTTTGATGGATTGCTAGAGGCTGAGTGTGGACTAGCCTAAGAAAGACAACCTTCTAGGGCTGTGGATATTTTGAGGAGGGAGAAGCTACTTTCTTGAGATTTATTTCTGGCAGGGAGAGGAAAAATGTAATCTTTGTGAAGTACATCCAGAGCCATTCCCATAATACAGGTGTACCTTCCAGTGGAAAAGAATTCACCAGAGTTTCATCCCACTTGGGGGTGGTGGTGGTGGTGGAGGTGGTGGGGTGTTCCATCCACTCAAGCCTCCTCCATCCTTCCTGTTTCATTTAAGATGAAAGAGGGGCATAAACACTGTCAGGATGAATTGGCAGTTCAAGAAAAATAGATTAGTAGTTCTATAGCCAAGAAAGAGAAGAGCATGGAGCCAAGTTATACTCCTGGAGAAACTAGGGAGACATTTATAGGTTATAGATATAGGTCCACCCAAAGATTAGATTTAACAGGAAGATTGTAGATTTTGCCTCTACTTCTACTTTACCACCTAACCAACAGACATCTAATACAATAACAATGAATTAGAGCTGAAAAAGCTTCAAGACACAAGTTCTTTATTAACAGAGGTATTTGGGCGATCTCAAAAGTCAAAAGAGATAGAAATGATCTATGAAAAAAAATTATGCACATTGACCAAGTGGGATTCTTTCCAGGATTCAAGGCTGTTTCAACATTCAAACCTCAATTAATGTAACCACTTCTATCACCAGGCTAAACAAAAGAGATGATATATTCATATCAATCAATACAGAAAGAACATTTGACAAAATCTACCACTCATGCATGATAAATAGCACTCTTAGAAAACTAAAAATAGAAGAGGACTTCCTCAATTTGCTAAAGAACATTTGCAAAAAGCTCACCACTAATTTCATACTTAGTGGTGAGAGACGGATCACTTCCCCCTACCACAAATGGGAAAAAAGCAGGAATGTCCTTTTCCACTACACCCGATCAACAACACAAGAGGAGTGTTAGCTGGCACATAATAAAAGAATATATGTATATATATTATATGTAACATACACAGATAACATAAAGAAGAGAACTCTGATGGCTCCTTTTACAGATAACTCTATTTTCTATATTAAAAACTGCAAAGAATCTATAAAATCATTCTAGAAACAATAAACAGGTATAGCAATATCCAAGTTTTGATATTTATCCTAGAGCATTAACTCATCATAGTGTAGAGATACATGCATTCCCATGTTTATATCAGTACCATTCACAAGAGCCAAACTATGGAACCAACCTAAGTGTCCATCATTGGATGGACACTTAGATAATGTGGTTTATATACACAATGTGTTTTATTTACACAATGTGCTTTATTTATACAATGAAGTTTCATTCAGCCATAAAGAAAACTGGAATTACAAGAAAATGGATGGAACTAAAGACCATCATTATGTTAAGTGAAATAGTCCAACACAGAAGGTCAAGAGTTCTATGTTTTATCTCATATGTGGAAGCTAGAGAGGACAAAGCAAAAGAAAAGTGGGGGTGGATCTCGTGAAAATCAAAGGGAGATCAGTAAAGGGACCAAGGAGTGGAAGGCAGGGAAGGATGAGGGAAGCGCTGGAGAGTGATATTGGCCAAATTATATTGTTATATTGTGTGCATGTAAGAATATGTAACAACAAATCCCATCATTATGTACAACTATAATGCCTCAGTAAAAATGTGAGGAAAAAAGTGGTTCATCATTTAAACTTAAAAATATTTTTATTGAAAAAAGACATAGGTCTTCTCTATATCATATTATTATATATATATCATATCATATCAATCATATATTATAGCTAAGGAAGAGCTCAAGTTGGGCTCCCTGTGGGTCATGTATCCACCTATCCATTGAGCCAGTCACTATTGTCTGCCAATATGTAACAACAAATCCCATCATTATGTACAATTCTAAGTGCCAATAAAAAATGTGGAAAAAAAATATAGCCCTGCTAAGTATAAAAAAAAATGGTGCTGGGACATTTGGGATAAGACAAAATAATCTAATTGTATCATAAATGTATGAAATGACATCATACAAAAATTGAATCTAGACACAGATCTTAGGCCTTAGTAAAACATGAATTCAGAATGAAGCATGGACCTCATATAAAATTAAAACCTTTAAAACTTCTAGGAAAAGGCGTAGGAGAAAAATCTATGTGTATTTGGCAATAAGGTTTCAGGTATAACACCAAAAACACAATCCATGAAAGAAAGGATGGATAAGTTGGAGTTTATTAAAGCTAAAAACTTAGGAACTGTAAAGCTCATTACTAAGAGAATAAAAAATCAATCTACACTCTGGCAGAAAAATCTGCAACAAAAACAAAAACACCTTGTATACACAATATATAAAGAACTCTCACAATTCAACAATAAGCAAACATGCAGCCAAGAGAGGCAAAAAAACCTTGAACAGACACTCTACCACAAAAGTTACACAGATGGCAAATAAGCATATGAAAAGATGTGCAAAGTTTTCATTAGAATTTTTAATTTAAAGAACAATGAGATATCATTATACACTTACTAGAATGTCTAAAAATCTAAAAATAAGTGACTCTCCCAATTGCTGCTAAGAATGTGACAGAGCAGACTCATTCACTCTTTTTGAGAATGCTAAAAGGTACAGCCACTTTGGGAGCAGGCAGTCCTACAAAGCTGAATATGAATAAATGAATACCAATATGGTAAACCTTCACCACACAATTGGAGGATGGCAATCCTGGGTATTTACCCAATAGAGCTAAAAACTTACAGTCACACAGAAACATGCACTTGAATGTTTAAACTTTATTCATTAATTGCCCAAAATTGAGATAATCAAGATGTCCTTGAGGTGGTTAGATGAAAAATGGGTATAACCTGACAATGGGTATTGTTCCATGATAGAAGAGGAATGAGCTACCAAGCCACTCAAAAATATGAGTAAGTTTCAAATGTATATTGCTAAGTGAAATAAACCAGTCTGAAAATGCTATGTACTATATGATTTTACTTGACATTCTGAAATAGGTAAAATTATAGATGCAATAAAAAAAGATCAGTGAATAGCAGGCATTCAGCAAAGGGGGAGAGAGTTGAAGAGGTGAAACACAAGAAATTTTTCAAGGCAGCGAAACCATTTTGTATGATATTGTATGCACTTGTCAAAACCCGTAGAGTTTTCAAGCACAAAAAGTGAAGCTTAATGTATGAAAATTTAAAAAAATATCTTTTAATAGATTGAGGGATTCAAGAACAGAATGCAAAATGTGACAAAATAATCTAATTGTATCATAAATGTATTAAATGACTTCACTGAGAGGGTAAGAGGAAAAGGTCCTGACCTAACAAAATTAGAAGTGAGTAGAATACTTAAGACTAAAGGCAAAATGTACAATATGTTATCAATCTACTCCAGTTGATAAAGTTGTGTGCCAGTGGGGCATGCATTAAAAATTCTGAAAACCTAACATGTGCATACTGGAACTGAACTAGTAAGTGAATGAATGGCAAATGCTGGGAGACACATTTCAGGTTTCTCACTGTTAGAATGGGAAGTTACAGACAAGCAAGGAGATGAGGCTAGAATGATCCATTTGGTAATAAATTAGAGTTGGAGAAATCAATATGAACACATATAGCTTAATAAAGATACAGATGACTACATGTGGAATATTTTTGTATTATACACAGATATGTGTATAGCCCCCGGTTAATATATGCACATATAGATCCTTGCTCTATCAGCCAAGAGTGCCTTGTACCAGGAATAATTGAGCAGCAAGAAGTGTACCTATTGTTCAAATCCTGGTTTCTATTATTCCCAAATAAAAGGAATCAGGGCTCATTGAAGAGACAGCTACTTCTGGGAATGGGATAGAAAATAGGCAAGAGTAGCCCGGAGTATTTTGTACTACCCAAAACTGAAGACATGCTCAAAAAAAAAAAAAAAAGTGCTTTTTACATGAATGGAGGTGTATCAACAAGACACAGAAATCTTTTCAAAGAGTTCCCAATAGTGCAAGCAAGAAAAATGTGAGCCACAGTATAAATAAAATGGGATTATAGCTCAAATAAATACCTAAAAATTCATATTAATATGTAACTAAATATTCTTTCCTTAAGGAGGTGGAACTTGATTCACTACCACCTAAGTGTGGACCTTGCACAGTGACTTTAATCCCAAGAGTTAACCATGGAAGAGAGGACTGTAGTAACTTGGCAGGGCTGGGGATGTAGCTCAGTGGGAGTGCCCTTACTTCCTGTGCACACAGCCCTGGGTTCAATCCCCAGTACTTAAACAAAATTAAATGAAACACTGAGTGGGGAAATCTACCTCAGACAAGTGTTCAGGATTAACGCCAAGGTACACAGTATCTCAGGCTTTTTGGGATACCACTGGGGAAGGCTTGATAGCTCTCGATCCCTATTCACAACCGGAGGGACATCATTGGTGACTTTGCACATTTTATTTTTTTCTGTGAGCATCTCCTTTATATAACTATGGGACACGGTCCCTGCCCAAATACTGCTTATGAGTAAGACATGTCTTCATTATTATCATTATTATTATTATTTTGCTGATTTGCTTTTATAGCACTTATTGCTATTGGATTTACAATGTTTATTTGTTTACTTGTTTATTGTCTTCTTTTCCTTTGAATGAAGGTCAACAAAGGCAGGCACTGTGCTTTCCTTGTTCCCTCTTCTAAACCCCATGCCCATGACAAAAATGCCTAGTAAGGGACTATTTGTTGAATAAATGAGAATTGAACTTTCTAGATTCTGGGGTGTATGTTTGTGTTTCTGAAAATATTTTGGAAGATACTTGGTTTTGTCTAATCAACTAACTCTAATTTCAAAATAAGTGTAACACTTGAGAAATTAGACTTAAATACAACTGGATCTTGGAACTATGATGGTTTCTGATGAAGTAGTACCTGAACTCTATGTATGGACTTCATGAGACCATAACCTTGAAAATTTTCTTGATCCTATTCTGGAAGCTGTGTGTGAAGCAGCCAAATTGATATGTTATAAATAGAGAATAGTTAATTTAACCTCAAACAAAACATGCATGTTGCACGAACTATTTTTGAAAGGAAACATATATATTACCTTCCACAATCAAATAAATACTTTTTAAAAATTTTAATATTCATTTTTCTTAAAAATCATATTTTTATATTTCTATTCTTTAGAGAGTGGAAAAGGGAGGCTTAGGTTAATATTGACAAAAGTCACTAATTTTATTCCCTCAAAACATTATCAAATCATGAGTAATGTGCTCATCATATTCACAGGAACCACAAAGTAACAGATTTTTTCCCAGGGCCACATTGCCCCTACAAAAATAATTTTAACAGGATAAACTGTCACTCAATTTAGAATACTGCAAAATGCACTTCCCTTTTGGCAATAAGCAATTTTTCATTAATAGCCAAGATTGATCATTGTAAAGTTCCTTTATCTTTTTATACAGTACTGTGCAGCTCAAGGTAGTATCACAAGGTCAAAGTGAATATAAAACCCATCTTTATTCAAAATACATTAACAACGACAGTAGGAACATTCTGTGCATAGCCCAACAATGAAACACACCAAAATGTCAGAACTGCTTTAATTATGTGAGAGTACCAATTGTTCTTAACACAAATCAAATGTGTAACAAAAGAAATAAAATTACTTTTAGCTTCTTCACACCACCTACTTATCTCACAAAATTTATATCTTCAGGGGCTTGAACTCCCAGTTTTATTCCCTCTTTCCTTTGACACACTAGTTTTGAAGATTGTGTTTCTCAGGTCTTTTCCTTTTGGAAGGACTCTCATTTGGCCATTCCAATAAATGTCACTCCATTCTCATGTAAATTGGTCATACAAACACTGAACATTTCCTTACCCGAATTCCTTCCAGTTCTAATGTGTCTTTTTGTTTATAACCAAAGAAGAAGAAAAAGAAGAAAAGGAGGAGGAGGAGGAGGAAGAGGAGGAGGAGGAGGAGGAGGAGGAGGAGGAGGAAGAGGAGGAGGAGGAGGAAGAAGAAGAAGAAGAAGAAGAAGAAGAAGAAGAAGAAGAAGAAGAAGAAGAAGAAGAAGAAGCAGCAGAAGCAGCAGCAGCAGCATCAAATGTTCTCAGGCAGCAAACTCACTTATTTGGACACTCAAACCCCTCCTCTAGGGATAAGGTGACTCACGATGGCATTGTACTTATTGATTGATAACTTCCAGAAGTTATTCAAACATTAGGTCTGATGAAATCAAAGGACATTTATAAGCACATCAGTATATTATAAGCTACAGCTCATGTACCCAGTGAGAGTAGAAAATGAGAAGACGTGTATATGCAGAATACATATAAACACAAAAAATATGAAATGCACATAACTAAGGTTAATGTCTGTAGCAGAATAACACTAAGAAAATTCATTTTTACTTAGAACATGTCCCCCACTGTCTTGGAAGTGATTTGCTGTGCACTCAAGACTTATGCTTTGCTGTTGTTACTGAGAGGTAACGGTCTAGACAGGGACTAAAATTTGCAGCCTTCTTCCCCCACTCCCCATGTTCACTCAACTTGCACTTAGGGGTGCTCATGTCACTAGTTTTCAGAAGTGTAAATGGGCAGATGTAATATGAATCTTTTCCAAGTTAAAGATTTTAAGAAGCAGTGGGAGGTCCCTCTGTCCATTGAAAGCATATAAAAGATGACAAAGACTAAATAATGTTGGAATTATAATATAAATGGCCCTAGACCACCCTGAACTACCATGTGATGAACTGTCAGCCAACTAGAAATGCCTTCAGTGTATTGTTGCTTAATGAAAAGTACACTTCTATTACCTCAAACCATTATAATTGGGGGTTCCTTTCCAATAGTTGCTAATGCTGACACAATGCACTGTCCTTTCCACATAGTTTAGGATTTCATGCATGGCTTACATCTCAGCCTTTCTGTTATACTATGTCCAAGTCTCAGTTCTTTGGTGGAGAATTATCTGAAGGTTCTATCCTCTACTGATTTTTCTTTTCCTTGATTTCTCATGTATTGTTTATGCCGGATACCAACAATTACCAAGGCTGGAGAGATAAAAATCATCTTAAGGAATTTTTATAAAAATACTTAAGCTCCATCAGACCTGATGATTTAGATTATTTCCTTTTATGATTTAGATGGTGAAGCTTGGGAATCTTCATTCCTATAAGCTCTTCCAATGACCCTACTATATAGCCAGATTTGAAAACTAATGGTATGTAAGAAATTTTAAGGTTTTCATATTTTATTGGTATCATAATATTATTTGTAAGATTCAACAATTTTAAGTGAAAAAAAAAATCTCCACTATTATTTTTCTTTTCATGTAGGTACAAATAGTTGCCCATCTCTGAAGTATATCCATTCCAAATCCATGCATACAAAGTCCACCTCTCCTGTAATGTACCCCTTGCAGGATTCCTAAAGATCTAATTCTCACATTTCATTTTAAGTTCATCATCATATTTATACTTGCCTATTTGGTGATAGATAACAAATATTTAAAACATAGTTTCATTAATTAGAAGATGGATTGAACTTATTCTTTTATGTTTGCCTTCTCTTGTTGTTTTAGTGAGCTTTTTGGTTGCTGCAACCAAAAGACCTGACGAGAACAATTAAGGAGGAAAAAAGTTGATTTGGCTCACAGTTTCAGAAAGGCTGAGATGTAAGCCATGCATGAGATGTAAGCCACAGAGAGCCAACGATGTAGCTCTGGACCAGGGTTGGGAAGAACATTATGGAGAAAGATGTGGAGGAGGAAAGCAACTCAGGGCATGGCAATCAGGAAGCAGAGAGCTCTGCTCACCAGGGACAAAACATAAACTCCAAGGCACATCCATGGTGACATACCTCCTCCTGTCACACCCTCCCTACCTATACCTGCCTACAGTTACCAACCAGTTATTCCCTATCAGTCAACTACTCTACATTAGGTTAGAGCTCTCATAACCTTAATCTTTTCACCTCTGAATGTTCTCATGTCTCAGTCTCATCATTGAGTGATTGAGGGACACCTCATACCTAGACTGTAACACTTGGTAAATGAAAATATTTTTAAAGATAGAATTTCATTTTAAGTTTTCTGATTTATTTTGTGCCTCTCTCAGCCTCCTGATTTTATGGGGGCTAAAAAGGTCATGCTATTCCTCTCACTCCTCTCTTGAGTTGTCAATGTATAGTGTACAGGTTCACATGAAATTGCAGCCATTAATTTCTAGGAGTCCCTCAAGGTACCTGCCTACCATGTCCCTGTGTTGTGAGAGCTTGAGGTACCAAGACACTTCAGAGTGAAAGGAAGAATCTCTTGTTGGGCTACAGATGGGCATTATTTCTCACTACAGTGTCTCATGGGGACCTTCATGGAAACAGCTCTTTATCTTCTCATAAGTTTAGGCTAGAACTCACAGAGTAGATCAGAAGACCCATATTTGAGAAATACCTTACTGTCCTCCCTATTTTCCTCCTCACAGGCAGCTAATTCCCTCCTTATCCATCCTTCTGCTTCAACTGTCAAAACCAGATGTACATTTAACTTCCTTCTGGTTGCTGACTATATCATGTCTGAACTCCAGAAAGAGACATAAGAGATGTGTCTGTATGAACAGAAGGTTAATAAATGGTCAAATTTACATTTATATTTTTATGCCAGTGATTTCAGTATTTTACTGTCTTCATTTTAATGATTTACATATGAAATATTTTAATTGCACAAAACTGATATTTTATATTGAACATAATAGGCTTATTTAATGTGTCTGCTAGTTATCAGCAATAGAAATATTGTACATTGATGTTATAAATTATTATGCCCCACTATTGGATATGAATAAATTTCTATTCATAGATAAAATCTTTTGAGTTTCTCTATTGGCCATAATTTGTATATAACATGTGTGTACATTCTTAGGAAGGTTACTATTTTTTTTAATTAACCAAAAGTAAGCTATACCTTCAAAATTATCTTAAGTATTAATTATTTGATATTTTAATATTTGAGATTCATTATTCTTTGTTCTATGTCCAACTGAGTTTTATTCCAAACTGAACTTCTTGGGGGTGCTACTAGCCTCTCTTCAGCTCATCAGCTTTCCAAGACTTGGGATGCTTGAAGCTACAAAGACTGAAATTTAGTTTAAAATCAAGTTAGTTGGTTTATTATCATCAATCCCAGGATTTCCAAAAATCAAATAATAGCAAATTTTCATTCCCTTTTCTAAGTTAACTTCTATGCCAGAGAGCTAACGAGTTTTTTTGTTTTGTTTTGTTTTTATTTTTCCGTTTTTAACCTTACTTTTAAGGAAAAGATTCCTATGTAGTCAGGTGAGAAAAGGTCAAAGCAATATCCATAGTTTTTGCCTAAAGTAGAGGTAATGAGATCATGAATGAAGAGGTTAACGTCATGGATTCTGTTTACCTGTCATAGCATTTTAGTAGGGTATGTTACAAAGGTGTTGACTCTAGTTTTTAAATTATTTGCATTTATTCAATTAGGAAATGAATATCATTTGGATGAGGGAATCTCTCCTGGCCAGAAACATTACTTTACCAATTATCGTTTTAAATACTCTCTGTTCCTTATTATAATGACCCACTTGCTGACTGCCTGGTACTTGGCATATAGCTAACCATTTTGATTTTTCTCATCTCACATTTACTATGACTGTTGGAATAAGGAATAATTTTAATAAAAGGTATAAAGCATCCATCATCGTGTCAAATTGTAAGAGATTCTCAATACATTATAGTTATTATCTCCTGTTTTCATATTGTAAGAAAGTAATTACCCAATTATATAGCTAAAGTGTCCAGATTTTCTAACTCAAGTTCAGTTCTATTAAAATAGATACTATTTACACAACTGCACCTGTTGAATTTAAGACATTTTATCACATTTCCTACCATCATATTTAATTATTGCACAGTAATTTTCAACTCAGTCCCTCACCTGACACTAAGATAGATAAACCATCCATGCCTTATTAAACCTAAAAAAGAATTTTTCTTTGTGGTTTAAGACTTAAGACACTGGCTATTGTTAAATGCACATGTTAGTTGCTCTCTGTCCTGGAAAATATTAAAAACAGAGAAAACAAAAGAACCCATGGGACTTTAGTGAAATATAATGGTAACTTCACATTTTCGTGGAAGTTAAAAGTAATTACAAATCATCCTCCACAATGGAGAACCTCATCTTGAGAATGCTATAGAAGATGTGCATAAAACCAAAGAATTCACTTCTACTTAGTAAGCTGAAGAATATTTTCAAATGGATACAGGAAATGGAAGGCTGTGAATGGATGTTCTAAGGATTCCTGTGTATATCACTGGTTTACCATGAGAACAAAGGGTTAAGAAGAAAAATTAAAATATTTCCATGCCTTATACAGTTGCCTACCAAACTTGGTTATTACACAGGATTGCTGTGAAGCTCACATGAGTAAATGCATACACGATTTTTTTTTTTTTTGCAAACTATAAAGAACAATTTAGTGACCTTAAAAATCTGTGAAACTTTTATTCAACATATAAAAATCTCTACTAATGGGTGTAAACAAAAAGTCCTCAGTCCCATTCAGAAATTTTAAATCAGATCCAAACCCAAACAGTAGTTTGAAATAACCCATCCTTTTAACACATCTACATATGGATGGATGCTTATGTGATACTTTAGAGTAGGGCCAATGACTGCCTTCATGTTTTTTGCCTGTCTCTTTAAAAGTTTGCTAGCAGCCAAGTCCTGCTCCAGTCAAAGCAATGGGACAGTTCAAATGTTTGCAACAGTGCAGTGTTTTGTTATGCAACTGAAAGACAAATATGGCTTTATCTTTCCAACTATTCAGCTTTACTTCTGCCAAAGAGTGGTAAAAGTGAAAAGCAAAATATTTGTGGGAAAATGGTGAGAAATAATGAGATGTGTAACAGATACAGATGGTATTGCTCAAGTTAGAAATGTGCTAATTTGGAAATTTCATTAAAATAGGTGGGTGGGTCACTTCAGTGATACCTTACAGGGTGGGAGTTCCAGAGGCTGAAGTTAACCTCAGTTCTGAAGCCCCAGAAATGTGATTTTTGTCAGTGACACTCCAAAGAAATAGGCTTTCTGGGGACTGATTGATGCTAAGCACAACCATTGGATACTAACCAGAAAGTCATCGAATTCATTTCAAAGAGAAATATGAGTTTTCAGGTTTGCTTAGCAGTTATGTCAGCTGCTCAGTATATTTCTCCCCACTGAAAGAAAGTTTGCAAGAAAAGTTAAATTATTCTAGAAGGTTACTTAATGAGCAAGGGAAAAGAGCAAGTGAAGTTCAATTAAGTCCAATTTTGGCTCCTACTATATTCCAAACATTGCTGAACGCCAGATATATGAAGATGAATAAGACAAGACTCTATACACAGGAAGACCCACTGAGTGGGAACAGAATATAAACACGTTATTTTATATTAACCAGTGTGCTTAGCAGCAAGTAACTGAAATTTACGATAATTTTTTTCATGCGAAATAAGAGTTCACTAAAACAATAATGACTTGCTTGAGAAATTGTTATAAATTAATGTTAGAATCATAATAAGAAAGAAAAATGACCCAAATCATGTAGAAGAACCAGCCTGGTGAGGACACCAGTGCCATAATCTCTAATGGTAATCACTAGCCCTTGTAGTATTACTGCCTCCCTACCACCATTCTTCTGCCATTTTTGCTCCAGGAGTTTAAGATGTTTTCTAACAATAATGCTGACAGAGTTTCTTGTAGTCCCAGCAACTCTTGGACTGGTGTAACTAATTGGGGGAGTCTAGGTATCCTTCCTTCCTGCACCTCCTCCAAGGGAGCCTAGCCAAACTCTTATGTGGCATTTTTAGCTCCTATAGGAAAGTGGTCATTGGCTCCCTTAAACATAAGATAGAAGTTTGATTCCATGCAACATGAATAAAATGACTAAAACCTTCTACAATTTCAACATAGTGAGGGGTAATATTAGACATATGCATTGGTAGCTATATGAAGACAGAAGGTTGTCATCAAGGAATTGGAAGATTATTTTCTTAGTAATCATCAAAAGTTATGATAATCCTATGAATCCATCTTCACTAAAGACAAAGCACAGAGGCAACAAGAACTGACATTAATCTACATGTAGTTCAAGGGACCCTTACACATAGGCAAATATTCTTTTTATGTTGCAGATGTAGAAGCCAAAGTTTCATCAGATTAAGGAATTCTTTAAGGTTCCTAAGTAAACAAAAAAAGTGACAAAGCCAGAAATAGCTGACTGAAATAAATCGGTTTTTTGCAATATATCAAACTCTTCCTGAATGTATTTGGTCTTTGTCATTCCATCCAGACTCAACCAGAGTCAGAGGGATTGTTTCATACCTAAACACATGAGATTAGTTGACGATTATGGATGCCAAAGATTATGAATAAAACACTTTGTCAACATGCCCTCTTCTCTGAACAGTATTGAAAGTCTACTGATGAAAATCTTATAATTCTTTTCTGGACATCATGTGGATACAAGTGTCCTTCTTGATAGCACATTCCTTATTCACATACTCTGGTGGGAATTCAGAAGGCAGGGAAGGGGAAGGGAACAGAATATTTCTTCTCTGACTCTTTTTTGAATTTGCATCTTGGTGACCCAAATGCTCTGAGGACTTGGATAATGCCTTTCTTCCATTTCTTGCTTCAGCTCAAGGAATTTTAGTGGCTTTCAGATGTTGTTAATCTCTGGATTGTTTCATCCTCTATTTTCCCCATGGTTCTCCATTATCTTCATAACTCATCTCCTCTATGTTATTTATGTTCTCTCCATTTAGTTATTCAGCCTGGGACTTGTTTTCCTGGTCAATCTTTGACAGTTATTGCTAAAGTTGCCCGTAGAAAGACACATATAAATGTTGAATTGGAAATAAAGAGAAAATAGGAAATGATGATGAGATTAAAAAATAACAAATATTGAACGCGCACATAAAGAAAAGAGAACCATTCTAAATGAAGAAGAATCACTTAAGACTTGAAAAGTTCCTGTGATTGTGCAACAATAATAGGCTAAAATTGAGGAAAAAGTCATTGTAAGAACTGGAAAAAAATTTGATTGACAAAAGATCAGCTTTCAGAAGAAGGACAAGAGTTCAAGAATAGAAAGCTTGAAAGAGGAGGAAATCCTTCTGGTCTATTTGCCATCTTGAGCATTGTTCCACTGCAGGGGTCAGGCCCATGCAACTATGCTGTCATTCAAGTGAGCAGCAAGGCAGCAAGCAATGAAGTGCAGTTGCTGGAGATCCCTGTGGTCACTTCCAGAGACCATCAAGGAGAGAGAGCACCTGCCTCAATGATTATGCAATGCAGCAAAATCTGGAATGAGAATGATGTCTAGTGGTCTATACATCAGCAAAGTGGAGCAGGAGATTTTTAGTTTTAGAAGTTTGACAGAATAATTCATCTTCAAATTTATAGAAATGGCTTTAGAAAGGAACAGTAAAATTGAAGCCCTCTTGGTGACTATGGACTTATAAAAGAAAGAACACTTAAGGTAGCTTAAATACAGTAGAGCAAAGTCACAATGAGATAAATCGCCAACAATTAAAAAAATAAAAATTCACCTTAAGATTTTTAGCTTTAGAAAATAGGTATACTATTGGAGTTCTATGACTTTAATATTCCTTTTAATTACGACCTAAGAGAAATTTAGAAGCTCTACAGCGTGAGATCATTTGAGAAATGCTGTAAATGGCTTTAGCTAATTTCTCAGTATCTACCTTCAGCTGCCACTCTGTTGTTTTCTTCTATACCTGAAACTAGAGTAAGAGACGTGCAGTAGCACTGTGAACGTCAAACTAAATGCAGCCACACAAAAGGTAAAGATTTAGTTAAAAATTTAAAATACATAAATGGAATGAGGTTGCACAGTAAACATGTAGTTTCTTTAATGTGTGATTTAGAAGAAAGCCAAGAAACTCTTCAGATCATTCTAGAATATGAGGATTCAAGAATCAGTATGGAAAAGCACTCAAAAACTGGATTAATATTGTAAACATCAAACAAAATCCAAACAGAAGGTATGTTTCCTTCACCAACTTCAAGGGCTTGAAGAAATGTTTTTTGATGGAATAAAGAAAATAAATACAATAGAAAGGAATCCTAGGTAGGCCCTGCATGGTGGTGTATGCCTGTAATTCCAGTGACTCAGGAGGCTCTGGCAGGAGGATCCTGAGTTTGAAGCCAGTCTCAGCAACACCAAATGCTAAACAACTCAGAGACCCTATCTTTAAATAAAATACAGAAAAGGGCCAGGGATGTGGCTCAGTGGTCAAGTGCCCCTGAATTCAATCCCAGGTACCCCTGGTAATCAATCAATCAATCAATCAATTCATTCTAGATACACAGAATCTCCATATTGAAATTCATATAAAAAGATGGCTTCTTAATCCCCAAATATATTACTTTTTTCATTTGATTCATTTATTTATTTTTCCCCCTTTAGCTAGGCAAGGGCATTTTCTTCACTGAATGTTAAAAATGATTGTTCAGCGTCAGTTGGCTCTAATTTATAAGCTTATAAAATATCTTTGATGTAACAGAAATCTGTCAAACTAAAGGTTTTCAAGAGAAACAAGTCATTTCTCATTTCTTTACTAAAAACTCATTACCCATCCAACAATGCATAGTTTAAGAACGTACTTCCAGTTTAAATAATACATCATAGTGAAATGCACTTTGTCTTGACTGCATAAATTTCACAAGAGCATTAAACACAGGGAGCGGGGTGGAAGAGCATAATTACCTTCAGGATCGAAATTATTTTGACACCACCTATGTCAGGCCACATACTGTGGCTATTGTTAGAAATTTTGACTGTCTGCATTTAGCAACTGGGAATATGAAAGCAAACACCTTTCCAACTAAAACAATAGTCAAAGTAACATTTTCAGTTGAATTGCTACTTGCAGTAACGAAACAGTAGTAAGTACATACCACTTGGTGCATTTTCAGTCATTTCAACCATGTTTTTCTCTGTGAATCCATTTTACACATATTTAATGGAAATCTTTTTACAAAAATCAAACTACTTGGTAGTCTCCACAGTACTCAGGGCTCATTTGTTTATCATAAAGGCCCTTATCCACAAGAACATTACAGAGAGGACCAGAGAGTGGATGGATCCCACAGGTCCCTGGGATTCAGGTGCAGAGGTCTCTCAAGGGTAACATTCCTTTGGACCCCTGGCTGCACCTGATGGGATGCCCTGGAAGACTGTCAGAATCCACAATCTTCTTATGTGATACTCTTATGTTTCCCAGCCAACCCTTCGCGAAGACTTGGGTGGTGAGCTTAACAGCAAACCTGGCTTAACTTTGCTGGCACTTGCTATTTTGAGAAAATACTCAGAGGTCCTTCCTGTCATAAAACACTGGATAGAGGAAAGCTAGGAAAAATTCAACTTTAATTTCATGAATTTGCACTTGCAAAAACACATATCTTCACCAAAATTAAGAAGACTGGAGAATTTGGCTCTGAGCGAAATTCCACTCCTGGGATAGTGGGATTGAATGCAGATTTCTGCTGTGGGCAAAACCTCACTGTTATTTCTAGACAATGGGGCTTTCTGTAGTGAAAATGGTGGCACTCTGAACATAGAATGGCCACAAGCCAGTTCCCAGTTTTCTCCAGTGGATTTGCCAGATTGGCTAAGGGAGAGAATATTTTCATACAGACTGGTAACATGTCTGATGAAACTTTGGGGAAATTAATCCAGTTAACTTTTTAAAGAGTGAATGATAGTCTGAAAGCTCAGAGAAAAATACATTAAATTACTTCCAAGAGGCACAGTAGAGACCCAAGTTTTTCTACAAATCTAGTGGGGGAACTACCCTCAAGTAACTTCTGCAATTATTTTAATGTTGTCAGCTTGATTTACATGAGTGCTTCTCTAACTTTATTACTCTATGAATCACTGGAGAGTCTTATTGAAATGCAGATTCTAATTCAGGGTGTTAGGCTGAGACCTGAGATTCCATATCCTAAAAAGCTCTACATACTGTTCATGCTGCTGGTCTGCCCACCACACTTTGAATAGCAAAGATTTAGGTGACCATATGGTAATTCACCTGAGCAATTGGTTCACAAATGGTCAGCTGTATAACAGCAGTGTAACTGAAAAAAGGTACACAGCGTGGAGCCCTACTCAGCGATAAAAATTGTTATGCACAATAAATTGGATGGTTTCCGAGGTATTATGCTGAGTGGGAAAAAAAAAAGCCAGTTACAAAGTTATGTATGATTTGATTCCATTTATATAATACTTTTGAAATACCACAATTTGGGGAGTGGGGGACAGACTGGTAGTTGTAGGGAGAAAGGATGTAGGTAGGGGAGTAAAAGGAAGATAGATGTGATTATATGCAGGTATTAAAGTAGAAGATAGGGTATATAGATAAGCAAGGAAGTCAGAATCTGATACAGTGTCCCAGCTTTAAAATTGACAAAGGTAGCAGTTTCTTGCCTCTGTTAAAACAACTAAATTATCTCTAAATTAATCCTAATACCCAGTTTAATTTTATTTCCAATTTACTATCTTTTCTGCTAGTTAACACAGTCCATATGACCGACTGGGGTCTATTACAATAGGAAGCATTTTCGAATTTTAATGTAGCTTTTAAAAAAAGATTTAAAACAGAAAGCAACAGATTTTATTTAAAACCAGCCAAAATGTACTCTCTTAAATGCAACTGAGCTCTCTAAATCTAGCGAGTATTTTAAAAATTTCAAGATATCTTCTAATAAAGAAATAATAGCTGGATCCAGTGGCGCATACCTGCAATTCCAGTGGTTCAGGAAGCTCATGCAGGAGGATCATGAGTTCAAAGCCAGCCTCAGCAATTTAGCGAGGTCCTAAGCAACTTAGTGAGAACTTGTCTCAAAATAAAAAATAAAAAGGCTGGGGATGTGGCTCAGTGGTTAAGCTTCCTTAGGTTCAGTCTCTGGGAAAGAAAGAAAGTGTCTGGGGGGAGAGGTAGGGAGAGAGTGAAGGAGGGAGGGAGGAAGAAAGGAGGGAGTGAGGAAGGAAGAGGTTTATAAAATCCTATACAAAATTATGTAATAGTTACTATCTCATGTCATCTCTTCCAGGGGATTGTTGTGATAAATCTCTCATCTCCATCCATCAAGGGTAAATGGTTTCCTGAACCACAGATCCTTCCCTTCTTCCTTCTATCAGCACACTATTTGTTCTGGTAGCAAAGTGTCTATCACCAAAAGATTAAGCTTGGTGTGTCCATCTGTGCCAGATAGATTTTATTTACCTATCCAAATCTATTCTCCACCATGAGGTTGACCTCTGTGGATAACATCAATGGGCTCCTTTGTCATATGGTTTTGAGCTGAACTCCACCCATGAGCTGGTAGTTAAAGAGAGACCAATTGGAGTATTCATCTTTCTTGGGTCCCTCCTTGTAGAATGACTGTGTGTGGCTACTTTAGGGGACCAAAGGCTAAAACTGCCATCAGTTCTACTTCCACAAACATCTCTCTTTGTCTTCAGCTTCCTCCATTTGTGCCTGCAGAGAAGTGAGAATGGCAGTCATGACTCACACTAGCTCTCAGTGAATACTCTAGCCCTGTGGTTTCCCTGCACATCAATTAGATCTTTGTGAATACTTGGCTTTATTAAATTCTCTTTGTTTATTTTGAGTGTGCCACTTCTACCTGCCCAACGTATCGTGGGTTTTGTGTTATTTTTGTTTGCTTGTTTGTTTTTTGCCAGATGCTTATTTTCTTGACCTCCTTTTCAGCATGGAGTGGTTAGGGGACCTGATTCTCCCCAATAAAACATAAAGGGTATCAGTTAAGGAGTTTGGGGAATGGCTTTACTCCCAGATTAAGAGACATAGTACCTTGAAGATAGCAATTCTTCCATCCTCTTTTTACAGTTAAGATGTTTGGGGAAGTGGAATGAATAGAGGGACCAATCTGTGACCATGAAGCCAGAGGCCGAGGTTAAAGTCAGCACAGGGTGAAGGGAACAAGACTGCCAAGAGCCTGGGCTTTGATGACATCATTGATTGGTAGTACCACCTTAAACCAACTGGATTTAGACTTTTTGTTAACAGTGCAGCATGTACCCTAAGGCTTAAACTTCTATTCATCTATTTATCTGAAACCAACTCATTCTTAACTGATGGAGCAATCCATCTTTATTGGAAATATGACCTTGCCACATATATATTTAATATATACCAGTGGTTCATCATACACGGAATAAAAAGTCCTACCGCAGAATGCAACTTCTTCCATGATTCAATCCTTGATAGCTCTGCCTCTCTACTTCCATCTGTTTCCCTTACATGCTGCACTGTCCTCTCCAAGCTCCTGTAGTTCCTCACATGTGCATGGCATTTCTTGACTCTGGGTCTATGTATAAAGAGTTGTCTCAGTAATATCTTCCCTGTCTTCTTTCCTTAGCTCATCTCTTCCTCATATTCAAGAATAGAGTGATCAGAATAGATCAGCATTTTTTTTTATTACAAAGAACAGAAATCTATTCTGGATTATAAAAGAAGTGGAATTTATAGGACAAGTTTGGGGTATTTAATCTATTTTTTTGTTGCTATAAAAAAATAACCGAGATTATTCACTTATAAGGACAAGGGTATATTTAACTCATAATTTTGGTGACCACAAATTTCAAACAGCACAGTGCTGGCAACTGGTAAGGGTTCCCTGGCTTTGTCACAACATGTAAGAGAAATAGGGAAATGACCTGGTGCAGAAGGGGATAAGTGTATGTGTGTGTGGGGCGGGGAGGGGTGTCGGGGGGACTGGGGCAGCTTTATAGCAACCTGCTCTTGATAGAACAAATCAAATTTGGTTAGGACTACATTAATCCTTTCCAGTCATGGTACCTCTTGTTATCTAATTACCTTCCTTAAAGACCCCACAATCTCAATTCTGCTACCTTGGAAAAGGAAGTCTCATCATAAATTTTCATGGGGAAAAACCACATTCAAGCATAGCAGGTGGCTCACAGAAATCTCCAAGGTTGCAGAAGTTACCAGGAAGGAGAAAAACTATCCAGCATCCAGAAACAGCAAGACTCAAGTAAAAAATGAGTCCAATGAGCCAGACTGCAGGCTTTCTGGGGAATGGACACTGTGGCTTGTGGCACAATCCACTGTGGACAATGGAAACCTCGAATACCAAAGCAAAGAGCTCATAGTCCCCACCCAAATGTAGGGAGGATGCATTAAATTGTCTGAGCTTATTTAGATCAAGTGCTGTTTCGCTCACTAGAGGAAGCAAAGAAAAAAGTCTGGTGTTTACACTTACTTTGGAGCAAGGTCTCAAATTAAGAACTATTTATTTTTAAAAAGTGGACTGAATATAAAAACAGGGTTTAAATAACAAGTTGGTAAAAAGTGTTTTGCACATCCAGTATGATTTCAATAAATGTGCTAAGTATGATAGTGGATATGTAAATAGGATCAATAGGAATACAGAATAAAGTATTACACCTAGAGCAGCATTTCAAAATAAAAATATATAGTAGTAAGTAATGTGTGCAATTTGCTGTTTTTCTAGCAGCAATGTTAAAAAGCAGATAACATTAGAGGAAAACTTTTATAATAAATTAACCCAATACATTTAAAAATTCTAATTTTCACACTTAATCAGTAGAAAATTATTAGTGAGATGTTTTTACATTATTTTTCAGTATAGATTCTTTGGAATTCAGCGGGCATTTTACATTTACAGCACATCTCTGTGTGACTATTAGCCACACTGAAAAAGCTTAGTAGCTACATGTGGCCGGTTGCTAATCTATTGAAGAATGCAGATCTAGATGGACAGCAATTTGATGGGAGCAGTGACAGGGGTCACCTGCCCAGTGTGCAACTGAGATACATTTATCTTTGCCTTTAGAATGCTCAAAAGTCCTTGCTATTTATTTAATCTTGGCTTAAAAAAAAATCTAACATGATTACAGAAGACATTTAAGGTCAGGGTTAAATGAGGGGGGACAGGGTTTACATAATTTCATCATTTAAATTCTTGAGTTTCAGGAGCTTGTGTGTTGTGACATTTTACCCATATGGTCAGAATACTAGGTCTAAGTTTTAATGGTGTTCCCATTTAGATCAAGGTCATGGAAGTGGATGAGATCTACTGAGGGGAGAGTATACAGGCAAAATATAAGGTTAATGGTGAATTCCTAGGGCACACTGACATCTAAGATTAGAGCACAAGAGGACAGAGATTGAGTGTTCATAATGCTAAAGGAACTGGAAGAAAATAGCTTTTCAGAAGCCAAGCATCTCAGTTGCAAAATTATATACTTCTTGGAAAGTTAACTGAATTTAGAGTCATTTCCCAATTTGTGTATACTGGTTCCACTAAAAATTCACCACTACACAACAACAACAAAACTTTGGGTTCTCTATAATAACCAGACATTCTTCTATTTGTTCTTGGTCTGTTCCCATTTGCAGAATCACTTCTGAATTTTCCATCACTTTCTATCGCCAGCTGCCTGCACTGACAAGATGAGCTGGGTTCAAAAGGGCTGGATGCAACGTTAAACTAAGAAACTGGCGAAGAAATTATGCAACACAGAAGTAGTTTTCATGTTGAGGGTGGGACGGCTCTGCCACCTTAAGCGTTAGCTTCCACGCTGGACAGCGCTGGAAAAAAAAAGTGTGTACCTGGAATCTCTTTATTTTATAAGGGGAGGTACACAAAGGAACTTAAAGAAAAGATGACAGCCCTTACAAGGGACTCTTCTCCTTCTTTAGGTCCTTTCCACATAAAAGTGATTTCAATCCACATTGACCCTTCACTTTTTGGAGTTTGGAATTGCCTAATAAATAACACTGCTCTTCTCCCTATTCTCTCCACAATTTGGAGCTAAGAGAGAAATACAGAAGTTAGAATGACTGTAAAAATCACCTTGATGATTAAACCACTAGGGAGTGTGGTTAGGACTGTGGCCAGTGGGCTTGAAGAGCCCATCAAATGATCTCATGTCCTTTGTCACTTGTGGGTAGGTTTCTATAAGCCACCTATATTTCCTCAACCGGTACATATTTAAGAGAGTGTGGGTACTGATCCAATTATGCTGGTGACACTATTAGTACAGATGTTCCCAATCCCTCCATAGTTGCTCAAGCCTGGGGAGACTTGCCAATCCTTATCTCACTTGACCATTGAAAATTTCCCAGTGTTGGCCACTCCATGCTTTATGCAACTCACTTCTGGTGTCTCTTCAAACTCTCTTGGCTGCTTTGTCTCAGCTTCCCTGTGTTCCTTCTTCTCTAATTATCCTATAAGTATTTGCGTTTCCTGGGGATTCTTCCACTCTTTCCTATTACTCACTTCTTTTCCCACAGTTACCCCAGATCATCCCCTCCAGCCTGGAGAGTTCAGTCTCTATTTATGGGTTAGCTCATCGCCCAGCTATCAGAACTGCCTGTTCTGGATGTATTCTTTAGAGTGATATTTCTATGAGATAGTTATGAGCATGATTAAAACCTTTCTTTCACACCTGCTATAAACTCTTGTATCCTTCTCCTCATGTTTTCTTGTGAAAGAACATAAGATAGTATAAATCCTCTGGCTAATCTCTACCCCCTTCTCTCCCTTTATTGCTAAAAGAGGAGGGTAATTCATGGGACTTCAGAGATGGTGGTTCTCATTTCCAAGTGGCAAGACATGCTTTTATGGGTGAGTTTGAAGCTTTAGAGACAGTTTGGTTTAGGGGAATGTTGGCAGACCACGGATCCGGGTCACATTGTTCGGACTGACTTTGGTTAATACCAAAAATACAATCTCTTTGCCATTGTCCTGACTCCTGAATCTAAACAGTTTGAATACATTGATAAGGAAGCCACATACCTGTCTGTAGAAAACCAAAATGTTGGAGAATATTGAAGGAAATTCTTATTTCTGGAATCTGTTCTCAACTGAGGTGCTTCTTTTATGTATTTCTTGTGATCTTTCTCTACACCTTTCTTCTCCAGTGAAGGAACACCTGTAAGGTGAATCTGGTAAGATGAGCTGGATTCACGAGGCATCGCCCTTTCTGAGTCTTTGGATCTCATTACCTGCAGAGAAGAAAACTTCTGTTCCACCATCCCCATGTAGAAAGAGATCCCACCCTGCAGAAAGACACTTCTGTTTGGAGTGTTCAGAACAGTGGCAAACACATTTAACCACAAAGAAAACCATTTTTTATAGCATTTCTTAAAATATAATTGATATTATTATCCATCTGATTTCTGTATATTTACCCTAATTGATTCCAAACTCAGCTGAAAAAAAAAATGTTACTTATAGGATCATTCAGATTCTGTCAAATACTGGAAATTTCCCAATAATTACCATTTCTAAACATGAGATAGGAAGCATCCCACTCCCCATACACCTTCACTGAGCACCTATTAGTTCGCCACCACTCTGGTTTTATAGATATAAAATAAATAAGGCATGAGCCAGGTCTTCCAGTAGGCAACAGCTCAGCTGGATAGGTTTTTATTTTCAATTGCAGCTTTTAAATAAAATGCCAAAGTGCATTTCTTTATAAGAAGATTGATATTATAAGATAATTTATTAAAAGATCAGGGTTTATTTAATTATGATTATTGCTCTGGTAACTGACTTGATAAGGGTGGGGAGACTAACTCTCAGGCAAGCTGAGAGTCATGTGGCCAAAAGAAGGGGATAAACAGAGATGGACAAAATGAGAATGGGATCTCTTTGGCGGATAGGTCTTAACTGACTTAACACTAGAAATGAGATGATAATGAAGACTGGTAACTTGCATGCATATGTGAGTGTTGGTGAAAGTGTACAGATGCTCATATTTACAACCAGCACAGAACCTAATAATCAAGAGAACTGCAGCCATCTTACTTATCTTGCAAATTGACAAGATGAGACCATATTGATTATTTTAGCCATGGTCCAGGCCCTTTTATGAGCCACAGAAAGATACATGTCCTCAATGGGTGCAGGAAAAGCCTTCAGAAAGAATGAAGATATCATACAAAACAAATAAATTCTGCCAACTTCAGCTAAAATTTTATCCTATTATTAAAACTTGGCCTCAAATAAAATGGTGCTATAAGATCTGAGAGGTCTTCACCCTCAAGTTAATCACTTAAAAACAATTGGAAATAGTTGACAACACAGTTCAAACCAAAATTTGGGCTTCAAAGCAGACTTTTTAAAGAAGATTTGTTGGACTCTAGGAAGAACACACAAGGACCAATATATTAATTTATGTAAGTTAATTCTTTTAATTCTCTCTGTACACCATTTTCAAAACTTCTAATTTCACTCATATAAAAAATAACCAAAACAGGTGATATGATTTTTTTCTGTTTTAAATTTTAAAAGTCCCATCTGTCACTAATTACACATTTATTTCATTATGCAGCACTATGAAAATAATTACTTGAGGTTTTTTGTTGACAATTTAGAGTTTAAAGTAAATACTAATTATTTTTGTTATAACTGTGTATTAAATTAAATAATTAACTGCTAGACATTTTTTAGGCTTCAAATAATTTTATTAGAACCACATAAGAAAGCAATTATGTAATTAGTGACACATCTGCCAATCTTCGAAGTCCATCTTATAAAATTTGAAGACATTTTTTTCCTTTTAATTTCTCCTCTTTTAGAAGCAGAGATGGCTACTTCATGTGCACATTCCAGCATTTTTTAATGATGTATGTGGCCTGTCCAGCCAGCTGTTTGGCTCAGTCACTCTGCAAAGTAGCAATGATCTAAGCAATTAACTGACTCTCGAAACTATCATGGCCTTGAGTTGAAGAAAATGTAGTTAGATATCTGTGGTGATTTCTACTTTTAAGTAAATTCCTTTAGAAATTAAAATATCTTCTCCAAACTCCAACCAGAAGTTGCTGTGAGTTCCATTTGGAACTTGTGCTAATAATAATATTTTCTGGAATAATAACAACAGGTTTGGATTTAATTAAATATGTAGCTCACTGAAGCATCTGTTTTAAACATTCATGAATGGCAGTTCCTATGGGATATCCAAATGGGAGTGTTTTCACTCCATAACACTATCCTAAAGTGTGTTTTGGAATTTTTAAATAATTAGCTGGTCTTTGTTTGGAGAGACTTATCCAGGATAAAAGAGCAATCCTGTCCTCAAATCATATTGATAGATGGAAACCAGTTAGGGAGCGACAATCAATCACAGAAGCAGTCTGTACAAAGCTATTAGGCAATCCACGGTATTAGGAGTCGAGTTTTTCCTCATGTTCACACATAACTCCTATTATCATTCATGAGAGTTATTCACTTATCAAGGAAAGGACACATCCCTTCCCAATTAGGCTAAGCTGCTTTTGGCAGAAAGCCATTAAAAATAGCAGACACGGAGCTCCAGAGTCTATGACTAACCTTTCACAATTTGGAAACCATCTTTAAAATAACTATGGTTTGACTGGGAACTTTCTACTGATAGAAACTTTCTGAATTCATGTCTTGCTCTCCATTCAAAGTCAGCGTGTAGGACCAAGAATGATTTTTAAACTGTTCTTATGAGGATTTGTTAAAAGTAAGTCTGTAGACTAAAGTTCCATACAAACATGGTCAAGTTATTTCTTATTAATTCTTGTATCCTCAGCACACAGACCAGCACCAGTCATAGTAGGTACATAGAAGATATTTGTTGAGTAAGTGATGGAATACAAGTAAAATATCCTATGCAATTCAACAAGCATTTGTTGAGATTCTACTGCTAGGATCTAGATACCATTAGGGACTAGAAATATAAAGATTATTTCTGTGTGTATGTTTGCATATATAATTGGGGGGAGGGAGAAGTTGATTCTGCTGTCAAAGGATTCACAGCATCTTAAGTGATGCAAACTCAACAAATCATGTATAACAGTGTTGTCGATATAAAGATAAAAGAATTCATAGGATATCGGGGAGCATAGGACTTATGTAAGGTTTATGGGAGTTATAGTATTTGATATCTTTAAAAATTTTTTTCTTGATTATACCTGGACAGAATATCTTTATTTTGTTTATTTATTTTTGTGTGGTGCTAAGGATTGAACCCAGTGCCTCACATGTGCAAGGCAAGCATTCTGCCTCTGAGCCAACACCCCAGCCCATATATGATATCTTAAAGCAAATTGCTTTTGGAAGAAAGCTAACGTTTTGATAAAATTCATATCATTCAGACAACTTCAGTGAACTGGTAATATAAAATATTCCTGAGTATGATCATCAAAATTAACACCCTGATTTTGAAAGATGTGTTTTCAAAAGAATGAATGAAGTCATTAGCTACATAATTGACTTAAGACTAGTAGGACTATTCTGGACTCCTTGGGAGCATGACAGAGAAATATTCTAGAGACAGAATAAAGAGAGACTGTGCTACAATGCACTTATTCTGGGGCCCAGGAAAACCATGATGGCATGGGTTTCTTTAGCTAGGTTTGGGTTCCATTTAACATTCATGTCATCTTGTCCCAATAGAAAAGATGATGAGGTGTCAAACTAGATTGTAAAGCATCGGATGCTGGCCTAGTGCTAACTCTTTTTAACAACGGCAAGGTAACCTACACCAGACAAACACTCTCCTGGTAAGTAGATATTTAACAACATGCCCTGGATTGGCCTCTGACAGATTCTAATAGGGGGAGAGGGGGAGTGCTTCTGTTTCTAAACTAATCCTGGGGCCTGGAACACTGCTGGGTTTGTCATCATAAAATGGCCCTGAAAACTCATTACATAAACCTCACTACATACCTATGAAATGAGAGTTGGACTCAGTGATCTGTAAGTTCACTGGATGTTTTTTTTTAAGAGAGAGAGAGGTAGAGAGAGGTAGAGAGAGAGAGAGAATTTTTTTTTAATATTTATTTTTTAGTTATCAGCGGGCACAACATCTTTGTTTGTATGTGGTGCTGAGGATCGAACCTGGGCTGCACGCATTCCAGGCAAGCGCGCTACCGCTTGAGCCACATCCCCAGCCTCTCACTGGATCTTTTGGCTTCCCTTTCTTTTCTCCCAAAGTTTAAGAGATCATTGATCTGGTTTGATTGAGCTTATCTTCCATCTTCCTCCCACATCCCATCTTTTCCTTTTTTTCTCTGTTACCCTGAATCCTGAGGCCTTTAGATCAGATACAATATCCTATTTATCTTTGTACTCTCATGTCTAGTAACAAATTTGGGTGCATAGTAGATGTTCTATGAGTATTGACTATTGAATGAGGAAATAAATTGGGAAGCACCTATGTAATAAATCAACTTTGAGTTTCAATGAGCAATTGCAAAATAATATAAAACCTCTTCCACCTCAAAGGATAGTATGCTTTACTCAGGAGACAAGCCCTTCTCACATGCAGCAATGAAAATATAAGCTAACTTAATCCTCACAAGAACCATGAGGCCGTAAATGTAACAATAGCATCTGCAATTTACTGAGAACTTTTCATGTGCCCAGCATTTTAATCGGATTATTTTATTTAATCCTCACAACAATTAGGAAGTAGATACTAAAGATATCTCCATTCCATGAATGAGGAAACAGAGTAGTTAAGCAATTTGCCATAAGTCTCACAGGTAGTAAGTAAGTGAGCCAAGATGTGAAACTAAGGTGTTTCTTTCCAGAATCCATATGTTAACCTTGTGATAGAAAAACAGTCTATTTTCCTATAAGTGTTAAACATTCACATGTATATGCATGCCCCTGTGTACACTCACTGCTGAGTAAGCCCCATTGATGGCCATGTTTTGTAACTCAGCATTTCTTTTTCTGCAAAAATTATTGCAACCTGCAATTGGTGCCTGAACAGCTAATATAGAGTCTGGCTGACATCTTCCAAAGTTACCTGGTACCAGAGATCTGCCTTCTGTGGTCAATATTATTTAATAAAATAAATAAGATTCTCTGATTTGATGAGTTATTATGCATAAGAGCTCTCAGTAGAGAAGAGCAAAAGTGAAAAGACACACTGAGTAAAGCAGGTGGCAAAGGCCGGTAGCCAGCATGTTCAGTGAGTGAGTAATTGGAGGAAAGGGTAAAGACGTGGGCTGATTCTGGAATTGGAAAAGCATTGAGAGAAAAGCAGAAGCACAGAAAAGCAGATTCAATAATATGAAAGAAAAACAGCAATTATAACAATGGCTATGGATAAACTGAAATCCAGAGTAATGCTCAAAGAAACTGTTCCCCATGTAAGAGCCAGAGATACAGGTCTTCCTGTGAGGCTGAGCCATGGTTCCCTCAGTGCTTGGTTGTGTGGTTTGAAGGCCTAGAGTCTTACTTTTCATTATTTGTGCAATTCCTTTCTAGTACAGTAACAGGTTCACATAAACTTAGTGGCTTAAAAGAATGTCCATTTAGTATGGTAAAGTTTTGTAGGCAGAGGTAAACCTGGGCCTCTGCCAACTAAGATCAAGGTGTTAGCAAGGTTATATTCTTTGTATGGGCTCAAGGAAAGAGCTCCTTTCCTGGAATCTTCTAGTTTCTAGAGGCAGCTCACATGCCTTGGCTCATGGAGACTTCCTACTTTTTCAAAGCCAGTCATATAGCAAGTTGAAATCCCTCTCTGACACTAATTCACACTCCCCTCCCCTGTGTACCATGCATGCAATCCAGGGCAAGTCTTTCCATCTCAAGCTCAGCTTCTTAGCTACCTTAACTCCATTTACTTCTCCTTAGTAAAGGGACTGGTCTTATTCTTGCTTGTCATGCATCAACATACACATCCATGTTTTTGGTGTTTAGAAAGTAAATATCCTTGGAGTGTCATTTTTTTTGTGCCTGAAATATCACTTACATTCTTAAAGTAGACTTTGTATTACTTGAGAAAATCTGAGTTGCTGTTTTGTAACTGCAGAAGTTAACAAACATAATGACATAGACGATATTTTACTAGTTTGAGTGAGACTTCCGTTGTAACTAAAAAGTATCCTAACCTATAAGTTTGCAGTTCACCTAGTTACTTATTCTCTTTTCTGTTTCACATTTTCTTGCTTCTGCCCAGGGTCCTCTCACTTCTCTAATTGCCTCTTGTGAAAATTCAACTCACTCAGGACAAGTGCAATTATGCAGGGCAGCAGGAAAACAGGCAGCAAATGAGATCAGAAGCAGAAGCAGAAGAGAAGAGTTGATTATATGGGATATTCTTGGAAGGTTTCACAAAGGAGGAGGTAGCCTTTAAGCCAGATCTTGTTCAAGATGCCATTGACCATCCGTATGGAGGAGATTCAGAGCAGACAGATGGTTGGTAGTAGAGCCAGGAATTGTATCAGGGTTTCTTATTTCTGTTCCATTGTTCTTGATAAGTTTTCCCATATCTGCAGTGGTTGGTGTATACCAAGTAGCTTTTGCACATGCTTGTCAAATAAATAGAAGAATTAAACAAATGAATGAGTAGATGAGTGAATAAACAGAATATTCTGGAAGGCCCAAAGTAGTGCAAAATATAAACTAAAGCAGCTTCACTCTAATAATAAGTACATTAGAAATCTGAATCTACAGATAGCATCCTTCCATGAAAGTTTCGTAAACTTGGATATTTTAATTAATCTCTTTGTACTTCGTCTTTATCAGTAACATCAGAATAATAATTATTACCTATTTATTGATCATCATTATTTCAAGTACAAAATAAACTACAGGAAAGTGTTCTTAAAAATAAGAAATTCATGATGGATATATGGATAACTCTACAGGTAACTACATAAGTAACTATGTAGGTAGATAGTAGGTAGATAGACAAAGAATGTTACATCATGATTATTAGCATTCATCTAATTATAATGTATATTTACTTTGCCTTTTATGTCATTAAAAGCACTTTCACATCTATTACTTTGCCTAACTTAATTAAAGAAAATAAAAGAAAATGTGGAAACTGAGAAACACTGATATAATCATAGTAACTCTTGTGGAAATTTAGGTGGATTCACCAAGACTAGTGATACATGTGTAAGAGATAATTCTAAGACATTCCTTCAGGAAATTTACCACTTAGCATTAACAGAAATTTTTCTAGGACTTACTGTTTTGTGTTAATATTATTGACATTATGTTAATATTATTATTGACATTTTTGTACCTACTTCTACTATCACAATAAATATCTATAATAACACATAAATACAGGGCCTTCTAAATGCTAGGCATGATTCCAATCACTTGATTATCAATGGATTTACACAATCTTTACAATACTTCTGTGAGGGATGGCCTACTATTATCACTTTATTGACCATCTAATGACCAAAGTGAGTTGTGAATGAAAAGCTCTCTGACTGCAGAGTCCATGCTCCTAACCACATCTTTACTGAGATGGAATACTTATTGCCATTATTATTGCCATTCCTGCCACTATGACCATCAATCTCAATAACAACTGTTAATTATAATCATATTGCCATTCACCCTACATACTCTGCCTGATTCTAACAAGTACTGCAAGACATGAGTACCATCCCTACTTCACAAGTCAGGTAAGAGAGGCTCAAAAAGGGTAAGTCAATAGGCCAGAGTCTCCCAACCAGTCATTATTAGATGCAGGGGCAAAATCAGGACCATTGTTGCACCAGACCAAAATGCTTCTCAGCATTTGATACTGCTTTATGAGTTTCAGCAAATTTGTTTATTAGTTTTAGGAAAGAGCTGAATGTCATATCTGTTGGCCAGAGATTTGTCAATCTGGCTTCATGATTCTATTCCAGTGAAATCTGAAATGGTTATTTTCTGAAGTATTATTCAGATTGCACTCAAAATAGTTATTTAAATACAAAATAGCAAATTTTGTTAAATAACAGAGTAAAGTGAGTTGCTAGTGAATAATCTTAAAGCACAACCATGAGTGTTAGTGTAATCAAGGGTAGCCAAGATAATCCTTTGACTTTAGGTTCTTTTTTTTTTTTTCATTAGTTATAATACAGGATTTGTAACTGGCATCAATCAAATTTTCTTTAAGCCTTTAAGCATTGAAATAGTTATTAATGGTGTCTCCCTATCCAGAATTGCCATGAAAATCCTTTCTTGTCAAGAAATAAATTTCTTTCTTTTTCCATAAAACTATGTTTATCTTCATAATAAGTAAGCTAAACTAATATAAATGCATAGTTAGTTTTCCTTAATTATGATATTTATTATAGCTCATGAAAAGCATTAGTTTTGAAGTCAACCAAATTTGAATGTGAATCCTGGCCCATCCTTTCCTAGTCTCGGGAAGTCATTTTCCTTCTCTAGGCACTGATGTCCTGGTTTATGAAGGAATGTCCTCAAGCTCAGAGGATTATGGATATAAGTGAAGGATGATGAATGTGAAGTGACTCACACCGTGCATGACAAGTGGTTGATGTCCAGATCACCAACATTATTATAGAAAAATTAACTTCTTGATTTTTTATTTAGCTTTTATTATCATTTTCAATATTTCCACATATTATATTATTATGGTTGTTTTTATCTAAATTGCATCACTATTCACTCAAGTGTTCCCACCAGAAGCTGGGGATTCATTCTTTATAACCCCTTTTCATCAACCCCTCCCATTTAAAATACATGATAAATCTTGTGATTTTTGTCTCTAGAATGTTAGTGGAGTTTATTCACATGTATCCATCTCCATTATCATCCCTAACCAAGGCATTCTCATTTCAATAAAATTTTCTTCATAAAACAAAGTTAATAATTTAAAAATTACCCAGAATTTCTAATATATGCATTTTTCCCTAAATATTCAAGCAGAAATCTGCATGGTAATCTCTGTAACACATAGTTCCAAGTTAATAACTATTTTGAAATGCAAGCTCTAAAGTTATATATCTATCTATGTAAAATCAATTCTCTGATTTGGGTATATTAGGCATCAAAATTAGGCATGTATACTTTAGAGTATAATCTACCATTTATTTCATCTTATTTAAATAAAAACTGTATGGTACATTCAATTTTTGAGTACTTGACCTTAAATAAAGAGCAATAGTCTGAATTGTTTACAGTCACCTTGTTTCTGTATCTGAGGACCCTTCCAAATTATATTCAAGTACTGTAACATGGGTTATATCTATGTAAAATTTCAAAATGATTCACACTTTTTAGAATAGAGGAACCCACAATTCTACAATCAAAAGAAACTCCCAAATGGTGGTTCATCTTTGATCCCAATCCCAAGATGCATATTGACTTGACATTATATCCATGTGCAAAAATTCAAATTCAAATACAAATACAAAAACAACTACACTGAGCTCTTAAGAATGGAACTTATTAACACAGCACTTTGGTGCTTCTCACATGGGTTTTTCAGGAAATTAAGCCTAGAAAAGCTAAGTGGTAAAGGAATGAGAAATGTTCTGTAACGAGAACAAAGTGGTGATATAATAGATGTTAGGAGAAGCTTTATTATATGGATCTCTTCCTAGTAATGGAAGAGTTATGGTCTCCCATCAAATTCGTCACTGACTTCAAAGAAGTCTTTGTTTGATTTAGTGACAATACACTCTTTATGTCGGATAATCTAGTACAACAAAAGCCCTAAACTAACCCACTCACTGGGGTGTTCAAACTTCTAAGAAGAGACGAAATTAGATCTAATTTGGGTCCTGACAATTTCTGGCCAAAACACAGATGAGAAGCCTAAAGATTTGAGTTTGTTTTCCTATAAGAATTTATCATAGAAAATGGGTGGGAAATGGTGGAGGGACAGTGGGTAGGAAGAGAGGATTAGAGAACAAGAGCAGCTGCAGGGAAGGGCTGTGACTACGGGCACCCACGCTGGCTGGAGATGGCTCTTCTCTTCTTCCTTCTTCCTTTGCCTCTCCACTCGCCCTCTCTCTTGCTGACTCCATACCATTCACTTTTGATCTCAAAGCCTTCCTTTCATTGACGCTCCTTTTCTCCACTCATACTAGTTTCTGATTCTCATAGTTTGGCTTTTCTTTATCCCCATAGGCACTGCATTCCTTTCTCTTATACTGTATATAATTTGTACTTGTTGAAAGTTGTATAATTTTTGTTTTTAGGTAGAAAATTAGATTACTTTTTTAAATGTGTTTTTTTTTCTCTTGTCCCTCAAAATTAAAAACGCTTATTTACATATAGTCCTCCCTAATATTTATGTGCATTAGTGTTCTTCCATAGGAAATATATTTCACAATCTTCCTCTGAATCCTTTGTTTCCTCTCTTTTGGGGGGGTACTGGGGATTTAACTCAGGGGCTCCTAACCCCTGAGACACATCTCCAGACCCTCCCCTCCTTTTTTTTTTTTTTTTTTGTATTTTATTTGGAGACAGGCTCTCACAGAGTTGCTTAGTGCCTTAGCCTCCCCAGCTGCTGGGATTACAGGTGTGCACCACCACGCCCAGCTTGTTTTCTCTTTTTTTATTTATTTTAATTTTTCGCTCTTAGTTGCCCAGGCTGGATGTGAACTTGCCTTCCTCCTGTGTCAGCCTCCTGGTCTCTGGGATCACAGGCATGAGCTACCACATCTGGCTCCTTGTTTGATTTAAAATTATTTTCATGGTAAATAGATCACCCCAACTTACCCCCTGATCCCTACCACGAAATAAGCCAGTCATTTAATAAAAAAAAATTGAGGCAATGACCTTGTATAATAGATAATATACCCTGGGGAAAACTTGCATAACTTGAAGTGGTAGTAAATAGTTTTTAACTTTATTTTTTGATTTTTAAAATGTTTGTTTTAGAACTTACGAGGTACTGTTTAATAACATTGTGTGTGTGTGCACGTGCGTGTGATACTGAGCATTGAACCCAGAGCCTCACACATACTACGCAAGGGTTCTACCACTGGTTATATGCTAAGTCTTTTTTGTTGTTGTTGTTTTTATTTTGAGACAGGGTTTTGCTAAATTGTCTGGGCTGGTTTCAAAATTGCAGTCATCCTTCCTCAAACTCCCAAGTAGCTGGGATTATAGACATGCGCCACCATGCCCAGCCAATAACGTATTTTGAATGATTGAAAAAACATATAAATGAAGGGAAAAACTTCCAGTGCAAACATAACAAATTTATAATCCCCTATGCAGATTAAGAAATAAAGACAAAGTGAAACAACATTTCTTTCCTAAAAGAGAAAGAATTAACATGTATCATGGGTGGAAAAAAAAATCCTGATACTTGCGATCTCTGTGCACACAAATAATTTCATAGTTTTTTTCTGTGGATTCTACTATTGAATATAAAAAATGTAATTACACACACATATGTAAATAGTTGAACAAAGCCATAAAAGAATCAAATTATCACCAGTGGAACTCCATTTAGTTGGTAATGGAAGAAGGTTTATGCAGTTACAAAAATTGTTTGAGAAAGTTTTCCAAATTTCCCTGTCTCCCAGAGATTAGGAGCCATTCTCTAATCTCCACTTATACCAGGATGTTGGTATGGGTAGAGACATAGGGGATGGGTGAATAAGCATGTATACATTTAGCAAATTCTATAAATGATTCTTAGAATTTCTGATTGATTCTATTGGTAGATATTCTTATGAAGTCACTAATAAATCAATCACTAGTCACTAGTCAATTAAATAGCCCAGCACCTCTCATATATCATACAAAGTTGAAAAGTATTTGATAATGAGACTCCAAATATTCTGTTTCAACTCGTAGCTAGCATACACTCCCAGGTTATGGGTGTGACTCAGTTCTAAGTAAAGCAAATACAATGCATGATTTATACAAAAACTTCTTTTACAACAGAAAGTTTTAATTTAGGAGTATCACTTAGGATGAGCCCTAGATTGCTACCCATTTTAGCAAGACTCATGGATTTCAATTCCCAGATTTATAGCCACAGATCCAATTAGCTAAAAATGATGTTTATCTGTCTGATCATTTACTTGTTCACATTAGAAGGTAAGTCCTAGCTATTAAATATTGTGAAACTATTGTAGGTATCTATGGACAGTGGGCCATTAATTCAACAAAGTTTTATGATCAGGAAGTTAGTCTAGTTATAAATATCATAGTCCATGGGAGATATGACAATGACTTGGGTAAGGTGGTAGAGGAGAGGGTGTAACAAAAATATTTAAATATTTTGAAAGTTAAAGACAAAAAGACTTGCTAATGATTCATATGTGGCATTTGAAAGAAAGGAATATAAAATGACTTCAAAGAAATCAAAAGGAAGAAACAGCAGGCTTTAGGATTGGAGGTCTCTGTTTTAAACAAGCATATGTTACAATGATTAATAGACATTAGAGATGTCAGGCAAATTATTGGACATAAAAAACTGGAGTAGAAGGGGAGGGATATGAACTGCTTATATTCATTTGGAAGTCATCAGTTATTAGATGGTATTTAAAGCCATCCTAAAATAATGGATAAATGATTCAACTATGGCATAATAAACTACCCTAATTCAACCTTTTTTTTTCTGATTGCAAATAAAACTAATTGTAATAGTTTGAATTAGTATGGATAATGACCTCAATCAAGTAGTATCTATTCCAGGAATGCAAGGTTGGTTTCATATTTGAAAATCAATTGATGTAACTGTTGGCACTTGATGTGTTCAGAATATTTTAAGAGGGTTCATCTGGAGATAGTAGGCAGGGAAAAAAATGGGAGAGAAGATGAAGGAAATTATTATTGATATTAAAGTGAGGTAACAAATCAGCCATGCCATGGTGGCAGTGGGAATGGAAAAATAAATGATGGATGCAAGATAAATTAAGAGTAAAAATCATCTAATTGGATGACTAACTGGATGGAGAGAAACAGGATTCAAGAATGACTCAGTGTCATGTTGGGCAAAGGGTGATAAAGTGAATAAGAAAGCTGTAGTTAGGCAGAAAGATGATGAGTTTCTTCTTTGATCCAATGTTGCTTTGGGTAGTTATGGTGATACCAATGAAATGCCCACCAGGATGTTAGATATTTTGGATTAGAAATCAGAAGACATGATCAGAATATGGAATTAATGATTAACCACCAGAGATTGGACTATTCTAACCATGAGAATAAAATCTCTTCAGAAAGGACCCAATGAGAAGATTGAAGAATTAAAAGAGAAATTATGTGTTTGCTCTTAACCTTGTAGGTGGTGAATTTCAGGGAGGGAGGAAGCCTAAGGTGTTCTAGTGGAAGGGCTTGTGTGGAAATAAGGCACCAAGAAGACTTGGGGGCAGTGGGTTTTTCTTCTTCTTCTTCTTCTCCTCCTCCTCCTCCTCCTCCTCCTCCTCCTCTTCCTCCTCCTCCTTCTTCTTCATAACTGGGCTGGAAATATTTTGATAATTTAACAACTTAAGATGTGCAGGCTCATTGTCACTCCTGGGTATAAAATGAGATCAGGTATTTGTTCATAGCTGGTGAGGTAGCAGTCAGGGGAGTGGTTTCTCTTTGGGCTTTTGACGTTAAGAACCAAGCAGCTGTGTTGAAGGCAACAAGTATATATAAATTAGGACTGAAGTGTGGTAAGAATCACAAAGAACCCCCAGAAGATTCCAAATGCAGTAGCCTGATTAGTTATGACTGGGAAGGCCAGATGGGTGCTACTTTCATCCATGTGAGCAGAGCAGAAGGAGGATCTACCTCCCAATATCCGTAGAAGAGCACCTAAATTCAGGTGTCAATCCATAAGAAGTATTTGCTCACATGCCACAAGGCTCAGTGTCTGGGCTGCTTTCTTAGAACAGTAAAAACCATGAGCTGCACAGTCAACATACCTGACTGGTTGGATCTGAGGAGCCTATTTTTATTCCTGAGGTGGTGGAGGGAAAGAGACCCTCTGAAGAGCAAAGCCATATTTACACATGACATAATTAAAACACAAATTAACTCCAGGTCTTCAAACCAGAGGGAAAATACTCTTCATATCAAAAGTGTGCAGATGTACTGTAGCTTGTGCAGTCTGAGTCAATTTTGGTGGAAATAAAAACACTTAGAGTGTCACAGAAATAACATTTGCTAAGGGTGAGGTGAGCTGGCAGAAATGATCTAATTCTGATAGAGAAAATATTGGTTTGAATTTACAGGCTAAGATGGCTATAAACCACTCTGTGATCTACCATATTTTGACTAAGTGGTAGTTTTTTTTTTGTTTTTTGTTTTTTTAAAACTTAAAGGAGACTCAGTCCTGCAACAAAATCAATAGTCTGAATTACTCAGCCAGTCAGCATTAAGGTGCATTGGCAGAGGCAGCACACAGTGGAATATATGGAGTTCAATGGCCAGATCTGAGTCATATACTCACAAACCTGACCTGGGAGTTCAACAACAGCACATCCCAAGTTCATCTGGAAATGTCCAGAAAGTCTGTTAGTGTTAGAATCACTCAATATCAGATAAGAGGGAGGCCACACTGACTGAAGGACTTGGGATTTTCAGGGCTTCTATTTCCAAGGTGCCAAAAGCTTATTATTGGCTCCATGTGAATTAGGCACAATTGCCAACCTGCCTGCTCACTATGGCACTGCTTCCAATCTGCTTAGTTATCAATGCCTGATGCAATATCGGAAACATAACCTCTTCCAGAGCAGAAAAACAATGGCCGAAATGTCTGTTTTTGTTACAAGAATTGAAAGCATGAAAAAGCCCCCCAACACTCCCCCGATCTTGCTCCATTTTAACAGCTGACAAAAATCAGTTTTGTTCATTCTGGCAAGTACAAAAAATAAAATAAAAATTTTAGAAAGAGAAATCGCATTGTCGAAAGGCAGGTTTCAACAGACTTGGACAACTAGCCTGGAACATTGGACTTATGCTGAAATGAGGTTGGAGGCCTAGAACTGGGTTATAGTTGAAAAAGTGTTCTGCTAATATTTTCCTGTGGTTCCAACAGAACAGAATCTTATGTGCCCTTGTGTTCTCTAGCACAGCACAGGTTTCTATAGGTGTTCTTTGAGATTGGTTGTTCTGGTGATACATCAACATACTAGAAACTTACAGGGAAGAGGAAATTGAATTATTTCTCCATAAATCTTAAGATTAATATATATCTTATTGGAAGGCATTCATTCAACCAGATGAGACACTCTCCTAAGAATGACAAAATCTGGATAGTAGACATACAGCAAGTTGGAATACTATCTCAGGAAGAACAAATATTTGTTGTATGGGTCAAACTGATTAGGAAACATTTCCACTGAGTTTGAATGAGCCACAGAAGTTTTTCTAATGTGGTGTCCAAGAAAGTCACTATTAATCAATTGGGTTTGGTAAATAAAATGAAATTAATGTTTTACCATCAATTTAACATCTTTCGTAATTGACGTTTAAGGAAGACACTTGCAGGGAAAAAAAAAGAAAACTATTTGTAAATGTAGCTCATTCATGCATGCATGCATGCACACAGTCTGTGTTTATTGAAAACCTACTTTGTTCTGGCTCTGCTTAGTTTTGAGGATAGGGAATAACAAAGCAGACAAAAACTCCTCTCCTATGGAAAGTTAGATCCCACTGGTTTTAAATAGGAACATTCTGCCAATTAATATTTTTAAGTTTATATTTATAGATTTTAATTTCCTAAAGTTTCCAGAAGTTAACAACTACCCAAATGAAGCAAGTCAGAGTGTACCTTAATGATTTCCATTTTATATCTGAATATAACATTTAATCATTGCACGGAGTAGTAATAAAGGAAGACGTAGCTGACTACATATTTGTCTATCTTGGTCACATTTTTGACTCTGACCAGTATTACTTTTGCAACAAATCCAAGCCCTTCCTGGGGTCATTTTTTTGGAGTTGCAGGGGTATGGTGGAAAGGAAAGGAGTCAGAATAAGTTCCACGTAGAACTACTTAGATGACCTAGCACTTGAAATTTATGACCAAGAAATGAGTTGAAATTCATGATTATGTACATCTTCTTGATCTTGTACCATCTTTATTACTACGAGGTTAGAACATGACTTGTGTTCAGAGGGTTCGCAGGCCCTCTGACTGTACAATATCTTTGTACCTCCGTGAATCCACACCTCCTTGCAGAGAAACAGCCTTTCACAACTTCCCTCTGTAACTGTAGTTCAGTATGAGAGGCTGAGAAGAGTGGTCCTAATTTACACGGGGGCCGGTAGGTATCAGTAAACAGATCATGGTGTGTAATGGTGACTTGATATTTAAGTGTCTGTGGGCAAGTCTGCCCTGGGTCTGCTCTCAACAGTCTCCTGTGACACATTGCTATTTTAAGGTAAAAAGTATTTGACAATTATATATATATATATATATATATATATATATATATATATATATATATATAGAGAGAGAGAGAGAGAGAGAGAGAGAGAGAGAGGCTGACAATCTTAAAACAAGAATTTTAAATTTTAGTACAGTTCAAAATTTCTTTTTGGGAGGATGGTTAATTTCTTTTTTTCCAGCACAAAGATAATAATAGAGAAAATGATGCTGATCAGTTCATATAGTCAAAATTGGTTTTTTAAAGCCCTGGCTGCATTTGCAAAAGGAATCCCACAAAAGGAAAAATAGTTTCCTGAAGAAAATGAACTGTCTTATGATCCAAATGCTCTGAGCTTGGTAACTTGGACAAACTTCCTTTGGTTGAAGTAATTTAAACCTGGATATTTTTCCCATGGAGGAAAAGATCTCCCTCTCCACTTTCTCCATGAGTAAGTTATCGTCTCAGACAAGATATTTGTGTATTACAGGATAACCACATCCTTACAGAGTAAAAATATTTTGATGTTCTAGCAAAAACATGCTGCTTTATATTTGTTGAAATTATTCTAACATTCAATTTCCAATGCATCGTGGTAGGATCTGTCTCCTTTTAGAATGATACACAGTGTGTGGAACTTTGAGTGTAACTGGTTCAGTGTTCGTTTGAAATAAATTTCTGTTTTTAGAAATAGATCCTACACTTATTGGAAAGCAAAACGTGGAATTTGATAACTCTAGAGTAATAAAAAAGTTGTGTGGTCTGAAGTAAAATATGACATAGCTTCTCTATATTGCCATCCAATTTCCCCTTTTTAAAGGGGAATTTAAAACACGAATGCAATATCGTTGCTTTTTTATTTAATATGTCCTGCGTCTGATATCCTGTAAAAACTGTGGCTTTTTCAAGGAAGATACAGCTTGAGTTTCCTGAGAGAAAGGGGAGAGAAAAGATAGAAAGATCTGGAGACAGGGTGATAGACGCAGACAGCCCTGAAACCCCGACAATCTTCACTAACCAACCCAGGGCCGGTGCTCCAGGTCCAGGGGAGGTGTCTGCCCTGTGGCTTCCCCCCACTGAATTCCTCTTATGGCCAGGATCCCCTTTTAATTTTTATAAACCCCCATGTGTGCCCCCCAGACCTGGCCTCATGCTGGGGGGCTGAGTAAGACATTTGACAAATGGCAGCTGTTTTTTATTACATGATCTCCACATATTTATAGAGCCAAAAAAGGAAACCTAAGGTACCAGTCATTTATCTCTGTCACACATGTTGTCCCTTGGCCTGTCTCTCCCTGCAGCCTCGCATCACACAACGTCTCACGGTGGGCCTTGCAGCAGAACCCAGAAAAACAGAATATCTGAGTGGAGTCAGGGTGATTCCACCAGGTAGGAAAGAAAAAGAGAGAGGAGACAGCACTGGTGACTGAATCTGAAGACGTAGCTCCCCGGGAACTCCAGGCAGCCAGCTAGGTTTCAGAGGCACAAATACCAATAACCAGCTAGGTTTCAGAGGCACAAATACCAATAAGTCCCGTTTGTATAAAAAATACCTTAATTTTGTTTCTTTCTATCACCACAGAAAGAGTCCTAACGCTACCGTAATTGTTAAACTTGCTTTTTCGCTTGTTTATTTTATAAAAAGCCAGAATTTTAATTCTTTTTTTTTTTCTTTTGGTACCAGGGATTGAACTTAGGGGCACTTGACCACTGAGCCATATCCCCAGCCTTGTTTTGTGTTTTATGTAGAGACAGGGTCTCACTGAGTTGCTGTTGCTGAGGCTGACTTTGAATTCGTGATCCTCCTGCCTCAGCCTCCCAAGCCACTGGGATTACAGGTGTGCACCACCCCACCTGGCTAGAATTTTAATCTTATTATAATAAGTGGTTGGTTCAGTAACTTCTCATACATCCAAAGGGAGCATGGTTTTTTGGTATCTGAATCTGCAAAACTACTGAAGAGCGCTTTCTAGAGTGAAAATCCTGAGAGGGTATAATAATCACTAATTTCAAGATAATATCTTAGAATAGACATAAGGCTAATTGAAGACTTTTGTGTATGTGAATGTATACATGTATGTATGTGTAAATCAATTTTTAGCTACTATTTTTTTTACGTAGATTTCATCCTGTATACTTGCCCTTTCAAAAGCAATCATATTTGGATCACTCTGAATGTTTGATGTGCTTCTAAATAATATGATGCTTCTATGAAATTGCAGCATATGGAAGCTTCTCATTCCAAATAATATATAGAATATGTTCACAAATTACGTATAAATGCATATAAAATTATAAATAATAGGTATAATAATTATAGTATTTAAATCTGTAATGGAAACTATATTAGTTTCCATCTGTTTTTTTGTTTATTTGTTTTTATTTTAATATTATTTTGCCATCTGTGTCACAAAGTTTACAGAGTTAACAAATTTTGTTAATACTTATGCATTGCAAACCAAAATGTGGGGAGAGTTGATTGAAGTTTTAAAAAATTTTCCTCCAAATGACCACAAGGAATAACAATAATAATGACAGGCAGAGGAAAATCAGGAAGGGGAAGGAAAATTCTAGTTATACTTCACTACCTGATTATGTCTAGTTTTTTTTAAGTTTCAAGTAACCAAATATCAAACCAGAATAACTTCAGGAAAAAAAAAATAAAGCATTATTGTTTGTTCTTCTTGCAGAAAGATACTGAAAAACCCCGAAAGGAGTTGATTAACTAATCGTGATGGAAAAGGGGCCAGGGTTGCTCCAGAGACTCAGCAGAGGTGTGGATGAGACATTTCCTTGATGATGACAATGGCAGTTAGAATAATTTTAAAGTAAACATTTACTTTAATATAGAGCATGTCACGCTTTTAATGAATGACTGTATTTACATACTCCATAGCAAATCTTTGAGAAAGTCCACATTACAGTTTCCCAAACTAAAAAAAAAAAAAAAAAAAAAAAGCAAAACGTAAAGACCAAGAGATTAAATAAATTTATCAAGATTTCACTTCAAATAAGTAGCAGAGTGAGGTGCTGAACATGGATGAGTGTGAGAAACCAAAGTGAGAGCATCCAGCTAGGCCTGAGACAGGCCATCCTCCAAACACCTCCCTGTTTCTGCTGCTCAGCTCAGAATGCCAAAACATGGACGAAGCGATGCTGATGGCTGTAGCTTGGATCAGGTATCTTCCTTTGGACCAACATCCTAAAACAAAGGCCCGATCACCATGCAGAGATTGGTGGCCCTTTGTGATCTGGGAAAGTCTTGAAGTGCTAGACAACCTTGCCAAAAGGACATCAAGAATCTCCCTTCCACTTCCATCCTGTCTCCCAAGACAGTCTTTTTCAGAATCCAGGCTCTTGGTCTCTCTCCTACGGGATTCAGTGAACTCTGCTTTACAGTGATGGGCTGCTCTATGTTTGCCTCTGGAAAGCTCTAGAATGCAGAATCCAGTTCTTCTTCTTCAGGTGTCCTGCCAAGTCCCCCAGTCGCTGCCCACGGTAGGTGACTTGATGACTAGTCAATTGTTGAATTAAGAGATGACAGGTGAATGTAAAGAAAAAAGAAGGCCACCCCCCTGCAATCACACACGGAGTGGGATGGGCAAAGGCAACCCAAAGGGGAAATAATAAGAGGGAGTAAAACAGGACCTGTGCATCCATCTGAAAACCAGCACGGGAAAATAACATTATTTTTAGCTTCAGTTTCATGATTCAGCCTTTCCAGTGTAAATGATTTATAAGAGGAGTAAGACAAATATCGGGTTTGTGGGAAATGTGAATTAATTTGAGTCTAAAATTAGAAAAACCTTTCCGTTGGGCAGATGATGGCGGGGGAAACAGGGTGAGAAGAAACTGATGGAAACCCAGGGAAGACACCGCAGAACCACAGACCCTGCAGGCTGCCGGGCTATTGATCAAGGAAATGGCCAAGTCAAAAGTCCAGGGTGACCGACGGACTCCACAGAGAGACAAAAAGCACAGGAAAAGAAGACAGATATGAAAGGCCATAAAATTCACATCTTATTTGCGCTGTAGACCTGGCTTGGGGAACTAGTGGGAAACCGCCATAGACTGTATGTAGAGATCCAGATCTTTCTGCTCATTTACATGCTAGTGCAAATGAGTCAATCTATATGTTACCAGTTATTTAATTGTGGAAGAAAAAGTCGGATCTCTGTTAAATTAATACCAATAACCAAAGGTGCATGGAGCAGATTTAGAAGAACCAGGATTCCTGACTTAGGTACCATACAACACTGGGCATTCTTGAAGAGAAGTCCAGATAGGAAATACACATATTCTCTGCTAAATTCTCATTGGCTCAGAAAGATTGTAGTCTCATTGGCCTAGGATATCTTGGTCTTGCTTTCACACTATATGCTATGTGATCTTGGGTAGATTACTCAACCACTCTGGGCCTAATTTATCTCTGGATAAGTCTTAATTTCTACCTTTGTAAAAATGTGGTCATAAAACCACTGCCTGGGGATAGGGATGCATGGAGTTGCCACGTTCTGTGATTGGCACTTTATAAGCGGCACCATTGATGTCATTATTGTTCCTACTTTTGGTGAGTGGTCTCCAACATGAAGTAGGATATCTACAGTTCAGAGTTAGTGTGAGGTTTTTGACCATTCAATGTGAGATGAAAATAGATGAACTTACATGAATGTGTGTGTAGATGTACACACATAAAACCTTAAAAAATAAAAAGAATTTTGCTTTCCTAATACTAAAAGTGTGGACCAAAGTTCTTGCTATGATTTGCTGCTCCTACCTGCTGCTCACTCCCTTCGTAGAAAGAGGTGCCTGAGTTTTCTGAGACAGACTGGGGCAAAAACGAGGCAGCCCTCCCTTTGCCTATATTGTATTGAAATGATTTATGTACCGAATTACTTCATCTTCAAAAACAAGTCACAAAATAAGCAAGAGTCTTGAAAGCAGTCCTTCTAAAGAGACTCTGAGTGAAATCTGGTACTGGAAATATGCCATTTCCAGAAGGCTGTGGGGAAATGGCAGACCCAGCATCCCAGTCCCTCTCTTAGCTCCTGCCCTGCCACAAGGACACAGGAAGGAGGAGGAGGCAGTGGCAAGAGGAAGAGTGGGTCAGCAGCAGACTGCCACTATCATCGGCAATGCATATCATCGGCAATGCAAACGAGTAGGAAAACACAATTTATTTTAAAATATCACCTCTTCCTTTAATTTTTCTATTGTTCTAATTTCACTTTATTTATTTATTTATGATGTTCAACTGTGAGGGATGTGGTCTTGAACAACAAAAAATTAAATGCATCACTGAACAAAACAGGTTTGGAAACTGCCCCAGTCAAGCAGAGTGAGTCTCTTGCAATTCCAGGTACTCTCACTTAACCAGAGGAAAAGGAAAAGAGTTTCAGTCGAATCTGGAAATAAATATGCAAATATGAGTATTTTATTCCCAGGTAAAAGAAAAGGAATTACTAGTATTCATTCTATTTTATTCAATCTGTTATTAAATAGTATATGCTCAAAAAGCGTAGCATGTACCACTCACCTCTCCTACTTCCTCTGGATCTCATCCCCAAACGTGTTAAAGGACATATTTTATCTTTCTTTCTATCTCCCATCAGGCCATTGGTAAGCTTTCCAGAGCCTGGGAGAGTTGAGGATCTCAAAGCCCTCGCTCGTCTCTAGCAAGTTAAGGAAATGGCACTGAAATACAAAAATTACCTTCAGAAAATTGTGACGGGACATTATATCGTTGAGTCTCTTGCTATCTCAAAACTGCTTGTTTATTCTTAGAAATATCTACCTACCAATCCATCAACGGAATGAATGTTCTGTTTCTAGAGAGCATCCGGGCTCACCTTCAAGAGTGCCTCCAGAGTGATTTAATTATTCATTCTCTCTAAGAAAGCTGGTAAGGTTTCGCAAGGTAGTATGCATTGGGTGTTGATGCGCCCCCAGGCCTATTTTATTGTTCAATAAGAATAAAATACAACGGTATTTTTTATCCTTCAGCTTCACTTTGCTTGGCTAGACAATGTTCCCAATGAGTATAATATTCTAAACAGGCTTTCCGATTTCTCATCCTTCAAGCTGAGCCATTCCAGTTCTCGTAAGCCAACCCTTGATTCTTGGAACCATAAGACACTCCCCAGTTGGACCGATTTGTGAAGCAAGAATGCCCTCATAAGTCTGCTTTGTACTTGACTGACCTTGAAATGGGAATTTGCGCCTGCTACCCTCTATTTGTGAGTTGGGAGTGAGCATCATCATGCTACCCCAACACCTCACGTGTTTCTGGGGCGAGGTCTGAAGTGGTCGAACGTTGGCCTGGTGCAGCAGAATTCTCGGGTATTCGAAAGGCAAGTGGGACATGCTGCTAATGGTCCTATCGGTGCCAATTTCCAGATGGAACTCTGGAGCTGTACTGAGTTCACTTCTTTTGAAAATCTGTTCAGCAAGTGCTCCCAGGGCTGGTATGGGCTCTGGGGCCCGTTTGTTTTTCCTAGTCACCATGGAGTTGCTAGTTTCAATCGCAGCTACAAGAGCATCCCAGGGACTTGGAAAGAAGGGCCAGTGCCAGAGCCCACTGGCTGTCTTTGGAGACGCTGAAGGGTGAGTAGCAGGAAGCAGTAAACCAAAAACCATAGCTGCCAATAAATGACCTAGACACTGTTTTCTTGGCGTTACTGTCCCAGCTCTTCATGGCTACGCCAATCAAGTCAAATGGAGGGGTGGGGGAGGGGAAGCAAAGTTTTCCCAGGGATCCCTGGAGGTAAATCTCTTAGCTCCAAAATGAGTGAAACTGGTTTTTATTATAAGATCAGTTTTTGCAGAGTTGGATCTGAGTTTGGATTCAGAATCACTTAGGCTACACAAGCTACAACTTTGCAAATCTTAGTTTTTTTTTTGTCTGTAGTATAGGTGTAAGAGTGCTTATTCAGTGCAATTGCTTTTAGGGGCATATAGGACAAAGCGCACAGAGCCTGACGCAGAGGAAGCACCAGTCAGTGACTGCAGCTTCTGCTATTCTGGCCTTTGTAAATGAGACGAGTCAATATTGACACAAAAGCATATCACCAGATAATAATTTAATGCTGACTTTTTAAGGTTTTCTCTATATTTCATTCTAAAGCTGAGAAGTCATGACATTTTAGAAGAAAAGCTGTATTTTTTAAAAAAAAAAATGTATTTGAATTTCCTAGTCTGTGAAACTCCAGCATTATGTAATTTCTGTGGCTGCTAAGTTTTATACATCTTGCTTTGCTTAGTTAGGAATCAAATGCTTTCTTTGACAATAATCGTTTTCACAAACACACTGTATGAAAGGTGATATGTGTGCATTTTGAGGGAATAATTTTAATAGCATGATTGATTTAAACTCCCTCTGTGTTCCTAAGTTGACACCACCCACCCCTAAATGGTATGGTTGGGCTACAATTAATGACAGAAAATGCTCTTGAACAATATATCAAAATTCATAAAGCCCCAGGAGAGAAAAGGCGCCACAGTAAGTTAACGTTTGGAAGTTCTGGGTCTGGACACCTTCTAGCCGGTTCTTTCTACTGTAGAAAAAGGGAGGCTTCCTCATTGTCCTGCGCCTCCCTCGTTTCTCTCCCTCTCTCGGGCTCCCCAGAGCCCCCATCAGTAGTGATTATAATGCCACACTCTCTTTTGGAGACATTGTTTCAGTGGAACTGGAAGATTATTTTCTTGCCATTTGAAGTTTCTGCTGTCACTGAGGTATGCTGGCCCAGGGACTTAAAAGCTGATCCTTTATTTATCATGGTTAAATGCTTGATAAGCAGAGAAAGGTTTTGACATTCAAACTGGCCCATTCTGGAACCTTTTAAAGGGATTGCTCACTCCTGCTTTTAAATAAAACTCAAGTGAAAAGGTTCTGGATTTAATAACACGAAGCAGAAAAATTATTCCTTTCCCTCGGAAAGTTTTCAGCTGCCTTCTGCAGATACTGGTTGGAGGGTAGAGGCTGGGGCTGAGGAGTGAGGTTAGCTGACAGGGCCAGTGGAGTCCTGTTACAGTGGTGGAAATTCAGGTCCCTCTTTGGTCTCTGATAGCTCAACAGAATAATGGGAGGGAGCATTGGCAGGGAAGTACTTAGGTGTCTGCAATTGTATATACTGTGTATACCAAATAAGTGAAGGTGTCCTTCAATGTAGGACACTATTTCCAGGACCACAGTGAAGTCAATGGCAGTGGGTCTTCCAATGGATTTCATACTTAACAAAATCTCTCTTTCTCTGTCTCCCCTTTCCCAACCCCATTGTCTCCCTATGAAAAAAGTCGAGAAGGAGTGGACTCAGACTGACAGCTTGAGATACAGTAAAGGGAGGCAGAGAGAAGCCTCTGGCACTGAATCTGTCAGTTTGATTCACTATTTTATCACTTGGAGAACAGAATTCAAAAATTTCCCAGCGTGCCTATTTTCTTTTTTCCTTCATAGAAGGAAAAGAAAAACCTCTTCCAGAAAATCAGAGATCTACTGTGTTTCAATGAACTGAAAATCTTCCTAAATGAATGGCAAGAGAAAAAAAACTAATAAACCTCAGCCATCCAAGTTTCACATTAAAAAAAAAAAAATCTTCATTGAAGGCACTAGGGTTGGGAAACAGAATTCCTATTGAACAGCCAGGCTTAAAATAGAGTCAGAACAAAGGTAACATTTACAAGCTCCAAAATGTTTTTGCTAGGAGACTTAAAAATAATAATAGTGCTAATAAAAGGAATGAGTAATGAGGCCATGGGCTATTTCATAATTCTGAGACTGCCATCCACATGTGGACAATTGCAGACACTTCTCGCTGATCCTGACCGCTGTGATGTTTCAAAGACCCATTTATTCATTTCATTTATCTCCCTCTGTGGCCAAATTACTATCACTTGCTGATCCCGCCTTGGTTTCGTTTCTAGCAGTTCAATCTTGTTCAGGATGCCCAATTGATAAACAGAAGAAGTGGGTGTTCGGATCAATGTAGCTTAATTATAATCCTGTTTTCTGAGTCTTGCTCATTTTCTCTTTCATTTATTCTAATAAAATGAGACAGTCGGGTGCTGAGTGCTGCCTGCATATTCTAGTCACTGATTTTTATTTTTATTTTTTTGAGTTATACGTACACAGCTTGATTGTCCACGTTAAAAGCCACAGAGAAAGTCTTTTTGATTTCATTCTAAATGGCACAATGGAAATGAGCTTACAAACATCTTTTTCCCTCTGCAAGATCCTCTTGCTTTCATTGTGAAGACGACAATAAAATGAAAACACAAATGTAAAGAATTATTGGTTTAGATGTTTTTGGTCTTCCTTTCAAGCTATCTTTTGAAGTTTACCCCTCCAACGACAATGCTGCAGCCACCAGAGCTTCAAGTATTTCCCCCACCGCCTGTGCCTTTGCAAACATTCTCTTAGTATTAAAACAAATCAGAATCAGGAGGTATCTAATTGTGCTGGTTTTGATTTTGTTAATACAAAGTGAAAGATTAAAACGGAGCAGTAAGAGCAAAAACATTTCTTAAAGTGACAGCCACAGCAAACCTTGGAAAGGCACATAAGCTCAGAACGTGAACTTGAAAACTTACACATATTGCAGGAAAGTACAATCATTACAGAGGTTGCTTCATAACCTCTGTTTGAAATGTCAGTGTTTGGCGAAAGGCACCACTGTGAATGCTTTCAAATAAATCATAACTGCTTCCCCCTGTAATATTTATAAGTTCTCATATTAGATTTGTCACTCTTGGTGGCAGTCGGGGTGTTTTTGTAATGGTCTCGGTGCTTTTCCAACACACCTCTTCTTCTGTCTTGATTTTTCACCTTTCTCATGCTCTTCTGATTCTGCTACCCTCCGACTTGTACTTCAGAGTTTCCTGATTGCAATGCCATTACTAAGCTTCTTAGGGACAGTAATCATACAGATGCCCCAAACGCAAGAAACTTCCAAGTCTTGTACTGGGAATAACTTGAATGAAAAGGATCTCAATAGTTATTCTATTGTTGCTCCTTGAGGCCATATAGCAATTCCTTTTTGTCATGGCTGTTACTGTCTTGGACACTTTTTTATATCTCACTCAGCAAGTTACTGGGCAGGGTTGGGGTGTGGAGGAATGGTATAATTTTCCCTATTCAGCACTTACCATAAAAAGTCACTACTAAAAATTAGAGCACAATCTATACTTCATTTCAAAAGTTTCAGGGCGTTATTACATCCCCATTCCCTCTAGTGAACATATTCTCCTCCACTCAGAAAGTAATTTCAGGCAGACTTGGAAAAATAATGAAAATTCTCTAGGACTTCCTGAGTCCATGGATTTTACCCTTTGTAAGAATCCTAAATTGAGTGAACTCACCTCAACACAATTTTGTGCTTACATTTGCAACTTATCTGAGAAAATGAAAAGGATCCTGATAAGGTAAAGTCTAATTCATGCTTTGGTGTGAACTAATCATCTACCATTCTTTGCAATACATTTTTCAAACCCCAAATTGGAAAATGTGGTTTGACCACAGAAAATGGAGCATTTGGGCTGGTTGCTATAATCAACACCTATTACACATTCAATCATAACTTCATTCATTTAGGTAACAGGGAGTATAATGCTCGTCAGCTGAGGTATGAAGGATAAAGAGGAACTGACAAGATAAGCAAGGATAAAGAGGAATTGACAAGATAAGCAAGTAGAAGAAGGATAAAGAGGAATTGACAAGATAAGCAAGTAGAAAAGTATTTTTTTAATGTGAAGACAGAGGTGTGTGATGGGGGGGCATATGTAGAGAACTGCATAAGTTCATAATTTTGTAGTTGTAAAGGGGAGAAGAAACCAGACATGTAGGTAGGACATAGATCTTGAAAGGTTTTGTGTATGGATGAAGAATTTTGAGCAGGGGACAGAGATGCTCAGATTTGCATCTTAGGAAGGTGTCTAGTGTATGGAGAATGGAGAATGGATGGAAGAGGGGCCGGCCTGTAGGCAGGACCATTGGGAAGCTGCTGGAGGCAACTAGGTGAGAGGCTATGAGAGCCCACTTAGCTAGGACAGGGCATTGTAGAGAAAGGGCAAGAGGAGAGAATTGGCAGAACTTAGGGAACAATATAATATGATAAGTGAGACAGAAGAAAGGTCTCTTCAGACATTTTTGTGTGGTAGGTGCCATGTTGATTTATCTGTATGAAGCTGTGTGTCCACCTACGTACCATTTCCTTCTCCGGCACCCTGTTGTTTCTGTTGTGAACCTATATCCTCTCTCATTTTTATATATCCTTACTGAATTGTTCCATCAACATGCAAGCATGCTACAATAGCCCTCTCAGCTTAAAACAACAACAACAACATCAAAAAACTTCTTTGACTCCATTTTCCTCTCCAATCAATATTTTGACCTTATAATAGTCTCTCTCCACACTTACAATCACAAATTTGTTAAAACACAAATTATAACACAACAGGTGAATTTTCATCAAGAAAATATTTTCTGCAGTTAACTACTAAACGAGTTTAACTTTTTAATGATTTTTTTTACATTATACCTAAGTCTTTTATAATTGATTTAACTGACATTAGCTTCATTGGGATTAATGCAATATTCTGTTACTTTTATAAAAATGTTTCAATTATTTAATCATTTCATTTTACCTGAATTAAAGTTTACTGGTCATATTTTTAGTTACTTTAATATTAGTTTTGTGGCCATTATTTTGATGATGTGATGATGTTAATTATTTTCAAGACCAAATTTTGCAGACCTCTATTTTATCAACAAGACTTGTCAGTCAAGTTTTAGCAAACAGCAAATTTTATAGTGAAAAATTTTTAACTATTGCCAGTTTCATTCTATGGTATTTATTTTTATTTTTCAATGATTTTAAGTTGAAAAATATAATTTTATCCTTATTTTTGACTAATGCATAAGGCAAATTATAATAAATTGTCATGTATAACAAAATTGCCCTATTGTTGAAATTTCTGACCTGTTGTAAATTATATTTAGTTCATGCAGGTTTTACGTGATCTCTTATAGTAGAGATGACCTTATCTATGTGCTCTTAATCTCTTCCAGAGTGGATCTACTAGATTTTTCATCAATGTAGAATATGGGAAGCTTTGCGCTCAGATTTCTGCAGGCATGAGACAATGTGAAGCTTCAATAAAAGGGTTTGTTCTTCTGTTTACCGAGTATTAAAAAGAAAAAACAGATTTAATACATGGAGGAAGCAAAGATTGCTGAATTTTTAGCAATGTATGTACTCCATCTCAGGTCTTTTCTTTTTGTGTTATAGACTAACCACCAACTGTGGAGCAAACAGCATTTGCAGATAAATGTGCAAGATCTTGGTGCATGGCCAGTTTAAGCATCTCTGGCTCTGTAGTGGGTCCTGAATCAAACCCATCTTCTCTGTCACCTCAGTGTATGTCTTTATTACATTTCCCTGACCCTTTTATCATTTTCTGTGCACACAGTAACTGGTATATCTTAATGACATGTGAGGAGACACAATTACATTGCACTCAGCTTTGATTCCCTCGCATGAACTTCTGTCCCTTTTCTCCATCTGGCCGTCTGGCATGAAGGCAGTCTCAGGGCATTGTCAAGAGCCATGTGTTTCAAGTGGCAGAAATGTAAGAAAGGATGCTGGGTCTCTCTCTGAGTCACTGCCAAAGGCCAGGTGCCCCACCAAGAACACACACTTGAGATTTTTCATATGAAGAACTGCATTTTATGGAGCTAAACATTGAAATGTGAGCATTAATTTGTTGCAACACCTACAATTTGCCTAACCAACACAGGTCAAAGTTACAGAATCAAATGATGGACAGAAAGTATTACTGGAGTAAAATGGTGGGCTTAAAACATGCCATCAAAATAAAGCAAATTTATTTTAATTCTAAAACAAGTAGAATCGCATAAGAATAAAACCAAAACAATCACCTACTCTTCACTATATTAAATAACTGCAATATGCTGATTGTTTAATTTGGAACTCAAAATTTTAACATCTTCATTTAACCTATGACTTATTTAAAGCGTTTATTAAAGTCACTAACTACAATTTTAGGGTTGACTTTCTGAATGACTTCATAGTGATTAGTGTGAATTTGGAAACTTTGAGGTGCTAATGATTGTATCTTTGCTAGTTAACAAATTATGAAATATAATACTGAATGTTGGCTGTTATGTATCAGAAAGAACAGAAATAATCAAGTAGCCTTTGCAAACTTCAAGCTGTATAACATTCCAGTGGTTTTTTTTTCTTTGAATATATTTTTAAATCACATAGGATGTTGTAAAATCAGTATGGCTTTGTTTAGTCTTTGAACTTAAATTTTTGAAAAATTGGGAAAACAAAACAAAACACAATATCCTGATATGAAAAGTAAAGTTTAGCCACTCGCCCAAGGTTATCCAGGCAATCTGGATAGAATTCAAGCTTCCTTTGTCTGATACCGGCACGGAATTACTACACAGAAAAAGCATTCATAGAGATGCATTTGTAGAAAGCTGAATGTATGTTCTACTGTATTTACAATAGTGCATGACATTTCAAAGTTGAAAAAGTCCTAACTGCTGGATTGTTTCCACACACATCCACACTCTGTCTCTACCAAATATATGTGGTGCTGCTAGCTACTGCTTTAACACCGCTTCCCTCAACCCAGTGAAATGGACAATTGGATGGTAACTCTTAATTCTTCTGTGGAACTCCTGCTGCCTCTAGTCTGACTGCATCCTGAGACAAGTGCTCTAGATCACAAACCCTCACCGAGTCCTTCTACTGCAAGCTACTGGCTGCATTATTGAACTCACAGAAATTTCTGAGCAGCAAGGCATGGAAAGAAAGGCTTACAGGCATTAGTTTTGTGGAAAATATGAAATTAAGTATTTACAGAAAAACAAGTTCTTCAGCTTTGTGGTAAGATACTTAGCAATGGAGCCAGTGACTCACCATAAATCGAATTGTCCCCTAAGACATTGTCAGCCACTCACTACCAATCATGAGTTCAAGCCCAAGTTCACCCCAAGATGAGGCAGATTAACACTGTGCTCCTTTTAATTTCAAGAACATGGGTTCCTATAAAGGAAGTGGTCATTGTTTAAAGGTAAATTGGGAATGGATTAAAATGTGTCCTGTAATTGGCATGAACAAAATTAATTCTTGGTGTCATTTATATTTGGTAGATCATAATTCTGAATAATTGCTTGCTTGTATAATTTTATTTATTTAAGTCAACAGATAGCACTATGTTTTTATCATGTACATCATTCCGTGTTGAAGCACATATATATATATATATATATATATATATATATATATATATACATATATATATATATATAATGCAGAATGGTTAAATCTAATTAACAAATGCATTTCCTCTCATGATTGTTGATCTAGAACAAGTCCCCAACCAGCTATCTCCAAGAATACAACTGTATAGTCAAGGTGCTCAGCATAAACTTGACTTTGAGAATAACATGGTATGGAAAGAGTAGCTGAGAGCCTGAACTCCAGGTCAGATTGAATCAATCCAAACATGAGTCCAGCCACTTGCTCGCTGTGTGATTTCCAACACAGCACATAGTCTACTATTGGTCTGTGTGTGACTTAAAAACATAATGATTCCAACAAGATTTTTGTAGACATTTGCAAGTTAACTCTAAAGTTTATATGGAAATGTGAATAATCTACAATATCTAAAAATAGTTTTGAGAAAAAAGGATAAAATGAAAGGAGTCATTCTCCTTAAGGTATATGCTGCCTATGATGCTTCAACAGGCAAGACAATTGGGAGAAGGCAGGCACACAAACAAGGAAGACAACAGAGAACACAGTAATGGGATGTGTAGAAGCATGACCAAGACATTTGCCCCACATTGTTTTTGATACATTATACTTATAAATAGTGATAGAATTTGCTATTACATATTTATACATGCACATAATATGGCAATATAATTTAGCCAATATTACTCCCCAACACTTCCCCATCCCTAATCCCTGGTCCCTTTTCTCTACTGGTCTCCCTTTGATTTTCATGAGATCCCCCTCCCACCATTTTCCTCTCTAGCTTCCACATAGGACAGAAAACATAGGACCCTTGACCTTCTGAGTTTGGCTTATATCGCTTCACATAATGGTCTTTACTTCCATTCATTTTTCTTTATGGATGAATAGAACTCCTGTTTTTATATATCACATTTTCTTCATTTGTATTTATTCAGTCAATGATTGGCTATGATATTTTTGAAAGTACCAAAATTATTCAATGAAAGAAGGACAGCCTTTTCAACAATGTTTCTGGAACAATTAGATGTTGATAGGGAAAGAAAAGAACATTAAATCTCCTACCTAAAATAAAAACTGACTCAAAATATACCATGAATTTAAATACAAAATGCAAGCTTAAAAACGCTTAGAAATGAACAAGGAAGAGCATCTTCAGGACCCAGAGCTAGGCAAAGATTTTAGACCTGACACCACAAGCATTTTCTTCATATTGATTTTGGACCTCAACCAAATTAAAATATTTTGTTCTGCAAAAATATGTGAAGTAGACAGAAAGAAAACTATGACTTGATAGAAGAGATTTGCATAATAGATTTCTGATGAAGAAATACATAAAGAAGTCTTAAAACTCAACAGTAAAAAATAAATAAATAAAGTCCCATTAGAAAATGGAATAATAACATGAAAAGACATTTCACTAAAGAAGATGTATAGATGGCAAGTAAGTAAATGAAAATATATTCAATGTTATTATCCACTGGAGAATACAAATTAAAAACATAGCAAGAAACCACTATACATTTCTTTATTCAAAAGGCTAAAATAAAAAAAATAGTGATAAACACCAACTATTGGTGATAATAATGTGACACTGAATCAGGATTGCTGTTGCCAGTGGAAAACAGTGCAGCCAGCCACTTTAGAGAAAAAAATCAGGCAGTTTCTTACAAGGTTGAACATGTGTCTCATCAACTTAGCAAGGCCCTAACCAACATCCATCTAGAAGGAATACCTACACCCTTTCATTAAATTCCTTCTTCCTAACACTTGTTGGCACATCAAGATAAGTAACCTCCCAAAATCTGTCCCAGAATACACAGGCCAAATTTACCAAAAGCCAAAGTAAACAGGTGTGTCTACCATGTTGTATTTAAAAAAAAAAAAAACTACAAAACAAAACACCATTCTATCTACTTATGAAATTTCTACATCAGTGTTTAATCTTTCTATCCACACTAATTTATAATGCTCTAGTTTCTTCTTCCATGAAGAGGGATGGGTGCCCAAGATAAATGACTTCCCCTTCCTTTAAAGAAACATTCTCACTCTCACATTGTCTCCTTGAGACTCTCAAATGGCACTCTGGGAGGGATTCCTGTTGAACAGGTTTGCAGCATCTTGTAGACGGTGCATTTTGTGTCCCGAGTCCTTCAAGTTAGGGCTCCTCATCTTCTCAGTCAAATTTCTGTTGGAGTTCAAAACAAAACTGTGATCTCTCATTCTGTCATCCTGAATGAAGAACAGTTGTTTTACCTCTTCTAAGTATTTAAAAATGAAACAAACAGCAAACAAAAAATTAGATAACCGATGTGATGTTAACAGTGATTTATCACTTAAAAATATCAAAATACATGTTGGTGCAGTTGAATGAAAGAGACCTGAGGATTAAGAAATAGACTCCCAGCCTAACTCTTTTCCAAGATTATGTCCACTTCAGCCATCATATGGCATGGGGGAGAGTAAAAGCACCTGTATTCCCCCCATGGGGAATTGAGATGTGAGCAGAAAATGCTGGCAGGGACTCCCCAGGGCACTGAAAGCCAAGGCACTATGTAGCAAAGAGGTACAGAGTGGAATACTCCAGACTGAAATGGAACAGAAGTCACAAATAGAACTCAGGGGATCTGCTCAATCTGCAGGACCCTTGGTCAGCAGGAAGAGAGGCCTGACTCCCAGTGAGCACCTGGCCTGTGTTGCTCATGCCCAGATAACAGACTTGGGCCCTCAGCATTGGATGTGGCAAAGACAAGTCAAAGACCAAGTCAGCAGGGAATCCAGAGAACTGGAGGCCATTGTGTGCTTCATAGCAGTGCTGTCTGCAACCTGGTCAGAACCTGGCGATACCTGCACAAAGGGGAATGAGGAGGAGAGCAAAGCTGAAAAGCTACTCATCTCTAAAGGACGGGTTAACCTTGAAGCCTTGCAAGGAAACCAGGAGTAATTAAATTATCTCAAAGAATTAGAGGATCAAGAAATTGTATGTTTACCTGCTGAAGTTGTGACTTTTATTTAAAATAGTAATAAACCTCTTAGTGAGATTGTTAACATCCATAACCAGGAGTTTTTATTATTATTATTATTTGCCAAAAGAATGGGGTTCAGATTTTAAAGAATTGGTTTCAGGTTCTGGGTATCCTAGGATGCCCTCCTCCCCTCTACCCTATTTCATTCAAAAGAGCATCTCCTCAAAGAGGCCTTGCAGACCACTGTCTGAAATAGCCCCTCTTCCCCTCACTTCTTTCCTCTTATTTTATTCTTCTCTGGTGTCTACCACAATGTGCCACTTAATTACACATCTAGTGATCTCTTTTCCCTGCTGAAAACTTGTTTATTTTGCTTAAAATTCATCTAGTGCCACATGATAGATGCTCAATAAATACATGTTGGGTAAATTGGTAAATCCAGTATAAGTCCTTCAACTTCTTTCTTGCTTTTCTCAGTTGTAAATTATTGATAATGTCAACTTTAACACATTGGAAATAAAAAAATAAAGAAAAGTATACCTATAGAAGTATTCCATGAATTCTATATCTACAAATAACTGGTAGCTTGTGTCTCTTCTCGTGGGGATATTTGACTCAGGGAACCTCAATGATATCACCAAATCCCAAAGGTTTTTATCCATAGTGCCTGGGCAAAGGACTACTGTGTTAACCGCAGTGTATCTGCTTTCTCTTATTTGGGATTAGAAATAACAATGGAGACATTTTCTGCTTCCATTCTCTTTAAAGTTTAAATTCCTGCCTGCTGCCTACAAGATCTGGAGTGATCTGGACTCAGTTTTCTTCTCAGGCCAACTGAACCCCGTCCTTGTTGACAGCTAGGGCATAGGCACACCACCCTTCACTCACTTGAAGACTCCTTTTGTTTTCCAGTGGAGGCCTTTATTCCCTTCCTCCCATCTGAATATCTTTCACAGGAGCTCCATGAGGTTGCTCCTTTTCATAATTTGGGATTTGGCTCAACATCCATCTCTTCAAATGATTCTTTCCTGACCACTTTGGATTGGGTGACCCTGCCAGTGTTTTTCACACTCTCCAATCTGCAGCAACCACTCTCTAGGAGGCTAATATTTTTCTCATAGAAATCAATAATTAAAATTTTATTTTTTTCATAGCATAAATGTTCTAATTTCAGTTTCTGGACATTCAATTACCAAAGGGAGTTCTCTCATGTAACAAGAGTTCTTTATCAAAATTTTAGTTACTCCACTGAGTAACTGATGCTGGTTTTGGAAAATAATTGCTACTAAATGCTGACTTTTGGGGATTATGATTGATTAAAATCTGAATTTTATTATCCTCCACAATGATTTCAATGGCAAATTTACACATCTACAAAATAAATAGATTTCTTTTGTTTTTCTTGGAACTAATTTTAAAAGTTGATCAATTGAAGGTGAGTCTATGTAAAACTTAAATTGCTATTATTATTCTCTGAATATAAGCAACCCATTTTTCTTTTAATAATTATTTTACAGGAACTTATATAAACAGATATTGGCTAGGAATTTTTGTATGGTCCAGAAACTAGAGTTAGATGTCAAAGCTAAGAAAAAGATTCTACATATCCCGCATTTTTAATTCAGAGAGATAGTTATGGCCTCTGACTTCTAGGACATGACCTTCCCCTCCTGCTCAAATCAGTATATCATGAGCCCTGGGAATCTTGGAAAAGGAGTAAGTTTTGTGGAGGCCAAATAAGACAGTGGCTTGGATAGAGCCACTCATAAACAATAGAGGCTCCTGCAAAGAGAGGGACCTGTGATCTCTTCCCTAACTGAACAGCCTGGCTCATTCTGTGGAGCCCTGAAAGGAACGTGGAGAGACAGTTCTTTAAAGTGTGCTCTGAGGGATTAAGAGTACCACACATAATTGTTCTCAAAGCTTGTAAACCCGCAATGGAAAATTGAGATGCTTCATCACTTATGTCCCCTGATGTTGGGAGGAACACTTGATTAGAGAAAACCCAACCTGCTTCTTGCCTAAGCCTGTTGACTAGCTCCTTCCTGCTAAATTTGAAAGAACAGAAGTATAGCCTAAGATAAAGATAGGGAAAGCCACCTCGGCATTCTGTGGCCCTCAGAGAGAAGGAGGAAGGTACACATTGATTCTAGTGCAACTACATGTAAAGCTACTTGAGAGGAAAGGAGTTGTGGGATTTCTCAGGTCCAGTCAGTTTGGGGGATGCCCAACATGAAGAAAATACCAGGATATGTACCTATGGAACCGTATAGCTACAGGTGCACATAGCTGTCCTTTGGAGGCAGACGTTGGAAGGGACTGAATTGAGCTAAACAAGAAAAACATATGCACTACCCACCTGCAGACTCTCCAGAGATCACCTTGATGTTGGAGGTAACAGAAGAAGGGGATATCGTCCTCCCACCATAATAAAGATATTCATGTGCATCAGCTTCTAACACTTTAATCCTTTCCTCCTGCCACCAACATTGGAAAAGCAAACCAAGGGATTAATTACTAGATGAGATTATCCCATAAATGACTGAGAGAAGTTTGAATTGGCCCATGCTTCTCTAGGTGTCTATTATGTAGAAGGATATAAGAAAGTAATTAATCCATTTCGTATGTATGCCCCAAAGAGTAGACTCCCCAGTAAATGTGTTATACACATCATTCTCACTTCATAGTGGAATATGTGTGGGCCTTAAAATCAAAATGCAATAAATTAAAGTTAACATAATTAAATTAGGACTTCAGAACTATAGGCTCAATTGGACTCTTGCTATACACTTTAAATAGACTGAGTGGGTGTCTCCTGAAACCATCACTGGACTAGCAAGGTGAATTATACAAATGATTATTTTTCTGGGAGATATTAGGAAATAGCAAATTCAAGGATTTAACTAAAAAATGTAGAGATGGGGACCTCCATTCTTATATGAATCTCTGATTAAAACTCTGTGAAAGTAATTTTAAAAAGAAACCCCATTTGCCATAATTTCACTTGGGTGAATAATTTACTTTCATGAAGTTTGGCTGTTTTGATCATTTTCAAACGGACTTTCATTTTAAGCCCAAATCAATCAAACTCATCATAAATATTGAGATTGATTTTTGAGGTCAAAAACCTGAACAGCCATACTGCTACAGTTCTTGAAGGATTTAAATGTACTTTGCATTTCAATATGTAAACTTAATGGGTACATAGAACTGAAATCAAAATCATTGAAGGGAAAATTGAAATTTTTCCTCTATTGGAAGACAAATTAGATGATTAAGCCTGAAGTTAGAAAAGTTCCCAGAGCTTAAGTGTTAAGAATTCAGTGCAGAAAGTGAGGCAGATATTGAGAGAGAGGATTACATGAGCTTTTCAGTGGAGAATAAAAAAACTGATTTGCCGAGGCTCATTGTCATGTGTGAAATGATCAACAGCTGTACATCAGCAGATGAACCTCTGTTTTGTATACACAGGTGTCATTAGGAGTTCTAGGCCATGTCTGTTTCTATATGCATATGAAATCATATTAACAAAATCTTCCAGTTGAGCCTCGGGTGCCAAGAGTTTGTTTCTTTAATGTGCTGAGAGGCGCAAACTCATCCTCTTCTTAGAAGATGCTTTTTTTTTTTTTTTCAGTATTTGTGGCGAAAGTCTGACCAGAAATGATCTTTCAGTAAATTGTTCTATAATTGCTTTTCTGTAGCGTATGTTAAGACAATTTATATTCAGAAAATGCCAAAACTGAATTATAACTAAAAAAAAAAAAATCAAGTCAATCATCTGGCTGGCTAGTGCCATGAAGACATAAACCAAGGCTTGCTGAACTTCGAGATCTAAGTCCAGCTTCGCTCTGCAATAAACAACTGTGTAATTGTTATTTATTTTGAGGAATGTATATTTTCATAAACATACTTAGATTACAAAAGGTTCCCCTCATGAAGTTACCGTGCTATGGGTTTATTTCACTCCCACTCTCTCCCATCTGTTATAGAAGATCAAGAGTTTCCATGTCACAATCCACCCTCTAATTGCAGCCTCAGTCCTGGTCCCTCTACTTAGCATGTTGTACCCTGAGCTAGTAAGACAACTGGATTTGATCCAACTGTGAGCTTGGAAATAGCAGTAAAGGGAAGAGAGAGTTCCCCTTATCTGGAAGGGTACCTCTCTGAAATCACTGTACTTACTTAGCCTTATTTTCTACATAAGAAACTCAGAAATAAGAAAAAATAAACAGATTTTTATTTAAAACTTAGACTTTTGGGAAAGCACATATTCATCAAAATGTCAGAATCCTACAATACTTTATTAAGAGAATATATTTATGTGATTTGCTTTATTAACAAAACTATTTCTTTTTCCTTTCCTAGATAATAAGTTTAGCAAAGAAGCAGTCTCAGAAGGGAAAAGCCACAACTGTAAAAAGAGGAAGTGAACATCTGCCTAGTCATCCAGGTCAGCCACATTGATGCTAGCAATCAAAGGATGGACAGATGTCCTGTCAAGAAACCCTCACGTCCAGATGAAATGTGAAGTCTCAACTATGACTTACGAATCAGCAAAGCCGGGTTACTGACCTATATTCAGTAGGACTTCAAGGGATTTGGAGTATAATAAGCATTAGGTGGATTTAAGTCATGTTATTATTCATATCCTTGTATTACTGAATTTTTAGTCCCCAAATTACTAGAGAGGTTTAGCTTCTTATCTGTGTAGATTTGTGGTTTGTCTTATCAATGACACTGGTTTATTATTATTGTTATTGTTATTATTATTATTGAATACTCTGGCTCTGTTCCAAGAAAATAACAAGTTCTTGTTTCTTTCCTTTTCTTTTTGAAAGTTGAAATGGGATGAAATAGTCCGGTGTTGAGTTAACCCAATAGGTCAGTCATTTAACATGGTGTAGGAGATGAGCAAGTAGCTGTAAAGCCTTATCATGTTTTTCTTCTTTCTTTATAATCTTGTGGCACCAGGAGGTCAATTTGATTCTGGATTCTCGAGCCACAGTATTAGCATATATGTTAAAACCAGCTCCATTGATGAATATCTGTAGGAGGTTAGATTTCTACCAAAAAAATGTTTATAGATTGTGTCGATTAAGGTATCTATCACCGAAAGGAAAATCACTAAACTGGAAGTTTTCTTCATTTCAGAATTAATTATAATCAGAAAAATTAGCTAAGTCATGTAAAAGAGTAGTTATAGAAGGAAGAAACTACCAGACATACACCTCAAAATTTCTACATTTTTTTTCTAGGAAGATTTCCACAAAGATGTGGCTTTTTACTTTTCTAAATTACATGGGAAGAAAGGAGGAAGATCCGGAAGATTGGGAGCAACTAAAGTCTGTGTGTTTATTAATCAGGCCTTATTATACTTCCTTTGTTTTGAGTAAACTTGCTAATCTCTGTTGGAATGGATGTTACTAAACCTGGTGAGTCATCCTAAGAAAGTGACCTCGGCTTAGAAACCAAAAGGAGACAGGTTTAAGGGATAAACCACATTCCTCAAATAATTTTTTAAAAGGTGGTTAAAGAAAAGATGACATTGATATATATTTCTGCCTACGAGAAGATGGAAGAAGAGAATACAGATCAATGAATATTTATTTCAACTAGAAACGTCTTGGCTGAGGTCTGGTTTAAAACACAGATGAAAATATCATCAAAGAACTCAGAGCAAACCTATTTTATTGGTAGAGCAGCAGCTAAGAGCAAAGCACTTATCACACTTCTGCTAACATCTTATTTTAAAATTTGTTTGAGTGGTTTTTCCCTTCCCCTGGAATAATGTGTAGTAATTAAAACCAGCAAGTTCCTGATTAGTATGAAAATGTTACTGTTATTAAATTAAGAGTAATAATGCCTCTGTGCACGTCGCTGGCTAAACCCTGAAGGATACTTTAGGCTTTTTGTGTATAGAATAAGGACCTCATTGGTACAAGGACTGGGAAAGGGATGCTAAGAACAGTGGATCTTTCGAAATGGCAAGGACATTTTTCTTATTGTGAAATTGGCAGTGCACAGTCACCAGAGAGAAACTTGGCCAGGCCATACAGATCTGGCAATAACTTCCATGAGACCCAGGATCTACCTGGCAAGGAAGTTATTAAACCCTATTCTTTAACCATTGTATTTAATAATTAAACTGAATACAACTGGCCAATTGCTGGCCCAAAGTCCCAAGCTATTCTCTCAGCCTCTCCCATCCCCATATAAATTTATTTGTTCCAGCTGATCTGCAATCATTAGGGCTTGTGGACATCAGTTGAGACTGTTGAATCTGATGGTCTGTCTCATGATGAACTTTGTTCATGTTTTGATAACCTTTTAAAATACCCATAAAAGCAAACACTTAAGAACAAGCTACTAAGGTAGAAAGAAATTCCACATTTTCTAATGGGACAAGTAAGTCATTTCCTTTTATTGAACTTTGATAGCATCAAATAACTCCCTTTTTAGCTTGTTTAGTGGTTAATATTATATATGTATTCATAGAGTTCTTTGACATAGCTGTTACTTAGTGATGTACAGAATATTGCTAGTCATATAAGAGGCCCAAATATTATTTATTGAGTTAAAAATAAGTGGATTATCAAACAGGTTCTTTTTTTTTATCTCAGGAACACTTTTCTAACAAATTTCAAGGCATATAAATTTTGGACTGTGTTTACTTTATTTAAAAAGCTTTAGAATTTCACCAGCCCCAAACACAGTTGGAATCTTGGCACTGTAACTTTTCTTTGTGTAGTCCTTGACCTGAAAGTTTGCTAAGCAAATTAATTGTGTGAGTAATTTTCCAGGAAATGTAAACAATATTTAAAGAATGTTCAACTTACTAAGGCCAAAATCTTTTCAAAATACTTGGAAGGCATCAAATCGGATTTAAATACTACGCAATTCATTCCACTTTAATCTGATTCATGAATCTGTAGGTTTTTCCAGATAACTCGTCCACAGCAGTTGCCTGTAGTTATTTTGTGCAGTCAAGAGCAGTAGAGGTGCATTTCAAGGAGTATTTTACTGAACTCAGATGGCCTTTTCTCCAGTTGGTTGGTCTGAGTTAGGGAAGTTTTAGTGCATATTTATTTAGATGCATGAAGATAATTCTCAAAGGAAGGGAAAAAATTTTTTTAAAAATCGTGGTCAGCTTATGTAGACAATCTTGGTCAAACGGATTCAAGTCCTATATTGTGGCTTCCCCATAATTACATTAAAAATGAACCTGGGGGCTGGGAATGTGGCTCAGGTGGTATCGTGCTCTCCTGGCATGCGTGCGGCCCGGGTTTGATCCTCAGCACCACATACCAACAAAGATGTCGTGTCCGCTGAGAACTAAGAAATAAATATTAAAAATTTCTCTCTCTCTCTCTCTCTCTCTCTCTCTCTCTCTCTCCTTTCTCCTCTCTCACTCTCTCTTAAAAAAAAAAAAGAAAATAGGATGATGAAGGACTGCAAACTAATATGCTACACATCTTAAAAAAAAAAAAATGAACCTGGCCCAGGAACCTGAAACCAAACAAGAAAGCACTGCATAGAGATTAGAGCTATGTTATGCAAAGGTGGCTCATTGTCTGCCAGATCTATAAAAACTGATTGGTACTGGTCTGATCCACTGAGTCAGAAGCTCTGTGGGAGGCTTAGGAATCTGGGTATGAAGAACTTTTATCTAAGTATTGAAGTTTGAAATGTGCTGGACTAAAGCATTGGTCTCCAAAGTGGTGTGACCTTGCCTGATGAATATGTACAAATAAGCAAACAAAATGACTGTATAGACAAAAAACATTAAATTGTATTAGCATATTGTACATAATTGTATTATAAATATTTTTATTTAAGATTTTCAGTTTCTATTTTTGTGATTTATTTACAAGTACATATATAACAGGATAAGAAACATTTATAAATGTCATAAATGATAATTCAACACTAGATTATACTAAAATGTTTGCTTCTAGAGTTGGCAATCAAAAGAATTTGGAAACCCTGGGTTCAGAGCATAGTAAATATCCAATCTTTTAGAATAAAACCCATGGTGTATGGGTACAAGTACTTTCAAATAGGTACTGTTCCAACAAAAGAAAATAGAGGAAATGAACCGAGTCTTTGGCATGGATGATTAGTATTTTGAAGTATTGTCTTTAAAAATACAACAAAAACTGTTCAATAGACACAACTTAAGCATGCAACTTCTACACAACTTCTGTAGAAGGTGTTAGATAAGAATGAAGGGGCATGCTACTGAGGGAAGTATCGATGACCAACCCAAATGGAATCAGGTGGTTAACAGGAGATAAAAAAATTTAGGCACTTTGGAGGGAGAAAAAAATCAAACAATGGAATTAAACCAGGGTTTAGGTTCTGCCCATATTATGTCTAGGAACATTATTTTGGGGAAGTTGCAGGAGCATTTGAAGATTTAAAGTGGAGTATGCTTGCACACATCAGATTTAGTAGCTGGAGACACCATCCCCACCAACAAAGCATCCTGTTTCCCAGGAATGGTGGAAAGGACCTTAGCTGTGTGCGTGTAGTAGGTCTTGATTTGAAACCGAGGGAGACCGTCCTGAGAGCCCACAGGGTATGATCTTCCCTTTGTTTTTCTTTCCCCCTGTCTTGTGTGGTGCTCTGCCTTCCATTTAAGGAAAAATAAATAAAAAGGGGACTGTAATTGAATTAAGAACAGCAAGTCCCAAACTGCTCAGTTCTTCACGTGAGACCAAAAGAAGATTTGGTTTTGATCTTAGAGCAACCAGATGCCTCACTTCTAAGAGATTCCCCTGACTTAACCCACTCGTGCCCTTGCCTAGGCAGAAAAAATTCTTGTGTAACAAAATCGAGAGCAAGGGGATCCAAACAGCAAATGTTTCCTTTTTTCCCAAGTGCAGAAACAGAAGTATTCCCTTCCCTGGTTTAAATGTAAGTTTGCTTGCACTGATCTGTGGTAGAAAGAGCAAGGAGTCAGGATGCTGAATCTCAGACATCGAGGCTAGGATAAATAAAATTGCGTTGGTTTTGGCATTTATCAATTCCTATTATTTTGTAAGACTCTGTAAGAAGAGAAACACATTCTGCCAATCATTTGGATGCTGTGAAATATATGAACATTTTACATTAAATTATTGTCTCACTTTTAGATAGCTTTTGAGGTGCTTGTTATTTAATATGGGGCTCACTTCCTTCATACTATAAGATTCATGATTAATAATTTAATACAAAGATGCTAATTCTCACAAATGCTTATACAAATGCAGTATTACAATCTTTATTTCACTTTATGTTTTTGTTAGCCACTGTGTTCAGGATTACATAGTAGTGAAAACAGAAAATAAAATCCTTCTTGAGTAGCAAAGCATCCCTGACTTTGCATTGTTATTTGACTACCTTGACTACCTTATCACTTGTCATAGCTGATCTTAAAAGTTCCAAACAATGTCACTCTAAAAAAAAAAAAAAAAAGAATTCTTTTTAAATAGTGCCTCCACCCCCACTTCTTCTCCTTCTCTCTCAGCCAAGGTAATAAACACAAGGCTCAGGAAGTAATAGAACTTTTCTTGTAAATCTCCAAGAATGATAGAGAAGGGTGGTGGTGGTGGCTGGGGGGAGACAGTGAAATGTGCTCAGAGCTCTACAGAAACAGAGGCAGACGATACCTTTTCTCTTTGTGCTCTGAAACTTTTTCCAGGAAACATACTGCAAACCAGGGGATCACAGTTCCTTTATTAGCAACTGCCGAAAACTTATCTCAGAGGCACAGCTGATCTCTGCTTGCTGTGCGTGGTTTCAGAACTAATGTTTTATGGGTGTGAAATCAGTTGAAATATGGTTATGAGATTTTTCACCCAGATATTCCCTTATAAGTTTTGCCAAGACATTATATGCTTGGATCTTTTACCATATTTGCTTAAATAAATAAGCGGAGGTTAAGTGCAAACTTGACACCAAAGCATGTTATATCTGTACTCTGTCAAAATCTCATACACGGAGCTTAGCTCTGTGTGTGTATGTATTCTTATCTATTTATAGGTTCATTTCCTGGTTTCTGACGCCAGACTCATGCAATTTGAAAGGGAATAGAGTATGTACCATCGTCACATCAATTTCTGGTGTTTCAAACTTCATGACCAAATTTCACCCATAGGTACTAAATATCCAAACTACTGTCACTGATTAGACAGTTTAAAAGAATGTTTCCATTTTAAACCTCTTGGAGGAAAGCTATCATTAAGATTCACAAACTCCAAGTTTTCTTTTTTAACAAAGTGGCTTCGGAAGCACAATAGCTTCTAACAGGTGCTAAAAAGCAGTCTAATTATAGCTTCATCCATGTTTCGTTTCTTTTCTTTCTTTTCTTGCAGCCATATTCTGTTCCACTTTATCTTTCATGGTCATCCCACAGGATATACACAGTCTATTCTTTCATTGAAATTTTTTTTTGCAGCTTCTTAGACATTTTAACATGAGAGCAGATAGTAATTTTACAGACAATGATAAAATGTATAGTTTGCCATGAATCATGTTCATCTATGATAGTGAAATGCTTATGATTGCTTTAAACTCAAAATTAAGTTGGCTGAGCTTCACAAACCCCTAGATCTTAAGTATTATTAGTCTTCTATAACTATACAAGTTAATTGATATACATCTTAACAAAATTTCTACAAGTCAAGCATAAACAAAAAATGACAGATCCTTAATTTGGTGATACACACACAAAAAAATCTCATATATGAAGAACAGAAAGCTGAGCAAAACTCATAGATTAGCACACTGCTCATGAAGACTTATCAGCGCTGAAGGGGCTCCTCCGGTAAACCACTTCCTGTCTTCTCTGTCTTTATAGAACATGGTAATTAGTTCCTTGCTTACTTTCCACTTCACGTTGTGTTGTATAAATCTGGCTTAATGGTGTCATGTCTGGTGAATATAAATGCAACTCAAAGAGTTAGCAGGGAAACAAAAATGAGTCCTTCCTTCTATTCTAAGGTCTATTATTTTTTTTCCAGGTTGTAGTTCTTACAACCCCACTATGAATTTTCCTTTTTCTAGACCTCTCAGGCAAATTGGAAAGAAATGTTTAGACAGCTAATATAGGTTCATCTTGGAAAATATTTAAAATACACATAATATAGTTAACTAAGCAACTGAATAAATAACTAAATAAAACCTGAGCCTTATTAATGAGCAATACATAATTTTATATTTTTTGAAGGCATAAATCATTTCAGATTTTTGAGTCATTTAACATCACTCAAAAAAAAGAAACTTGTTGTGTAAATATGTCAAACTTTATTGAGCCAATCCTCCACTTTAACATTTGGGTTATTTGTAGTTCTCATTATTAAAATCAACCTGCAAAGAAAGATTTTATGAGATAAGGACATTGTAGACATTCTTAATTAATAATTAAGATGAATTCAACAAAAGTGAAGCTCTTTGGTACATTTAAATTTTCTTCAGAAAAAAGTGTGCTGATTCATCAGCCATGACTGGGTTTGCTCTTTTCTTGGTCTCCTTGCTGATGTGGGTTAACAGTATTAAAAAACAAATATTAATGACAACCAAAAATATATTGTTTTAAGTCATATTTTTCCTTTACAAGAAAATTGCATGTAATATTTTTAAGATTGGTTTGGTTTTAGTTAACTAGGAAGAAAAATTTGGAAGCAAATTTCCCAATAAGGCAGGAGTTTGTAGGAGTAGTGCTGAGGGCTCTCTTTGGGTTGAAATAGGAAGATTTTACATGGAGTGCATTATGGGGACTTTAGACGTCACTTGAGACAATGATAGACTGCTCTTTTCAGCAACTACTAACAGCATGAGGAAAAAAAAACTAAACTTTTCACACATCCCCAATAGCAAATAATGATAACGAGAGCTTGCTGAGAGGCAGCAGATGAGTTGTTGGACACACTGGTGTGTCCACGAAGTGTCTTGCCTCCCGCCTGTGTGTTCAGACCTCATCTACAATGAGGAGTCCTTATTTTCTTCACTCCTTGAGCAGCAAGGCTCGCATTTCCTCCCCATGCACTGCAAACTTTCCCAAGGCTACCTCCAAGTCTTTGAGAATTCTTTAAGGATGGTAGCTCTCCTTGTTATCCCCTCCATTTGACCCTCTGTCTCCATTTCTGCCTTTACTGTTATAGTTTTGTTTCATTTCATTCTACTGATCTGTCTGGAATAACACAAAAATTAGGCTTTTCCATTAAGCTTAGAGTAAAAGGAGAATGAAATGACAGCTCACTATAGAAAAGAGACCAATGCTGTATTATCACTCTCCTGAATTTTCAACATGGGTTTTATTTTTGTTGTGGTGGTTGTTTTGTTTCATTGACTATGACCAGGTGATGCTGAAATTGGTCTTGAAGGACATGTTTGAGTTGTAGAAATTTGGTAAAAATGATATTTTAATCACAGGTGTTCCAGGCACACAGCATCATGGGAGAGCCACAAATAGTCTCCATGCTTGTAGGTATGGTGCTAGGAACAAGGGTATCATTAAAAAACTGTGTGCCATGTTAAATATCCAGAATGCATTCTGAGGATGATGGACTTCACTGGAAAGTCTCCAGCAAGGGTGACAGGATTTGGTTCTTGCTGTGAACAATGCACTCTAGAAGTCCTATGGAATACACTGGCCTCAGAAGCCGGCCACACTTAGGTGGGGCAACCCATAGAATCTAAAGTTACAGCCCTAGTAAACAACGCAACACAAAATGAAACAAACAAAAAACAAAACAAATAAACACACAAAAGAGCCCTAAACCAAATCTGCTATACCAGAGATGTAGAGAACAGCTCAAGAGATATTTGATAGAATGGATTAATGGGCCATCATCCTGTCAGGGATAAATATGAGGCATTATAAATAATTTTTATTTAAAATTTAGGCTCAATGCCTTCAAAAATAGCTAAACAATTACAAGTTCCTTGTTTAAAACAAATATACATGTTTTGCATTTAAAAACACTTATTTAGAAAAATGATCAAGAAATAGTCTCTTCTTTCTTACATGTCTATTGATGTGTATGATGAAGTTTAAAGGAATCAAAATAATCCCTTCTGGCTTTTTTGTTTTTGTTTTTGTTTTGTTTTGTACTTTTTTTTTTTTTTTTTTTTGCAGTTTCTGCTCTTTAAACTGAATCCAGATCTAACAATTTCAAGCTATTATGTAAGGAGCATAAAAGCATTTTGCCAAAGCCACCCAAACTATACATCTTTTGGGAGATCTACCACTAAGCGGGAGAGAGAGAATCATAGAGCAACGCTTTTAAGTGGACCGGGAGACAAGCAGCAGATCAAACGTCTGGGGTTGAGGTTAGTGCTGTCAGCTCCTTTGCATACTTGACTTGCATTATAAAGATCTGTAATACAGACTTGAAGGCGGAACCAGGTTCTAAATTTGGAGCCCTAGCAGGAAATTATTAAGAGTTCTGTGATTAATTTATGCAAACGTGGAATCATCCCAAATTGTGGCATGGGCTGGAAACTGAGTCCCTCATGAGCCTTCCCAGTTTAGTTTGCAGGTTATCAGACCCTTTCTCTGGTGAGTGAGTGTGTGGCCAGAAGCAGATATCATCACTTTTGTGTAGATCCTGGGCTGGAATTGGCTCTTTTCTACAGCTGGTATGTGGTTTCCTGCCTTTTATTTAACGTTACCAAGGTGATGTTTTCAAATGGATGAAACACAATTTCCTGAATGTTCACAAAACTGAAACTGTATTAACTAGTCCTGGGTGCTCTAGCTCTGCCTAGGCCTTAAACACTTATGATGTTGATATTGTCTTTCATTGTATTAAATTAGCTGCGTGATTAGCAACTTGAGCATCCTGTTGCGTTTGGCTATCCTTTGACTGTGTAAATCTATCATTAGAGCCCATGGATTTCAGACTTTTGATGCAGGCAGGGAGCAGAACACATAAAGCTTCCAACTTCTAGAAAAGTGAAACAGTGGCTTTCCAACCATGCATTTCGTTGTTTTGTTTTGCTTTTTTGCATTACCGCCCCTGTAAAGTGTTCCACATTAATCTTTCAGTTCTTCTGCTCTGAGTGGTATTTGCTGTATTCTAGAAAAAAAAAAAAACATCTTGCTGCTCAATTCTTTGTTATCATGGTTTCATACTGCATACACATACTCTGAGGATGATCTTCTATATTTATGCAGCACTAAAATATCTTGCATAGTTCTCCAGAAAATTTCCTTTTGCAAATCCTTTATATTTTATGTGTGCCCTTTGTGTTTCATCATTTCCCATTATAAGAATTTTCTTGTAGCCTGATGAAAGGGTTTTAGTATCTGGTCTCTTGAAAAACATGTTAATAGAGTTTTACTGAAAAGAAGCACTATAATTAGATCGCCATATAAACCTTGTTAGCTAAATCACTTGATAGTTGTTTGAAATAAGATGGTATTATTATTACTATAATAGCACTTTTATAGATACATAAATAAGGGGAAAGGGACCATATTAGCACATGCTTGTGCACATCCGGTCTTTACCCAGACAGTCTGGAAATTCAGTGACATGGTTTGGTCACCGAGTTATGCAGGAAGTCTAGACCCCTGACTTTCTCTTCCTTTCCTTTGCATTCATTTCTCTCTCTTCCCCCCTCTCCTATCAGATTCTGAATATTTCACTCAGGTAAGGACACTACAGAGAGAGAGAGAGAGAGAGGACCACTGGAGACACTCAAATCTTTGCAGCCATTCTGTGTTGCTAGTTTTGAAAATTTTTTGCAATATTTAGACCGGGATTTCTAGCTGCCGCCACACAGACTGGCCTGTGCCTGCTGAGGAACCACTGGTTCCTGAGTACCTTGACTACATCTGTTTCTCAACAATAAAATTATAAAAGCAAAACTAATGAATGCAAGCCCTGTACCAGATCCTGTGTTCAGCAGGTGCTGAAGACATGGTGAGCAGAGTGGGCCTCGTGGCTTGACTCCCCTCCGCTCAAGGCAGCCTCTGAAGGTTGACCTCTCAGGTTGGTGGGAAGGGAGCAGAGCCAGAGCTGCCAGCCCATGCTTCTCAGGGAGAAGCCCCACTCCCTGCTCACTAGATTAGAGAAGGAAAAACCAGAACCAGGGAAGGCAGGAAGCATGGAAATGTCTGCAGCAGAGAATGCTTTGGAAAGAAACGAATCTGGAAACAGAGAGAGAGAAGAAAGAGGAGAAGGTAGCAGAGGGCTGAAAATAGGGCGAGGAAAGGGGGAGAGATAGCCCAACAGAAACTGGGTTTTAGGGAAAGCAATTTGGAAAACTTTGGGACAGAGAGAGTAGCACCCTGAGGGAGATTGATGAGTTGGAAGGATTTTTTAAGATCTGCTGTTGTGCACGATGCAATATAATCTTGCGTTTGGCAAGTTTAAGGGACTGCAGTCAAGATTTAAATTGTCTCCAATTTCACATTGGAGGTACGATTTGCTTTCCTCTAAATGTAATAGGATTGCTCATGGGATGGTGCGATTTTCTGGGATTAGTCCTAGCTTCTGCATTGCCTGGAAATGGTTTGCTAATTATTTTGAGTGGATCTGTTCACTTCTAAGTAAGTTTTAAATCACTCTGGTGTCACACTTCTAACTTATAACACAGTTCCAGGCACGTTTTAATTATCCATAATGCTCTGCCCACCATTCCTTTCCCACTTCATTTTCTTTCTTTTCAAGTGAGTGTGTGTGTGTGTGTGTGAGAGAGAGAGAGAGAGAGAGAGAGAGAGAGAGAGAGAGAGAGAGAGAGAGAGACAGAGAGAGAGAGAGAGAGAGAGAGAGAGAGAGACCTTACCCCATATTCTAATCTCAGGAGGTGCCTTGCAGTATCCCTACCCTGATGACAAAGATGCCTTACTCTCTCCTTTTTCTCAGAGCAATTATTTGCCCCTTTGATATGTAAATATTTTGAAAGCCTCCTGCCAGCTTTACAACCCGGGGCCACCTTTTCAAAGGCCTGGGAGCCTCTTCTTTGCAATGTAATCATCAGGGGAGAGAGTACTCTCTACTTTCAGTTTCTGTGGAAGGGCAGGAGCCTAACTCAGGTGGGTGCCTTCCTCCCAGTTTTAAAATTACCTCCTGCCATGAAAATAGTAGAGTTGACTTTTCTTTTGGGTAAAGCCAATTAGTAAACAAAGTTGGTCTACAGTTCCCCCGCTCATCTTAGCTCTTAAAGCTCTGTTCTGGTTTCTGCAGAGTTGGGTTCAGACTGGTTTCCTCTCTCCTCTACTGCAATTGCCTTGAATAAAGTCTTCCTTACCTGTCACTTTGTCCAGTGAAATTTTTACTTTCATATTAGACATTATTTTCCCTAGGATTTTGAGTCCTGAACAGAGTGACCTGAGGACAGAAATTATGTAGTGCTGGCTTCTTTCAATGGTAGCCTCTTAAGTTATGGCCCCTGCATTCTACCCTTTCCTTCTGAGCCTGTGAGTTGCCTCAAATCCTTCCGATGAATTTCTTTTTACTTAGGCTGCCAAGAAACTGTTTAGGAACTAGTCTCACTGATGAAGGTGGGTTATGGATATTAGTTTTCACAGAATCCCTATTAGGTAAGCAGTGTGAGTCCAATATTAAAGATGAAGAAATTCGAGATTCTCAGAAGTTTTTTTTTTTTTAACTTTTATAAAGGTCATCAGTTTGTAAACAAATGAATTCCAAAAACTTGTACTCTTTTCAGAAATGATCATTGAATTAAAACTCACAAATATATACCACATGAGATGGCAAAGAACAAATTCATCTCAAGGGCAGAGTTTTGCTTTGTTGTGTTTAATAAATGTCTCCCCTCTCTTCTCACACTCCCTCATAATGATTTTTAGAAAAGGTTACCGTCTCTCAGGACACCTCTTAGTCCGTCAATGGATCAAAGTTTCTTTCATGAAAAGTTTTAATATAAGCAGAAATGCTTGAGCAAGAGAGAGAGACCCAACTCTGATGATTCTTGCATTGGTTAATATCAAGTTTTGTTATATTTGGGAAGGAGAGAGTTCCATATTTATCTCCAGTGTCTATCAGCTCATCTCTTTTCTAAATTTACCTCCCTTAGCTTCATTATGTCCTGATCAATAATCTTCAGAATCATCCTTTTCCATCTAAACTTTTAAGTCTAGTTGTGACACAGCTCCTTATTCTAAGTAAACAGCATTTCCTGTGACTTCACCAGACACAGCTTCTACTCTGCCAGGTAGCTCTCTTCCTTTCTCCCGACAGACCATATTCAGTCTCTCACCCATTACTTCTCACATTTGCTAATTTTGTTCCTTTTATTTCAAAGTCTCTTTCAATACTGTCTATGTTGCAATAAAGCTTTAAGTAATTAGATCATTCTTTACAGATCTATCTCTTTCTTGAACTTTAATTGTAGTCCTGGTCAGCACAATTTATCCATCAATTTTTCTCTAATTGTTGCAAGTTCATTAATCTTGTCTTTTCAAGGACTGTGCCATAATGGAGTATCTTCATGGTGAACTGGTGGAAAGATAGATAATAGGTCCTTAATCAATTGTCTTTTTTTTTCAAGACAGGAGTAGGCAATGCAGTGTAAAGAAGGTATTAAAATGGATGAATTTCACTTCTTTCACTTGAAAAGAATAAATGTTATCTAAGAAAGCTATAACCTACAACATTCTTTTGAGAAGTTGGGTATTTTTTAAAAAAATATTTAGTTTTTAGTTGTAGTTGGACACAATAACTTTATTTTATTCATTTATTTTATGTGGTGCTGAGGATCCAACGTGCAAGGCAAGCACTCTACCACTGAGCCACAACCCCAGCCCCAAGTTGAGTATGTTTTTTCCAGATTTAATAGAAGGACACACTAACAAGGGACTTCTTCATAGGTTGAAGTCTTCTCTATCCGATGCTAATAGCAGCTTCATGACAACCCTAAGTGGTAGTGATTATTAACTCAGCTTTTCCATGCAAACAGCTCAAGGAGGTGAAGAAACTTGTCCAAGATCAAATAGCTGACGAAGAGTTGGCATCCATATACAAGTATGTTATTTAATGCCTCCATACTCACTTCTACCAGTGGCAGGTGGAATATTGGCCCTCAAAGAGGGCCAATGTCTTAATCCTCAGAATCTATGAGTAGATTACTTTGCATGGTAAAAGGAAGTTAAGTTAGCAGATGGAATTAAGTTTTCCAACCAGCAACTAAACTGGAGCGATTACCTTGGATTATTCAGGCAGGTCCAATATCATCACAAGAGACCTTAAATGTGGATGAATGAGACAGAAGAGTGAATGTCAGTGATACAAAATGACACAGACTTTGTTGACCCTGGCTGGTTTTAAAGATGGAAAGGGACCATGGGAAAAGGGACGAGAAGCCTCTATAAACCAAAAAAAGCAAGAACATTAAACCTCCCTCTATAGGCTCCAGAAAACAACATAGCTATAATATAAAGATTGTTATTCTCTGTCTTGGAAAGCAATTCATTTTATTTTAGAGAGCTCTCCACTTCAATAATATTGGAAGACTGAGGCAAAGTAAAATACCATTTTTTCAGAATGAAATGAACTTGCTCTTATTCATCACTACCCGACCCTAAATTCAGTAGTCCCTACTGATTGGAAACAAGATTGCCTTTTAATGTAATACATATTGTTTTACAATAAGCTTCTGAAATCACAGATCTAATACAATGGGGGAAGAGATTTAAGTGTATGTGAACATTGTCTCTTATTAGTTCAGCAATTACATAGACCAGGCTGGGTTGCATGCAAGTATAAATACTCACATATCAGCTTAGAGATATCTCAGCATGACCCAAGTAATTAAAGTTACTTAGGGATCCTAAACCATTTTATTTGTTGATCACCCACTATGTGCAGGCACTATTGCAGGTGCTCAGAATATAACAGGGATTCACTGTATTTCTAGAAAAATCTGTATTTCTTGAGACTTAAAAAAAAAAAAAACGATCATCTTTAAACCTGTTCAACATCTGTTCCACATAGTATTTCATGCTTCCATAATCTGACACTCTGAAGTTCTATTCCACCAGTTATGCTGAATGTCTGGCACACTGATTGTGAGAATAATTGCTGAGCCCAACTAACTTGCACCCTGAATACCATCACTGACCAGCTGGAATGTTGGTCTGGTGCTGAAAATAAATTTCAATGACGTCCTCTGTAAATGGGAAAAACAATCTTTATCCAGTGAAGTCACTGAAGTTGTAGGTGCAATTAATATATTATGTATATAGCACCTGACACTGTGCGCAGGGTATATCAAGTATTCGTTAATGATCAGTAAAGTTATTATGCCTGTTATGTTGCTGTTATTTGCCCACTACCATATTCTCTAGAAATGACAGATATATTATTACCAAAATAAAGAAGTTATTCTGCCATGATCAGTCTGTAGTTTACCTGCAACTATGATTATAAAATTTGGTTTGATTTTGAATAAGCGTTAGTGGATTATTTGTTTTAGCCCCAAATCTTAGCAGTCTGACCATTCCATTCTGAAGAGAGTACATGAAAATTGTGGAAAGGGAGAGGGTAACCTCCTCAGAGATGCCCAGCAGGAGAACTGGTTCCATTAGTTCTGAAGACTCATTAGAGTAACCTGTAATCTAGCCTTAGGTTAAAACTAGGCATCCAGAAACCTAGATAGAGATCATAAGTTTTGCAGCAAACTCAGTAGTATGGAAAAACAATGTAAGCAGCAAGGATGTTTCACACAATTTAAAATAGGAAAAATAGTTGTAAGTTATTTTAGGGAAAATATTCTGGGCTCATCTTTTCAAACATTAGGAGAAAAAAACTTAATATCATTAAATTTTTGTCAAAATTATTGCAATTGATAAAATTAAGAAAATTATTAATGGTATTAAGTATCTGCCACCTAAATAAATATTTATACCTATCTTCTGTATTTTTCTATGATTTTCCCCCTACTGATTTTTTTATGATATTGTAATAAGGAAGCTTGTTTCAATATGCATATTGTTTATGAGGGAGTAATTATTAGCAATGTTTTATTTTTATTGACAGGTTTAAGTAGACTTTTTGTAACATTTAAAAAATTAGCCACAGGAATACAAACATATTTATCATCCTTTGGCTGGGATAACAGCTCCCCATTGGGACCCAATAAATAGCCTCTAATGTTTATTTGATCAATAAACAATTAAATCAGGATCTGAAGGTCAACAAACATACAGCCAGAATCCATGAGCGTGTGGCTCTGCCTTGGAACCAGACGTTTAGCCTTGACACATACACATTTTCCAACCAAAAGCAGACGCTTTGCACATAAGCCACACACTGTGCTGATCTGAGAGTCTGTGTTGGAGTCCCAGTTGACACGGCACACCTGCAGTGGCTCAGCTTTTCAACAGGTCTCCTGACACTAACCAGAGGGGGAAATGGGTGGGGTGGGCTATAGTGGGAAGTTAGCCTCCAGTCCCATGAGCATAACTCCATCTTAACAGCATGAAAATGATTTAATACAAATCCACCCTGCATTTCAGAGTAAATCATTTCCATCTTCCACATTACCACTATCAAGCAAAAAATGTGTTTGACCACTGGGGACACACATTGAAGACAATGATCTTTTTAAACTGTATTGACGAGACTGGTCTCATTCAAAGTCAGGCATTCTTTTCCTCAACCCTACCATTTTTCCTTCTGTAAATAAAGGGACTTTATACCTATATAATCCAATCAAACTTTCTATAATGATGCAAATATCTTATATCCGAACTGTTCATTACAATAGCTTCTAGCCATGTGTGATTAACAGAAATGAGGTTAGTGTGACCGAAAAACTAAATTTTAATTTTAAGTAATTTAAACTTAACTAGCCAAACATGGCAAATGGCAACTGCACTAGATGATACAGCTTTTGCTATCTAAGAGAACATTTCACATATCTTTAAAATTCATGATTAATGATAATTAACCAAATAAACATTTTAAAATGATATCAAGCTATTATAAGAAAAAAGAAAAGCAAAATTATTTATTTAGCTATGATATTTAGTGCAGAATTTAGATCCCTTAGTACAGATTATTTCTTGGACAATTATAAATACATTGTTCTGGTTGATAGGCCATTTTGATCAACTGAAATTTATCATATACCACAAATTTCCAGTTTTCAAATGACACAACTTCATTGAATGTGATTCTCAGAAACACACCCTCTAAAAATAAGACTAGCAAGAATTAAAACATGTGGGTTTTGTTCACCTGTTTGAAAATGATGGGAATAAGGAAGTTTCTTGTTATTCTACTCAAAATACTCTATCAAAATGATTCAAGTGAAGTTTCTGCTTATCTTCCTCAAAATAGCATCCCAAAACTAAAAAAGGAGAAGGAGGAGGAGGAGGAGGAAGAAGGAGAAAAAAGAGACTCTACTATCAATGAAAATGAGAATGAGGTCATTGGTAAACCTTTATTCAGAATATAAAGATGAGAAGGGGTGAGAGGGAAGAGATGGCAAATGACCCAACAAAGACAATGCAGAGAGGGTTGGAAAGAGGAAGAGAAGACTGGAGCAAAAAAAAAAGAAGTTTGCTTATTTACTCCTAAGCAAATCCAGAATCTCAGAAAGTCTCAGGAATTAGAAGCTACTGAAATCAGGAGGAAAGTCTGAGATGTCGAAAGAGGAATTGTCTAAAAGTTACAAGTTCAATTATCGTGTTTGCACTCAGAGGCTTTTCACTCACACCAACAGCCCAATCCTCACATAAAACTGGAGGACTGTGTTCCAGAGCAGTGTTTCTCAATGCAGTCCCCAGGACTGAGGTCTGGGACTTTGTTAGGAATGCATATTCTGTCCACAGTCTAGTCTTTCACAAATTCTGGAGGGAAGACCTGCTCATCTGTTTTGGCAAACTTTCCAGGTGATTCTGATACCTGCTAATGTTTCTTTCTGATGCATGCTAATGTTCTAGAGAAAATGAACCAGAAATGCTCTAGCCTCATTAGCCAGGCACACGACTGTAATTCAAATTCAATACTGAAAACAAGGGAATTAAGTACTTAACTGAAAAACTCCAGTTCCAAGAAAGCTGCAGCCACACATACTATAGAGAAGATGGTAGATTCCCTTCTGATTAGACTAACTACCTCAGCAAGAAATCACCAACAGAAAAACCTCTGGCTGTCTGACTACCCTACAAGCCAGCAGTGTTTCCAATTATTTTTTAAGCATCCAATTTTAGCTATGAATGGATACTCAAGGATGATCAGATATTTGAAAAAGCTTCTATCACAAACACTAAGACAAATAACATAAAGCAGAAAATATAGGGGAAAAAATCAAGAATTAGATAATAGATGATCTTCAAAAGAGAAAAAAGAAAATATGTGTTAAGAAAATAAAAACAGGGCTGGGGATGTGGCTCAAGCGGTAGCGCGCTCGCCTGGCATGCGTGCGGCCCGGGTTCCATCCTTAGCACCACATACAAAGATGTTGTGTCCGCTGAGAACTAAAAAATAAATATTAAAAAAAGAAAATAAAAACATCAAGGTATATAAATGAAACAATTATAGAAAAAGAATTAATATTTGAAAGTCAAACAATGCCAAAATTAGCAACTCAACAAAAGTGACTGAACATTAAATCAAAAACTCTCTCAGAAATAGAACAATAAAACAAAAATCGAACAAGAAAAAGTAAATAAATTACAAGATCCATCCAGGAAAGCCAGCATCCAACAGTAGCTCAAGTAAGCAGACATTTTAGTGATAAGATGGAAATTTCAAAACAGTAATATAAGGAAAATTATTGAAATTCCTATTGAACATCCAGAGTAATAAATGAGAGAAACAATGGTGCATTATCATTATGTCTTAAAAGTATCAGAAATAAAACTTAGATAGATAGATATTGTAAGTATTACAGAAATAAAACATCTAATTATTTAACACAGACTAGGGAATCAGATAGGTATCAGCCTTCTCAAGTATATTACTGGCAAATGGAACATCATGATGTGTAGAAACTTCTAATGAGATGATGTTCAATTTAAAATGCTTTAGCCAGTTAGTTCTTCAGGCAAGGGATGGAAAGTGACAAATCCAAATGTATGAAGTATCAAAAAAAAATGTTCCTTTCATGTAAACTTTCTTGGGCAATAGCTACTGAAGAGTAGCTATTGGCCAAGAAAGTACTGAAAGAAGATATAGGATCCAGAAAATCCAGAAAACAGTGATCCCATTCCAGGAGAGTACATAGATTCATTACAAAGATACTATCAGAAGAAAATTCTACAGAGTGAACTATGCAGCAGACCCAAGGTACGAGCATGTCATACTGGGGAAGAAGTTTCAAGGGCAGAAATAAAGGTTAGACTGTCCAAGACAGATTTTCTGCAAATGGATTCCCAAGTGAGGTAGCTGGCATCCTGCAAAGCAGGAGCATTTGGTTACCAAAACTTGCTCCATGGAAATTAGCAATGGCCAAATACTAGCCTAATAGATTTCAAATATGGTGGATACTTGGAGGCATGAGTTTACCATAACACATGACTGCATCCACAAGTCTTGAACCTCCACATTCCATCATAGTAGGAAATGACTGATACTTCACTGGATCATGTTTCCTCTAAGCCTTCAGCTCAGAAACAGGTTTCTCTCTCTGAAAGTCTGACATCTGGCCCTGATGGAACTTGCTGCATTGTCTAGGAAGGCAATGGCCAACAGAGGTGACATAATCTGCTTTCACTCTTTTCTATAAATTTTCTTCCTGGGCTATGTTCCTCCTTGTCATCTACCTTACTTGTGTAGCACCAGGACTGCAAAAATTGTATCTTCAAAAATGACACAAACGCAACCTGTGAATTGTGAAAACCTGTACTAAGAAACATTTAACAGATATACCGGAATGTGTAGAAAAAGATTTTTTCAGATGTTAAAAAAAGTGTTCAGCAAATGAAAATAGAAGCCATTATGAATTTGATTCAAAATAAAAAGATGAAATCATGGTACTCTACTTGGCTTAACATCAGATAATATTTATCAAGTTGTAACTGATGTTTACATTGAATAGGTATTACAGACAAATTCTTATATAATTTGATGGAAGGATATTGGATGAGAAGACATAGTTGATGTCAGTCAGGTAAAGTCTTCACTAACAACAAGAGGAAGAAAATTATTAATATCTAAATGAATCAAGAAATAGTGGTTTATAAATATTGTTTAGAAATAGGGAGACAATTTTTTTAATATTTATTTTTTAGTTTTTGGCGGATACAACATCTTTGTATGTGGTGCTGAGGATCGAACCTAGGCCGCACGCATGCCAGGCAAGCGCAATGCCAATCAAAATCCCAACGGCATTTCTTGTAGAAATAGATAAAGCAATCATGAAATTCATATGAAAAAATAAAAGACCCAGAATAGCAAAAGCAATTCTAAGAAGGAAGTGTGAATCAGGAGGTGTAGCGATACCAGATTTCAAACTGTACTACAGAGCAATAGTAACAAAAACAGCATGGTACTGGTACCAAAACAGGCGGGTGGACCAATGGTATAGAATAGAGGACACAGAGACCAATCCACAAAATTACAACTGTCTTATATTCGATAAAGGGGCTAAAAGCATGCAATGGAGGAAGGATAGCATCTTCAACAAATGGTGCTGGGAAAACTGGAAATCCATATACAACAAAATGAAACTGAATTCCCTTCTCTCGCCATGCACAAAAGTTAACTCAAAATGGATCAAGGACCTTGATATCAAATCAGAGACTATGCATCTGATAGAAGAAAAGGTTGGCTCCAATCTACATATTGTGGGGGTCGGGCTCCAAATTTCTTAATAGGACACCCATAGCACAAGAGTTAATAACTAGAATCAACAAATGGGACTTACTTAAACTAAAAAGTTTTTTCTCAGCAAGAGAAACAATAAGAGAGGTAAACAGGGAGCCTACATCCTGGGAACAAATGTTTACTCCTCACACTTCAGATAGAGCCCTAATATCCATAGTATACAAAAAACTCAAAAAATTAAACAATAAGAAAACAAAAAACCCAATCAACAAATGGGCCAAAGCCCTGAACAGACACTTCTCAGAGGAGGACATACAATCAATCAACAAATACATGAAAAAATGCTCACCATCTCTAGCAGTCAGAGAAATGCAAATCAAAACCACCCTAAGATACTATCTCACTCCAGTAAGATTGGCAGCCAATATGAAGTCAAACAACAACAAGTGCTGGCGAGGATGTGGGGAAAAGGGTACTCTTGTACATTGCTGGTGGGACTGCCAATTGGTGCGGCCAATATGGAAAGCAGTATGGAGATTCCTGGGAAAGTTGGGAATGGAACCACCATTTGACCCAGCTATTGCCCTTCTCAGACTATTCCCTGAAGACCTTAAAAGAGCGTACCACAGGGATACTGCCACATTGATATTGTTCATAGCAGCACAATTCACAATAGCTAGACTGTGGAACCAACCCCGATGCCCCTCAATAGATGAATGGATAAAAAATAATGTGGCATTTATACACAATGGAGTACTACTACGCAGCACTAAAAAATGACAAAATCATGGAATTTGCAGGGAAATAGATGGCATTAGAACAGATTATGCTAAGTGAAGCTAGCCAATCCCTAAAAAACAAATGCCAAATGTCTTCTTTGATATAATGAGAGCAACCAAGAACAGAACAGGGCAGAAGAGCAGGAGGAAAAGATTAACATTAAATAGAGTCATGAGGTGGGAGGGACAGGGAGAGAAAAGGGAAATTGCATGGAAATGGAAGGAGACCCTCATTGTTATACAAAATTACATATAAGAGGTTGTGAGGGAAATGGGAAAAAATAAGGAGAGAAATGAATTACAATAGATGGGGTAGAGAGAGAAGATGGGAGGGGAGGGGAGGGAGGATAGTAGAGGATAGGAAAGGTAGCAGAATACAACAGTTACTATTATGGCATTATGTAAAAATGTGGATGTGTAACTGATGTGATTCTGCAATCTTTGTAATGTTTTGAATAACCAATAAAAAAGAAAAAATTTAAAAAAATTTAAAAATAAATGTTATATACCGCTAAAAAAAAAAAGAGAAAGAAATAGGGAGACAACTTTCAAGAGAAAGAACACGAAGAAGTGAAAGAATTGAACCAAGGAGTTAAAGGAGATGGGTTGAAAAGGGCAGAAATGTTCATATTAAAAGTCTTCTGGGGGCAAGGGATGTGGCTCAGGGATAGAGCACTCACTTAGCATGTATGTGGTGCTGGGTTGGATCTTCAGCACCACATAGAAAAAAATAAATAAAGGTATTGTGTCCAACTACAACTACAAAAAAATTATATATATAAAGTCTTCTGGAACTATTTGACTTTTAAATTTTTTCAGCTTGGGTACAGCGTGTTAAGTATTGTTATTCTTAATATAAAGACCTGCTAACTACAGAGACGATTTATCTGCTCTTTCTATGCTCAACACATCATGGTTAAAGTATAGATATTCCCATCTGAACTGTGAAGACCAGAGGCAGCCTGCAGATAGGGCTCCCTGCGATTGTAACACTTTGCCAAACATAAGTTGCCAATTCCTTGACTGGAGCTCAGTCCTACCTTCAGGAATTATTACTCACCCTACCCCTGTCTATACCTCTGAACTCTCTGTATTTCCCTTTGAGTCTTATTTTTGGTTTATAAGACAACAGGCTGTGTTTTGCCTGTTGTTTCCTCTGCCAGTTTCCTGTATGTAGAAATTTTAGGATCAAAGTTCTCTTTTCATTTAATACTGTCTAGGTTATTTTCAAACCAAGCTGATATAATTCTCTAAAAACTATTGTGGGTTTATTCTATATTAATTTATAAACCCATTCCATCAGACTAAAGTCATATCCATCAGTCCACAAATCTCTTTTAGTTAGCTGCTTCTCTACCTAGTTTTCTCAACCTGTAGGACAACAACCTGAAGATTCTTAGAAGCCCTCATGCTAATGATGAAGATTTATAAAGCATATCATTATGATCCTCAATAACCTGTTTTCTATCTGAAAGGTATATGAGACACAGTTTTGGATTTTTGTGAGTTTTTATCAAAATATGTTACAGACCCATCCTAGATTTAATTTTGAACCTGATGTAGGATTTGCTATAAGGAGAAATCAGGAACAAGAATCAACTTTATTTTCAAATTTGCCAGGTTCTGGATCTTTCATGTTTAATGGTTCATTCTTTTTTTTTTAAAATATTTTAGTTGGACATAACACATTTATTTATTTATTTATTTATCTATTTATTTATTTTTATGTAATCTGAGGATCAAACCCAGCATATTGCACATGCTAGGTGAGGGCTTTACCACTGAGCCACAACTTCATTCTTCAGCTAATTCCTTTCCCCTTATATTTTATCACAGGCAGTGAGATAAAGCCAGGTGGCACTTTCTGTAATTTTGCCTGGAAATCATTAGTGACATCTTTGAGTTCATTTCCTGTTTTCCAAATTGCCACAGGTTGTAGAGTTGCCAAACTTTGGGTCACTTCATACAAAGGTCTCCTTTTTTCCAACCTCCAATAACATCCTCTCTAGAGTCTCCTAAGCCCTCGCTGTCAATCTCCTTGAGGCCACTGCAGCTCCGGCTAATTCTACAGCAAAGATCTTCAGGCTTTTGCCTACAATCCCTTGAAGACCTTTAGAGCTGGTGCCTGCTACCTGGTCATGAAGCTCATGTCTTATGATTCAGGTTTTGGTTACAGCAACACTCCACTTCCAGGTACCAAAATATTTATTGGTGATCTATTGCTTTACAGTAGATCACTCTAAAGTTGAGAGGTTAAAATAACAGCAATCATTTATTTTGCTCAGGAATCTGCAGTTTTGACAGATTGTGGTGTGGACTCATCTCTGTTCCATGCAGCTTCAGCTGGGCAGTCTCCACCCCACCGGATGGAGAGTCCAACTACAAAATGACTCTCTCACATGACTGGCCCATTAGTGCTGATGGTCAGCTGGGAGTTCACACAGGGACCTAAGTTCATTACCATGTGAACGTCTCCGCAGGCTGATTGGGCTTCCTCACAGCAGACTTCCTGGGTTCTAAGAGCAAGAGTCTCAAGAGAGCAAGGTAGAAGTTCATGAGGCTTTCATGGAAAATCATAAACTGTCGCTGAAGTCATCCTGTGTTGGTGGAGGCCGACATAGGTTCAAAGAGACTCTGCCTCTACATGGAGGGAGCGACAAGATTCTAAAAGAGGAGTGATTGTCACCATTTAACATCAAAGATAGTGGCGACAATAGCTCTTTTTTTAGAAACTGACTTTCAGAATTGAATATTTGGTAACAGAAATATGAGGAAACCATATGGGCTCTATGAAAAATTTGTAATAGCAAATTTTCTTTTTAGAGAGTCTCCAAAGGGAGGATGCAGTGTCTTGCTGACACGTATTGATCGATGAGCCCTCAGACACAGCCTTTGATTGGTTTTGAACCACTCGTTAGTAGACAGCTTCTCCATGAAAGAAGATAAAACTAAGGTCTGAGAGCTGTGTTTATGTGTGGTCTCTAACTTTTTTATTTCACAGACTGATGGAGAGCACAGCAGATAAATAGATAATTACTAAGTATTTAAAAAAGGAGCTTTAACTATATTATCCAAGTCACAAATTGGAAGATATGGTCTAAACCAAAATTTTCTCTTAATTTGTTCATTTATTTGTATAAAAGCTTGTAGATTAAACAAATCTGTTGAATAGAATTTATTTTATTTTTAAATATTTTTTTTAGTTGTAAAAGGATCTTTTATTTATTTATTTATTTATTTATTTATTTATTTATATGTGGTGCTGAGGATCAAACCCAGGGCCTGACATATGCCAGGCAAGTGCTCTACCACTGAGCCACAACCCCAGCCCTGAGTGGAATTTATTGAAAAGAGCAAATTTACTTGAAATTATTATTTTCCCAAGTAAATATGGTCATCATATTTAGCAAATAAAAATAAAGACTTTTCAGTTAAATTTGAATTTCAGATAAAAAAGAAGTGAACAGTTTTCTAGTATGAGTATCTCCCATGAAATTTTGAGGATATATTTATGCTAAATTTATTCATGATTTTTTGAAATTTAAATTCAAATTTTATTGTATTTTATTTGGCAACCCAGGTTATGTGGTCACAATAAAACAGAAATAGTAAAAATGGACTGTGGGAACAACAAAGAAAAAACTATGAAAGTGAGTTTTGCTTGTTTCCACCCACTGTAACCCTGACTGCTTGTATTTTACAGCTAGGTTAGCCCAGTCGAAGAACAATTTTGAAATCAGCAATATGATTTCTAAGGCTGAAGTAGCTAGAAGGCACTAAATATATAGAAAATCAGTCTTTGCAGATTTTCCTAATCCATGATTGTCCTCCAAGTTCTGTCCCTACTTGCTTTGTTTTATAGTTTTAAATAGACCATTTGGATTAACAGACTTGATTTCTCCATACGAGAAATAAATGATCATCATTACCTTATTTCTTTTCCTGACTCTTAAAGTTGGCTCAATACATTAAGTGACAAACAGACAAACAAAAAATTGACAGGTTAGAAATGTGACTGGATGGACTTAAAAATCAAACATAGCCAGATTTTCTGTCTTGTAATTAGAAATGATCCAGACTCAGGAAACTGTCTTATGTCTCTGCATAAATTGAAGCAGTGAAACATTTCATCAAATAGTAATTTTCTGGATTTACTACATGACAGAATTATCAGGTGGCTAGCTAAACAATACTAGGCATAGAAAATGAATAAAAAGCTCCCCACAGTCCTGTTATCACAGAAATATGAAGGGTTCCAGTCCGGTCATAATTTCTTTCAGTCTTCCCAGCAGAAAAAAACTGAAAGTCTTATCTTGGTCAGTAACAATCTGATGACCATCTGAGATGTAGCAAGTCATCCCATATTTGGAAGAAAAAAATCTTTTTGGAAGTGTTGATGGTAAATTTCTTAAGTCTTGAGTTTGTTTCTTTTCTTTCTTTTTTAGTTCCTTTTGAATTAACAATAGCATTTAATTTCTAAAAGAAGCAATTCAGGAATGTGGTTGTCCTAAGTGACTGCATCTATGGTGAGGCCTCAATGAGACGCAAAATAAAATTGAAAAATAAATGGTTACTGTGTTGCCCAGCCTTTCAATTCTTGGTCATGGGAAGTTCAATAGCAACTTGTCCTAATGCAAAAATAGATCTTTCCAATTGCTGAGATCCAATGAATGGAGAGGAAAAAAAAAAAATAAAAAGTGCCAAGAAAGATTAGGTTTTTCTACATTAGCAGTGAGGGAGAGCTACTGGCTCAGAAAACACTGGTTTGAAAAGGTTGGAAGGATGGGAAAAATGAAAGGGAACCCGAGTTGCAGAGAAATTTGGGGGAGATTGGCTAGGATGAGATCAAAAACTAGGAACAATTGCTAGGATATTTAAAATAAGCCTTCCATGGACACAGAGAAAAAAAGAATCTGTACAATGCTTCTCTTGGTGTCTTATAATGTACTGCTCATTTATCATTTTTCAAGAGAGCTTTATACAATTTATTAAAATTAAAGAATAGGTTCACATACAATTTTCAAAGATGACAAGGAAAAAGTAGCACAGATATTAAAACCAAAAAAGATTATCACATCTAAGCTATGGGAAATCAAGGATCCCAGCAAAATCACTTGGAAATGTTAGAACTATTAGGATCAGATTGATCAAAATCTAGTTAGAACAGTAAGGGATACACACAATTTTAAACTTGCTGACCTGTCCACATTCCTTTGAAAGGCTAAATTTGCTGTTCATTTTTTCTCTCCTTTTGAGTAATTTTCATAACATACAAGTATTATTATTCAGGTCTTCTATTAAATTTCCTTTGGATGCTCATTATGGTTTATAAAATGTATTTTTTAGAATAATATTTCAAGTCTGTACTAATCTGTTCTTAATTTCTCTTTCCAGACATTTTTCCTATTGTATTCACTCAAATACATATTGGAAGACTTCTAATTCTTCATCCATGTTCAAATTTTCCTCTCTTGCAATACCCTTTTTTAAAGGAATGGGTGTGAATCTGAGCTCCACTACTTCCTAGCTGGGAGTGCTTAAGCATTATTTGATGTCTCAAGACCTTTTTTTTTTGTAAAATATAGCTAATAATCTTTACACCATAAATATTCTTAAATAAAGTAATACATGCAAATAACTGAGGACAGGGTCCAGCATGTAGTATTTAATAGCTCTTAGCAGTGATATTAATTTCTCTTCTGTATTAAAATCATATTTACATTTTATTTAGTTGTATGAAACCTTCCCTTACCTCCAAATCTGTACCTTACCTCTATTTGAAATTATACTTTTGATCTTTCATCCTCTAAAGTACTTTGCATAGCATATCATGTTTATCGGCTTCCTGCATGCAGAACTGATTTATAATGAGTTGAGTGCATGTTTGTACTGCCATGAAAATTGTAGACTTATATTCTAACGGGGCTGGATCATCACAGTGCTTCCAAAGCAAAGCACTGTTCCATAAATATATGTTGAACTTGACACTGTACTAGTCACCGGAGGAAAAGAGTCAGGTAGATGTCATCCCTGTCCTGAAGAACCTTCTCATCTAAGGAAGAAATTCATTCCTGTGCATCACTCTCAGTCAGTGTTTGCTGAAGTATCTCCTCAGTCTCCCTCGTCCCCACTATCTGACAAAGTGAGATTTGAGAGGACTCATTCTTTACCTTCCTGGTATTCCCAGAATACACGGCTCTCATTGCTCAAGTGCATTCTCCAGAGAATATGCAGAAAGGACCTGTGAGCAGCAAGTGGCAGGAGAGGAAATGACATGCACAGAGAGGGACAGCCATGTGAAAACAAAGGGATATCAAACATCCACATGCTAAGAAAGAGGCTTCAGAAGAAAGTAACCCTGACCTCACCATGATCTTGAACTTCTAGCTTCCAGGATTTTGAGAAAATAAATTTCTGCTGTTTCAACCTGATGGATGTGGCGTTTGTTCTGACGACCACAGCAAATTATACAGGTATTGACCACATTTGTTGCAGTCCCCAGAGCAAAGCACAACAGAATTTCATAAACAGAAGAAAGAGAAGGAAGCAAGGGCTGTGGATATGGAGAGTCACATAATTTGGGGGTGGGAAAAGGCCCATTTTATCAATGAGTTGGCCTTTTGGAAGAGAGATGTGTTCTCTTCTGCATTAATACCCTATTCATATTTCATTCGGTTGTATGAAGTCTTTCCAAATCTGCATCTTACCTCCATTTGAAAGTATACCTTTCCTTTCCTTCAGTGAGGAAAGAAACATTTTTTTTTCTAGGAAACTGGCTCTTTGAGAGTCCAAGTAGCCAGAAACCTTTTAAGTTCCTGAGGGTTTGGAAGCAAAGGTAATTTATGTGCTACTGAAGGAGAGAAAAAGATGTTGAACATGGTGCTAATTGGTTCAGAAAAGGGGAAACCCAGAAAACTGCCTATTTAAAATGTATCCTCATCTGCTAGATCCCCTAACAAAAACTGTAATAAAGTCAGAAAATTTCAGAGACTAGACACCGTGTCATGGTCAGAGTCTTGCCTCCTGAGGATGCAGGAGTTTTCCCTTCTTGTCTTCCCATTTTAGTGCTGCTAAAGGTACACAGAAGCTCTCACCAGCAAGTCATTTAGGGCGTATTTCTTTTTAGTTTGCTTGTTTTTATGTTTTTAATGTCCATAGGGCTTTGGGTTTATTGAGTGAAACTCCTATTGTAATTCATCAGAGCCATTCCAGATTTTCAGCATCCTGAACAGCCAGAAATATTGTGGTTTTCTCTCTGTGGCCCATCATGCACTTCTGGGGTCCAACATGATAAAAGGCATGAGAGCATAAAGGAGAAATCTTGCACATAATTTCAAACAAAATTAATTACATAAGGGCAGGATGAGAGATACATGGCTTGACTGTACTTCCCAGGGAAAAATAAGAGGCCCGGGGCTTTAGACCACAAGTTCAGAAGAAGCCATGAGCATAATGCTACTGTTTTAAAAGCAAACACAAACTTAGGCTGCAAGGGGAAAAAAAAGAATATTTTTTAAAGCAAGAGAAGTTATGGTTTCAGGGTTTTTCTGCCCTCCCCAGGCCACATCTGGCTTATTGTATTCTCAAGATGGAGCAGAATATCCAAAGGATAAAGGCCCCGGTGGTAAGACATCTGGAATCTAAGTCAAGTGACTGCTGGCTCAAAGAACTAGAGATTTTAGCCTGGGGTGGGAGGAGGAGATTAGTTAGGAAGAGACAGAGTAGCTCCTTTTAAATAATTAAAGGAGTCACAATGAGAAAAGAATCAAGAAGGTTTGTTTTATTTTTATCTCATAAAATGCAAAACACCTCATCATTCAGAATGAAGAAGAATGGAACAATGTTATCAGGAGGATGATGGAGGGTTTTTACTGAAGAGAACTGCTTAACAACCACAAATGCACTGTCAGCTTAGCTAGCTGAGCACTGAGTTTCCTGTTCCTGGAGGTGTTCAAATAGAAGGTGAATGGCAGTGTGACAGAATCACAATCCAACAGGGATGTTTTACAGATGTTTTCTCCAATGGATTGGATTCAGAATCTATAAAGAGTCTTCCAGCAATAACCTCTCTTGATTTTAATGGTGAGGGAGATAGAGATTGAATGAGTGTGTTGGAGGTGACATGGGTGGAGGTATCACTTTTCTCCTTGCAATTTGGATTTAGCACAGATTGCATGTTAAAAACAATCTCAGAACAATACAGACAAAATGACCATTTAATCTATCAATTATTGTTTAATATTTGATGACTTCCTTTTCATATAAGTTTTTGCAAAACCTTTGTTCTAAATATTTTTATTTTCATTGACTTCTAATGAACGTGATATTACCATAAAACTATGAATTTTTAAATTAATCACTATGCCCTGAATTTTATTACCCAACATTTTTTTTCCTGCTGGATGAATGTTTAAGTTGCATTGGAAATCACAATATATCAAGGCCATGGCATTATTTGCATAAACAACTGAATTCTTCACCATGGCTGAATTGATCAGTACAGTTAGATCAACCAGTTTGGGCATACAATCTTACTGGATTTCTTAAATAAACAAGTCATCAAATATTTGTCTATCTCCCACCATGGCAAGAAATTGTAGGGAGACAAAGTTACCAATGACATAGTTGGAGAAATACTACAACATAAGAGCATGCAAAAATTAATTTCAATGGAAAGTGTCAATATTACATAAGACGAGCAAATCTGCCACAGGGCAATAGAAAATTAATTTGAAAATATATCATTATATTCAGGAATTTTAAAAAAGATATAAGAAACTTTTGCTAGAGTGGCTAGATGAGATTTTTTAAAGGAAGTGAGGTTTGTGATAGTTTTTTAAAAACAGATGGCAATTCAGTGGCAGAAGGCATGACATTCCAGGTACAATGACATGAACAAAGAACATGGCAAAAATTTAAGGCATCTTTTAGAAAAGTCCTTTGGATGGAGGCAAAGGCCTGTCCAAGGCCTTATAAGGTGTTGATTAAGAAAATAAGCTTTGTCAGGTGTGGTGGTGCACACCTGTAACCCAGCAGCTCAGGAGGCTGAGACAGGAGGTTCGTGAGTTCAATGCCAGCCTCAGCAAAACTAAGGTGTTAAGCAACTCAGTAAGACTCTAAATAAAATACAAAATAGGGCTGGGGATGTGGCTCAGTGGTCAAGTGTCCCTGAATTCAATCACCAGCATAAAAACAATTATTTATATATATATATATATATATATATATATATAATCTTCAGGTTAAGCATGGATATAAATTCTATCTCTATGATTATGACCATTGATCTTGTGTGAGGTGTTCAAATCTACCACATTTCAGTTTTCCTGTATGAAAAATGGACATAATAATATCTACTACCTAGTTGTTGCAAGGATTAATTTAGATTGCGTAGTTAAAGTACTTAAGCCAGGAGCTGGCAGACAGAAAAGACTCAAGAATCTTTCTGTAAATGTTAGTGTTAACATTAGTGTTATGTAAGAAAGTAGAATATTCCATATGAGCTGTAGTGGACCTAGCCACGGGGTTTGGAGCTGAAACTATTACAAGGGCTGTGGGTAAGATGGAGCAATGAGAGACTGGTACTTCAGGGAGACGCATTAAAGACCATGCATGCCTATGACTGAGGAAATGGACTGGGGCACGGTGAAAATGAATTTATGGCAGAGAAAGTAGATAGAAGAATACTGAAGAGGTATGAATTTATTGTGATAGACACTTGGAGAGTAGTGGCTTTGTGGAGTTGGAAGCAAAGCAAGAAAATAATCAATGGGTATATAGAGACTCTTTTCCCAGACATAGGAAAAGAGTAAGACCTTTAAATCAAAGTCGATCATCCAGTTTAAAGCTTGGAAATTGAGAATGCTGGCTCTAGCAGTAGAAACAGTGAAGTTAGGATGAAAGCAAGGTTGAAAATTTCATTTTTATGTCTCTAAAGCCAGACATGACATCAAATTGCAAATATAGAATGACTTTTAAAAATCCATAGGTTTTTTTTTTTTTTTTTGCCCAAACTTGCCTTAGAATTTAGCGAAACTGGTGACAGCTGCCTAGACATGTGTGTTTCTTTTGGTGAATAAAATAAATTCACAAACGTTTAGGTGGTATAATCGATAGAGATCATGTTGAAAATGGAGTTGTCTGAATTGTCCAGTTTGAAGCAAAAGAGCTGGAATGTTTTCTCTGTTCTGGAAGATTTAAAAAAAAAAAAGAAAAGAGTTTTCAAAGAAAGGTTCCAGTGTGTATGCTTTTAATTATAATATTATGAACAAATGTTTTATAAATAAAAACAGAGGTTTTTAAAAATGTCCCAAATACAGAGGATGTATGTGGTGCATGGTAAATGTGGAATTTTAAAAAAAATAACGAATGATTTAATGGGCACCTCAATATCTAAGACCAAGTTATTTAGTTCAAACAATTACTTGGAGAACTTACTTACAGCACAAAATAGAAAATATTCAAAGTGTTTATTTATGGGTATTATACTGTGAGCTATTGTTGAAGTTAAGAAATTGATCTTCTTTCTATGAGGGATCAAAGTTTAACATCTGCAAATTAAGAAAAACTGTATCTTACCTTCCTTGAACATATGCTATGTAGAGAAAGATTATATTCTACTATTTTTAAAGTTTATGCTTGATTTGATTGATAACATGCAAAGGCCTTGCAAAAAAGGAAAACACACTTCAATAGAACTTCACAACCTCTTCTTTAAGCAAGCAGATGAGCCGTGAAGCTTTGTTTAAAGATTTCATTACCGATGTATTAAAATGTATGAAAGATGATTACTTATACAGGCGAAATTGAAATGTTACAGCTACTTCAATAATTATTACTTTTTAATACTTGAAGTTTGGTTCTTGGACGGTAGATGGGAAATGATGAATATATTCAAAGTAAAACCAGAGGAGAGGCAATCCTTTATATTACCTGAACAGTAAAAGGCTACTCCCTGGTTTCAATTTGCCTGCAATAGGTGGTCTAAATTATTCTTACTCTGTTGCTTTGGCTTCTTCGATGGCACTTCTAGAGATACAACGTTCCTGCTGACACCTGGTAGAAGTCTATTATCACCTCAATACTTCATAAGGTTTCCAAAGATTGTGGGAAATAAGATACTGAACAGTAAACAAAACAAAGGAAAACACGTTTTTCAAAATAAAACAGTCCCTCCTTTGCTTGTGTGATTTTTAAGACGGAAGGAAAGGAATGAATTTTCAAGCATATTTTCCAGCATGGAAATAGAGTTTGGAATGACTTTTTTTTTTTTAAATCCCAATCAATTAAAGTAAACAAATAAATTAAATTTAAAAGTAGGAATGTGTAGTCTCACAAAATGATGGCTTTAGGTCATTAATGTCCTCAAAGTGATAGTGTACAGAGTGACTTTGGCAGTTCTCAGGACAGAAACTATGAAGCCACGGTGGTGGGTTGGATGAGCTATTTGAATCTGATGAACCAACTTTTGAAGTCTTAGTAAGTCTCAGGATAAATTTGTGTATGGATTCCCCCTGCCCTTCTCTACACCCCTTCTTCCAGCTAACTTTAGTTGAAATTGAAAAATTGTAGCAACAACAATTTGTTCAGAATCTCAGGCATCAAGAGTATGAGAGACTTCTCAAGGAGAATGTCTATGTTTGAGTCCACAAGCTGTCACACACGTGGGAAAGGACATGGTAGGAAAGGTAGGGTGGAATGAATGTGAGTTTCTCAGAGCATCTAACTCATTCTTCCTCAAAAATCTAACTGCTTTGTTATCCCAGTAGCTTGGGGTGCTGCCATAGGAGAATGAGCAGGTGTTGCTGGAGAATAAAGGAGACTAGAAAATCCCTATGTAGCTAGAAATCTAGTTTTGGAACAGTGAAGAAAAACTTCCTACATCATTCCCAACACTGGATAGTACGCTGATTTTTCATTGTCCTGATGCTGTATCACTCTAGATTTATTTAAAATCCTCAAGTTTCACAACAATTGCAGTTTTAGTACAGTTCAGAGCCTGACTATTTAGAAAATTCATCACTACCAATAGCACTACCAATGGTAGAATGATGAACCTACAAACTCATAGAACACTTTGGAAGATTACCTACTAATCAAACAATGGGTAGCAAAAAATTGCAAAATGACTTATTTTTTAAAAAAGTGAAGAACATTTGTCCCATGTACAAAATCACATATGAGTATGGCCAAGAAGGAAATTGGGACACTTAGCAATTAATCTGCCCTTGTGAGACTTCCATTTCTACTTTAAGTTACAATATTTTCTGTAACCATCTTATCTCCTTAGGAGAATATATGCAGTGACAGAAACCCAATATTACATTTGGACAAGCCTGTGTTCGTCACTGATGTGCCATTCCTAATTATGTGTTCTCGATAATTTCTTAATATTCTATCAGGCTTATTTTTTTTTAAATGAAAATATTCACTCTGAAGTATTGTCATGAGGATTAGAGAAGTCAACACCTAGAATCATACCTAGGTCACAGGACTCCTGCCAGATTTAATACTTTGTAATTGGTAAGAAAACCATAAGCAATTCCTCAAACGACCCTTCCAATGATTTATTCGACCACCTATCTCACCAAACATCTAACATAGCAGAAGCAGGTCTACATCTAAATAGCAGAAGCAGGTCTATAGTATTAATTACACATTGAGTATGGGACAAGAAATGTCCAGCAAACTAACAGCAGAAAAAAGGGGTAACACTGAACATTAGGGCAGACTATTCTCTTCTTAGTCCTTCAAAGGTGGTTCCATAAGCTAGAAGTCCCTTTTTTCCATATGATCCAGATTACTGCTTTCCAATAGCACTTTCTCCAGTGATAGAAATGGTTCTGTATCCATGATGTACAATATGGCAGCCATTCAGCACATGTGTCAATTGAGGCCATGACATGTGGCTAGTGTGCCTGGAGAGTGGAAATTCTTACTTTATTTTACTCCACAAGTTTAAATTTCAAAAGCCACATGTAATAGAGGCTATCACGTTGCACAGTGTATGGTTAGATGTCAGGGGCAAAGGGAAACGTCTTAGACACAGGATAAATACTGGGGGGAACCCAGGCACACAGGGAAAGATCAGGCAACCACTTGGTTGACGAGGCCAATTTTAAGTCATAGCTGTCAGTGGTGGCCTCTGCTCTACCTCTTGGGTGATTTGTTTCAGCCTCTGCTCTTATATCTAATTCTAATTCTTGTCTCCTTATTGAAAGCAAGAACTAGATTCCCATTTTTTATATTGGTGGCTGTATGGCTATCTCTCTCCTGGAAGGCTGGCTTTTCGGGACAGTATTCTTACAAAACTGAACAGAGCTCTCTCTCCCCTCTGTTTTTACTGCTTCCTAGAAGGGTCTAAAAAGGTGTTTGTCTTTCAGGTTTTCTATCTTTCAAAAACTATATATATATATATATATACACACACATATATATGTACTATATATACTAATGCATGCTAAACTACATGTTATTGGACTACTTACTATAGGATTACTGTTACTTACAACTAAAGTTTGTTCAGTTACCATTCCAGAAAATTGGACTTAGTTTTCCAGGTTAAGCAGATTTTTTTGAGTGGCAACATATACCATCACCACCAAAAGCCCTTTTCTTTCCCTCTCTGAAGCAATATGAAACTCAGGCACTTGTAACAGGATTGGCAAGCATTGCTTATTGATGATGGAACTCTTTCCCATGGGTGATCATAGAGCCTTTGAATCTTCCTTCACACAGCTCTAGAGGAAACAGCCAGTTGATAGTTTTCAATATGTGTCATGAAATACATGTGCTTTCATTGGGTTATTTTAAAATTTTGTTCCCAAATGAATTTTTTTTTTTGCCATATATGGTTGTGAGCTATAATGCTTTAAGGCAGACTTTTTTTCTCATTCAAGAGACCCGGTTCAGAGAAATAATGCTAAGTCTGAAGTGCCTCTTCCAGGAGGCCCTTTGGGTCTGCGTGAATACACAACTTTTGGCAGCCTGCCCTGGCGTGGAACAGCTCCTCACACATATTAATTAGGCCATCCCCTCAGACTTGACCTGACTAGGTGAGAAATCCTAAATATTAACATTCCCACCAAACAGGCTGAATAAGTCACTTGCTGACCCTCTTGGCTAAAGACTGGCTATTTCATGTTGGCTCCTAAGAAGTGAGAATGTTTCTACTAGGATGCTGCTTCATTCCCTGGACATTTTAGAAATGAATTTCAGATGCTGCTTACAGTTCAGCATCAAGACTCAAGATGAGAGCTGACCCTTTGGATCACCCAATTCAAAAGCTAAATTTGGTCAATGAGTTTCAAGTTGCATATGCCAAGCTTTTATATTGTGATCAAATATAGTGATATCACAGCACTCTACGAGCCCCATAGACAGACTCCACAGGCTTACGCTGCTTTACTATTCTAAAAGGAAGGAGACAGAAAAGAGGAGAGGGGGAAAGAGAAAGAGACAGAGAACATAAGCTCTGCTAAGCTGGAGCATGCGCATCTGGGAAGAGCGTTAAGAAGGATGCTGAGGAACTCTGCCTTCCTGACTCCCCTTTCCTGCAGCTTTTGAAGACTGCTCCCCAGATTATGAGCTCATGGATTTGGTCATTTTCTTTTATTGTGATTTTTGTCACATCTCCCTTGCTAGTTGTGAAGGTTGCACCATTAGCACATTTCTGAAAGCCCCGATGGCCATGTCCTCAGGCTTCCTCCCCAGTTCCTGGAATTGCACTGACTGTCGGACCTCAGCCCTATTTCTGTCTGTGGTTTTGATTCCAGCTCAGATTCTGAATACAGAGGCGTCCCCTCTCCTTGACGAATACCATTTTCTCCTTGTGGTGATGTTTCCAGTCCATCTTGAGGAGTCATAAAGTGCTATTAAAACAGTCACCCTCTTGGTCTGTCCTGGGTAGTCATCACACAGTATTGCTATTGTCCAGGGCTTGGAGTCTGAGGCAGAGGCTGAATTGGAAAGTTGGTTTTAGTGTCCCAGCAGGGCCAGGGAAAATAAATCCCTGCTCAAAAATATGGCTCGGTGTCAAGCAGCTGGAGAAGCAGCCCATGAATAGGATCCAGGGGCAGATTATTTGGGTGAGTGTGCATGGCCACCAGACATCAGCCTCATTTGACTAATATGTTCTTTTCCATCCAATTGAATGGACTGCCACAGTGTCAAATAAATAATGTGTTGCCACACTTGGCCCAGCAAAAAGAAAATAGTGGGTATCAATAAGCAAGTGTAAGACCACATAAAAGCCCGGCTGTGTTTGAGAAAAACAGGGAATAAACCCTCAGGTATCTTGAAATTCAGACATTTTTCTTGTCAAATGTTCAAGGAGCCAAATTTGTGGGGTCCCTACCGCTGGGACAACACGCTGGTCTCTGAAGCTCATCCAACACACACATGGTCCCAAATTAAACCTTAGGTATTTGTGGAAGTGGCCACAAAGGTGGGATAACGCTCATTACCCAATTCAGAACGCAGTCTTAATTTTGACCGAATGCCTACCGGTTGCCAGGCACAGAGGTGGCATCTAGAAAAGGGGGACAACAGGGGTCGAGAAGAAATTACAAGTGTACATGGTACAAACTCTCGGCTCACATCCTAGGTGGGTCACAAACACATATCCACATCATTCTTATATCACGCAATAAAATGCTATACTAGGAATAGGCTGATGGCTAAGGAACAGGAGGTAGGGGTAGGTTGGTCTCTGGGAGCAGAGCATGAGGATGTCTTTAGGAGGTAATGACATTTGGGGTCTGCCTTAAAACATGCTATTCTAATGCAATGTTATTCTCAGAATGTACAAAACATGCTTCATAAACTATAACACGCCCCACCCCCACCAAATCCTTCTCATTGTAGCACAAATTAACATCAATGACATTTTACAACTGAGCTACAACAATAATAAGAAAAATAAGACAGGAATAATAAGCACTGTCGTAAGCATTTTACATATGCTGCTTAATTCAATTCTCATGATATTTCTGTGCCGGAGGTACTATCCTTATAAAAGTGGAAATAAAGCACAGAGAAGTTAAATAAATTACCCAAGGTCACAATGCAAAGTCAAACACTCCTAAATTCTTTAGACCCATTCTTTGACTTTGTTCTCACAAAACCTTTGCCCTGAGCTATGCACAATTATTATGGAGGGGATTAAAGGCCTGGAGTTTAGAAAGGTTTAATCTGTTCGCAGGAAGATCTTTTAGATAGAGTACAAATTATGGCCATTGTCCTGGGGTCATGGAATTACATTAAGGGTGTATTTAGAGAAGACTGCAAACACTGTACATACTGAGAGGGTGGAAGTTTGTTCTGTAGGAACAGGGAGCCATTTGTAAGAGCAATGTTGTATGTGCAACATTTAGAGAGAGAAGGCTGCTGAATGGCTACTGAAAGGATCTTATACAAAGTAGTGGCCATGAATAAAGAAGGATGCATTTGAGACATTCTGGAGTTAGAATCAAGGGAATTCAAGTGCTAGTCATTCATGGACTAGTGAGGGAAATAAAACTCAGATTTCTCATTGTGACGTCTAGGCTGGGATATGCTGGTGATACCAACCAAGCTAGGATGCAGAAGGATTGGCAGGTTTCATGGAAAAAAAATCATTGATCTGGTGCACTATGAGGTGTGTTACTGTGGCGAAAACTTCCACTGGGCTTCTAAATATAGTGGAGAGAGTCCTGCTCTCTCTGTTTTCCAGGTGAGAGAACTACATTACCTGGCATTTGGAGACATCCTTTCATGGAAGAATATCATAGCTGGCCTTAGTGACAGATGCTGTCCTAGCACTCATGCCTTCATCTTTACAGCTATCTCTTGATGAAGGCACTCTGTTATCCGGTCTCACAGAACAGGAAGCTGTAGCACAGAAAGTATAAGCTATTTTTCCAATGTAGTATGGCCAGGGTTCTACTAGAAAGACATGCTCCTCTCCCATTTCCATTATTTCAAGCTCCTATGGCTAAAATTCTGTCTGTGAAAATTTCCCCACTTATCCTGGGAACTGGGGAGAGGAAAGATGGGCTGGTGGGGATGCAGGTGTAGGTGACAGCCTGTCACATTGCTACACTTTTTGCTTTTACAAACTCTAGCACACTGTTCCCAACTCAAAGTTTCTGCCAGACAGTTGATCTCCCCATGCTTCATTTTTCTTCTCGGTAGCATGGGATGACAATGCTGCTTGCTTCCTACGGCAGTTGAAAGGATTCAATATGCTCACACATCTGAAGTACTTGTTCCTTGTACAAGTCCATGTTCTAGAAATGTTAACCAATATAATGACAATCATGATGATGAGAATTATGGTGACAATGACGACTGATTTATTTCTGCACTATTTTTCTTATGGGTTTGGAAAAGGAGAGGCAGGTCAAGCCCTTTCCTAGACCTTAATCAGAGAAGAGAGAGAGAGAGAATACTAGTGATCAAGATTTAGAATTAGACTGAACTAATTGAACTCGACTCTACGGAAAAAAAGGGGTGTACTATGGTGTCAAAATGAGAAGAGAAGAGAACCTCTCTTCAGGGTCCTGGAGGACGAGAAAACTCATCATCTCTCTGTTAGTTTCTCATAGCACTAAAATATTATAAAAAGAGTGAATCTTAATATGAGGTTAGAAGACACAGAAATCCAATGTTCAGATCCTCAGGAGGGCCTGCTCTGGGACTATCCGGAGACTAGGCTGGGTCCTGTGATGGGGCGCGTTCTCGGAGGGGCAGGACATAGTGCAGGACAGGCTTTGTCTGGACTTTCCAAACTGAGGAGGGGGATGCTGGAAACATAAAAGGCCAACTTGGACCATCTGGTTCTGTTACAGTTCCCCATCGACACGTCCACACTTGATGAGACCAATATAATAAATGAGGATAGATGAGTTTCACTCCTGTCAACAGCCCTACTAGGGGAAAGATAAGAGAAGCTTTTGAAATTGTAGAGATCTTTTGGCTTTAACTATTCCAGAAGCAATTAGTTCCATATGGGAAGCAAATCCATGCGGATAGATTCAACTATCAGTTCTGTAGCTGCTTATCAAGAGGCAGTATATTTTGTAACACACACGCAAGCCAGATCCTGTTACTGTGGCACCTGCTTTTATCCAAGCTGGGCAGTTACGAATTAGCCTTAGGCCTTGGGTAGTCTCTGCATCGATTTAAGTTTTTTAAAAATTAATTAATTATTTCTGGAATTGATATTAATAATGATAAATTACTTTTTACAATGAGATGAATGGAGGTGATGCTCCCTTCCAGAGAGTCTGAAATGCTTAAAACATAACATCGTCAAGACCCAGAATTTCCTCTCATGCTGCGGTAAAAGCCAAGACAGCTACGGAGAGAAGCTTCCTCGTCTTTCCATTCTCTGATGGAACATAGAGTATGTAATTTCGAAGAAAACAAATAATTAGGCAATGGAGAATTCACTCCTCCATCCTCTCACACACTTTCTTTATAAGCATGCTGTTTTTATGCATTCTTCTGCTTCTAAAAGTAAGAGGGAAAAGGCAGGGATTGGAAGGGGAGACAGATTAATTAAAAAAAGAAGATGAAACAAAGAATGAAAAAGCGAAGGGAAAGAGATGGAGAAAGAAAAAGAGGAAGAGAAAAAAAATCCAACATCTCCTCCTGCATCCCGATTTTTCCATTTGCTCAGAATTCTTTCTTCTTCAATAACCCCAGCCTGTGGGGAAGGACACGGGAGCGATGGCGGCAGGAGTCGGTCTTGACAGGTAACACAATTCTCAAAGCCAAGAGCCACAGGCCCCGTGGGGTTTGCAAAAATATCCACAGGACCAACCTGAGGCCTTTGAGATTTGGCAAAAAATTCAACCCATTATTCAAACATTTTGTGCAAGCAAAGTGCAGTACATTTTGTCAGGCAGTTCCCCCTTAATTTCCAAACCCATGTGTATTTCCAAGGGAATGTGATCCATGTGTTTCTAATTCATTTACATTTAAATCATCATAATGCTGTTTTGCTGAGCTATTTGATGTCCAAGAAGCCTATGAGGCCTTTTACAAGCCCTTTTAAAGGCCTTCTCCTTTGAACCTGCGAGTCATGGTTTTCCTGTACAGAATGTGAATTAAAATAAAGAAAGGTTATAGTTTCTCTTCAAACTAAATTCTTCTGTATTTAAATGGATAATAATAATGACAACCATTAAAACAATGTGATCTCAGAGGCAACCTCACAGATAAATTTAGAAAAATCTATCAGAGGAAAAAAAAAATGTTCCAGCTATTCCAATGCAAAAGACATGAATAGTAGTGGTTGGAGCCTACTGTTTGCAGACTAAGTTTAGATTATTATTTACCTTTTTAGCACCCTGCCACTGAGTTTTTTTTAAGCCCAACCTAATTTCCTTCCGATGCTTGAATACATTCACGGATGCTAATTGTAGCTGTCCCCCGATTTTTTAAAAGAAAGTTCCAAAGGTCTTAGTGCTGGAATTGACTAGGTCCTCAATAAATTTATGAACTAAGAGAATATTTACTTATTGTTTAAAAATGAGAAATCAACATTATTTATTGAACATATTGACATGAATTAGTCATTATACAGGATGCTTGACCTACATGGTCTAATTTAATATTTGCAACAACTAATATGCAAGGGGTTGTGGTTGTTAACTCCTTTCCCAGTTGCAGAAACTGAAGCATGAAAGTTGGGGAAGGTAGACCTTACTTAAGAAAACATTTTCAAATTCGCACAGCTGCAAGCAGAACAGGCTTCTAAAACACTAAGCAGGGGTTAAGGGGTTAACAAGTACTCACCCATGCAGCTTCTAGGACACAAAGAAGAGACTATGAAAGTATGAGTTTCTTTTATTGAGTTCCTACTGTGGCTCAGGCAAAGTACCAAAACAAAAACAAATCAAACATCATCCTTTTATTTAGAGACCTCTGAGTCTGTGGCCTGGAAAGGTGTGATTGTCAGTGCCGTCTGCTGAGCTATGATTAGAGACTGGAAGTTAGGGTGCGAGATTAGTGTTGGGAGATGGGGTTCAGGATTCTTTTTGAAGAACCCATAAAACACATAAATAATTGAGGCTAAGCCTGCTCCATATTTGGCAGATGCTGGTTCTCTTCTCATTATTCTAAGCTGTTTGGAATTTGTCCTGAAGGCAAGGTCTAGGTGTTCTGTTTTCTTGGAAGCTGATCTAGACCCAGTGGAAGGATGGGTTTCGGGACACTTATGATGGAAGAGCCAGCAGGGAGGCTGTTTCACAGATCCACTGATATAAGGAGGCAGTGGGATGGCAAGAATTAATGACTAAGAAGCTTAGGCTTTGCATTTTCACCACCATTTTACAACAGTTGGCTTTTTAAACAGAGTAAAGCTCATTCTGCCGTATTTTCTGAAAACTCAAGTTTCTCTCCATTCCCCCACTGTAATCTCTGGGCACACACAGACATACACATCCTGTCATCTGTAAGAAATACAAACTTCATGATCACGTAAACATAAATGCTTCTTTCAGGATAACTATTTCAGCACTAAAATGATGTTATACTGGGTTTTGTCTTTTTCCATTGATATTAAGAAATTGATGTAATGTAATAACTTCTCAAGAGAAAAGGAGGAGAAAGAGAGACCTTTCAAGTAGAAAGTGGTCAACATTATTTACATAAAATAAAGTCATTTCCTTTGGTGAACTATCACCGTCGATGGCAGCATGACATACATTGAGAACAGAGTCATCTACTGGACATCCAAGAAGTCCCAACCTATCCGCCCATCCAATTTCTTCTCACTTGATAGTTTGAATTGTCCTTAAAAGCTTCAGCTGACTTTATTTCCAAGAGCCATTTAGGCTTTTTGTAACTTAGAACTCTGGTTGGAGTGGAGAACAGTCCCCAGTCTTCACTGATACCTTAACTCCACTGGCACCGCGAGGAAGGTGGATAATTGCATCCGCTGGCTGCCGTTGAATATCTTAGGTACTTTATTTTCCTTGCTTTTCCTGAACTCTCTCAAGGGAGGACATTGTGCTTTTCACCTGATTTGTGACTGTTCATGCCCCCTCCTCATCCCTACTACTACCCACTCAATGGACCCTACAGTCAATTTCCTGTGGACCTCTTAAGTTTTCATTCTTGTCTTTCTCCAATTCCTTCTCCAGCCAGAGCAATCATTTCAGTAAAGAGAGTAAATGATGCCAGTTACCTACACAAAATGCTCAATGGCCCATCATTGCTTCTCATTCCTTATACTTAGAATAAAAGTGAATCTTTGTGATCTAGCCTGGCCCCCAACTCACTTCTCTTCTCTCTCTTCCGTCTAAACTCCTGCCACCCTGACCACGCTGACCTGGTTGACTACTTAGGATAAGATCTCATCTCAAATGTCACCTCTTCCGAGAGAACTTCTCTCCTTGCTCCAGATAAAACACTGAGTTTGCTGACTCACATGTAGGAGTGAAATCAATTAGTGGTCACAACTGGAAAATTTGTTCGGTACACATGTGTGCACACACTCATGAACACACACAAAAAGAAAACAGTGAGTTTAGTGGCATTTTTACTTTGGTCAAGTCACCCATAAAACCTGTCATAGGACCTTGTTTGTTTCCTTTATTGCCCTTTTCACAATCTGAAATCTAGCTTATTTACATGTTAGCTTGTTTATCAAGAGTATAAACACCTTAAAATCTTAAAAAAAAGACTTTGCTTTTCTATATCTCCTGATCACCAGCACCCAGAAACAGTGCCTGACAGGTAATACACAAACTTTCATTCAGAGATTATCTGAGGGATATGATAATTAATTTTGAGTGTCAACTTGATTAGGCTACAGTACTTGTAGATTTTCCCAGTGACAGTTTAAATTTCATCATGAGCTGGGCATGGGGGCACATGCCTGTAATCCTAGCAATTCAGGAGGTGATGCAAGTGGCCCACAAATTCAAGGCCAGCCTTAGCAACTGAAGGAGACTCTGTCTCAGAATTTAAAAATTTAAAAAGGGCTGGAGATGTAACTTAGTGATTAAAAGCACCCTGTGTTCAATCTCCAGTATCAAAATGATAACAATAATAATAAAATATCATCAAGAAAATGTTTTTTCTTTTTTTATTGAGAGGACCATTTAAATCAGTAAACTTTGAGTGCAACAATTATCTTCCACAACTTGGCTTTCATTTTCTAATCAGATGAAGGCCTTAAATGAAAAGGACTGAGCTTCCTGCAGAAGAAAGGAATTTGGCTTCAGACTTGCCCTTGAACTCTGGATTGCCTTGCCTCTCCCCTGGGCCTCTGCCCACAGCCTGCTCTGCAGTGCATGTACACACACAAGCATGGATAGCTGCCCATCCTCTTGGTTCTGCTCTCTGCAGCACTTATGCAGGTGTGTTGCACACCACGACAGAGCTACCCTTGCTAACACTCCTTTTTTGACTCTCCCTTTACCTAGAGTCTCCCAGTCAGGGTAGAAGCTAAATATAACCATTCCTCTCTCCATAACTCTTGAAATCTCTATCTTCTCTTCTGGCCTGTTCATTTTCTTCTCATCTTGCCTCATAACCATCTGTCCAGAAATGACTTTCTTTATTTCGTCTCTTATCCTCTTGGTTCCAAGTCACCCTACAAAGGACCAGTAGCTCTAGAATGCCTTGTTGCCCCAACATATATAATTCTTTGTTTGATGGCTTTTGTCCTGAAAAACTCCTGGTGGGTAAAATGTTCCCAGTTGCTTCATATAGTATGCATATTTGGATTGGATGTAAGATCAGAATACAACATAACAACAAATTGCTATCTGCAGTGTTACTGAGCAGTAGGATAATAACAGGTGATTTTTTTTCTGCATTGTCCCTTCTTAGTAGTGCAAGTATTTTAAGTTAAAAGGAGACATACTAATTATGATTTTCAAAATAGAATTAACATGTAAATGGAATTTAAATATAAAGCCATCATTGAAATTCTTCCTCTTCAATCAGCAATAATGTTCCTCAGTCCCATTCATATTTCATTTGGTCTGACTGTACCTATGGCATCAGGTGTGACTATGTTATTACCAATGGAACTTTGAGCCTCTTTTGAACAGGCAAAGTGTCTCACTCCATAATGTGCAGAGGGCTTCATAATCTAATTTACCTTTGTTAGAAACATATCTGTTGTGGCTTGAATCTGGAATGTTTCCCAAAGGCTCTTGTGTCAAAGGCTTGGTACCCAGCAACAATATCAGGGATAAGGCTTTTGGGAAGTCTAACCTCTTCAGTGGATTAATCCATTGATGAATTCCTAATCTGAATGGGCAATTGGGAGGTGGTGGAATCTGTAGTTAGGTGAAACTTAGTTGGAGGGAATGAATCCTTGGATGTGTGTCCTTGGCCCTTGGGAATATGCCATTGGGGATTGTACCTTGTCCTCTGCTCTTTCTTCATCCTCTCTGCTTCTGGAATGCCATCAGCAGAGCAGCTTTTCTATGCCAAATCCTTCAACCATGATGTTCTACCTTATCTCAGGCCCAAAGCAATGGAGCTGGCCTGAATCTCTGAAACTGTGAGCCATAAATCTTTC